>NC_086218.1:9210251-9510251 GCF_035770615.1 Melospiza melodia melodia
TAAACTCACACCAAAACTCACACAAAAATTCAAAACTCACACAAAAACTCACGACAAAAACTCACAAACTCACACAAAACTCACACCAAAACTCACACCAAAATTCAAAACTCACACCAAAACTCACACAAAAATTCAAAACTCACACCAAAATTCACACAAAAACTCACACCAAAACTCACACAAAAATTCAAAACTCACACCAAAACTCACACAAAAATTCACATATAAAACTCACAAACTCACACAAAAATTCAAACTCACACCAAAACTCACGCAAAAACTCACACCAAACCTCACTCCGCAGTCCCAGCCGGGTCAGCGCTCGCTGAGCTGCCGGGGGCAGGTGGATCCTCCTCTCCCTCCCTCCGAGGGATTTTTGGAGTTTTCTCAGCCCTGGGAAGGGCCGGCTGTGCTCGGGGCCCCTTCTGGCAAGAAAAGCCAGAAACGGCGTTTCTGGTTGAGCAGGAGCTCCGGGATGGAAGGAGAGAGGAATTTTCTGTGATTTAGGGTGAAAAGGTTTCACAGAGCCCCCCCAGAAGCTCCGGCTGGGGCCAAGTCCCGGCTTGCTCGTCCCTAATCCCCTGAAGAACAGGATTGCTCAGCTAGAGCAGGGCACGGACAGACAGAGGGACGGGCTGGGAGGGGTCACCCCAAATCTGTCACTCCGGAGGTGCAGGAGAGCTGCACCTCAAAATCTGGGGGAAATCATAATCTTCATTTCAAGGGGGGGGGAAATAATCTGTATTCTAGGGGGGGGACAAAAATCATCTCCATTGTAGGAGAAAAAGAAAATCATCTCCATTTCAAGGGGGGAAAAATAATCTCTGTTCTTAGGGGGGGAACAAAAATCATCTCCATTCCATGGGGGAAAAAAAATAATCTCCATTTCAAGGGGGGAAAAATCATCTCCATTCCATGGGGGAAAATGTCATCTCCATTTCAAGGGGGAAAAATAATCTGTATTCTAGGGGGGGGATAAAATCGTCTCCATTCCATGGGGGAAAATGTCATCGCCATTTCAAGGGGGGAAAAATAATCTGTATTCTAGGGGGGGGACAAAAATCATCTCCATTGTAGGAGAAAAAGAAAATAATCTCCATTTCAAGGGGGAAAAATAATCTGTATTCTAGGGGGTGGAACAAAAATCATCTCTATTGTAGAGGGAAAAAAAAAGTAATCTCCATTTCAAGGGGGGAAAATCATCTCCATTCCATGGGGGAGAAATCATAATCTCCATTTCAAGGGGGGAAAAAGTCATCTCCATTTCAAGGGGGGAAAAATAATCTCTATTCTAGGGGGGGGGAACAAAAATCATCTCCATTGTAGGGGAAAAAAAAATAATCTCCATTTCAAGGGGGGAAAATGTCATCTCCATTTCAAGGGGGGGGGGAAAATAATCTGTATTCTAGGGGGGGAACAAAAATCATCTCCATTCCATGGGGGAAAATGTCATCTCCATTTCAAGGGGGAAAAATAATCTCTATTCCAAGGGGGAGGAAAAAATCTTCTCTGTTTCAGGAGTGGGGGAAATAATCTCCATTCCAGGGGAAAAAAGTCATCTCCATTCCAGGGGAAAAAAAATCATTCCAGGGGGGGGAAATTATCTCTATCTAGGGGGGGAACGAAAATCATCTCCATTTTAGGGGGGAAAAATCATCTCCATTTTAGGGGGGGAAAAATCATCTCCATTCCAAGGGGGGAAAAAATCATCTTTATTCCAGGAGGAAAAATCATCTCCATTCCGAGGGAGGGGGGGAAAATCATCTCCATTTTAGGGGGGGAAAAAATATAATCTCCATTCCAGGGGGGAAACAAAAATCATCTCCATTTCAGGGGGGAAAAAAATCATCTTTATTCCAGGGGGAAAAAAGTCATCTCCATTCCAGGGGGGGAAAATTATCTCTATTCTAGGGGGGGAACAAAAATAATCTCCATTTTAGGGGGGGGAAAATCATCTCCATTTTGGGGGGGAAAAAAAAATCATCTCCATTCCAAGGGGAAAAAATCATCTCCATTCCAGGGGGGGAAATTATCTCTGTTCTAGGGGGGGGAACAAAAATCATCTCCATTCCATGGGGGGAAAATGTCATCTCTATTCCAGCAGGGGGGAAAAAATAATTTCCTTCAGGGGGGGAAAAAAATATCTCCATTCTAGGGGTGGGGGGAAAATCATCTCCATTTCAGGGGGAAAAAAAATAATTTCCATTCTAGGGGGAAAAAAAATCATCTGTATTCCAGGGGGAAAAAAAATCATCTCCATTTCAAGGGGGGAAAAATCATCTCTATTCCAGGGGAAAAATCTTCTCTATTCTGGGGGAGGGGGAGAAATCATCTCCATTTTATGGGGGGGAAAATAATCATGTCTATTCTGGAGGGGGAAAAAATCATCTACATTCTAGGGGGAAAAATAATCATGTCTATTCTGGAGGGGGGAAAAAATCATCTACATTCTAGGGGGGAAAAATCGTGTCCATTCTAGGGGAGGAAAAAAATCATCTCCATTCCAGCGGGGGGGAAAAAAATCATCTTTATTCTAGGGGAGGGAAATAAAATCATAAATCATCTCCATTGCGGTGGTAAGTGGGTGGCGGGTTTGGGGTGGGATCTACTGGGTGCCATCACCCAGCGGGGTGGGAGCGCCAGCCCCACATCTGGAAGGGATTGTGCGGGGAAGGGCGGAGCAGCAGCCCTCAAAAATTTCTACAAGTTAAAAATTTCTACATTTACAACTTAAAAAATTACTACATTTACAAGTAAGAGGGTCACAAGTTTCAGTCTTAGCTGCATATTTGCTGGATCTTGAGACTCTCGACCAGTCAGCAGAGTAGTGCTGCACCATCAGTTCAAGAAGCTGTTTTTAATCTTATTTTTTCATTCTGAAACAGAAAAGATTGCTAAACATCAAGTTTTGTTGTTTAGCTTTTAAATTTCATTTTGACGGAGTGCAGTATATGCAAATCCCTTAATCACTTTGATTTAATCACTTTGCCTTATTTTGATATTTCTTCAAATATCAAAATATTTTGGTTGTTTTCCTCAAACAGTCCATATTTTTACTGATCATAAAATAATTCAAAGGTAATAAATTGCTCTTCATTCTTATATCAGTCAGGCAGTGAGCTTGATATTACAGTACAAGAGGTAATACTAAATGCAGGTAAAGTTAAAGAATTTACCAATAAACGAAATTTTTGAGGGCTGCTGCTGCTGGCTCGGCCTGCGGAAACATCCGGCACACCGTCCACCCTCCTCTTTTCCCGGCAGAAATCCTCGCAAACCGCAGAAATCCCCAGTGCAACCCCTCCTAGCACGGGCAGGGCTCCATCGCTGCTCTGGGACCCCCCCAAAATGCTGTCGGTGCCCCCACCCCATAAAGGAGCCGAAGCTGTTTGGGTCACCCCAGTTTTGGGGAGAAACGCGGGGGCTCCTCTGTGTGCGGGGTGAAGCCCGAGCAAGGGCAGGTCACCGCCGGCCCCACAAATGTTCGGCAGCTGGCGGGACGCGGCCCCCACCCCCCGGCCCTGGCCACGGCCACGGCCGCTGCGGAAATGAGACACAGCTGGAAACACAGCTGGAAACACAGCTGGACGGCGAGAGCGGGCCCGGCCCGGCCCCGCGGGCCGCTGCGAGCCCCGGCTGGGCGGCGGGACGGAGCACACGCGGCACGGAGGGAGCTCTGCGGGGGCTGGCCCGGGCTGGGAGCCTGACCCGGGCTGGGAGCTGTGCTCAGCTCCAGGACCCTGCCCTGGTTCCAGACCCTGCCCTGGGCTGGGAGCCTGACCCGGGCTGGGAAGCCGTGCTCAGCTCCAGGACCCTGGCCCGGGCTGGGAGCCGTGCTCAGCTCCAGGACCCCTCCTCAGATCCAGGACCCTGCCTCGGGCTGGGAGCCTGGCCCGGGCTGAGAGCCTGACCCGGGTTGGAAGCCCTGCTCAGCTCCAGGACCCTGGCCCGGGCTGGGAGCCTGACCCGGGCTGGGAGCTGTGCTCAGCTCCAGGACCCTGCCCTGGTTCCAGACCCTGCCCTGGGCTGGGAGCCTGGCCTGGGCTGGGAGCCCTGCTCAGCTCCAGGACCCCTCCTCAGATCCAGGAACTTGCCCTGGTTCCAAACCCTGACCCGGGCTGGGAGCCTGGGCTGGGCTGGGAGCCTGACCCGGGCTGGGAGCCGTGCTCAGCTCCAGGACCCCTCCTCAGATCCAGGACCTGACCGGGCTGGGAGCCGTGCTCAGCTCCAGGACTCTGCCCTGGTTCCAGACCCTGACCTGGGCTGGGAGCCCGTGCTCAGCTCCAGGACCCCTCCTCAGCTCCAGGACCCCACCCCTGGCCTGGGCTGGGACCCCTCCTCAGCTCCAGGACCCTGCCCTGGTTCCAAACCTGCCCTGGGCTGGGAGCTGTGCTCAGCTCCAGGACCCTGCCCTGGTTCCAGACCCTGCCCTGGGCTGGAGCCTGACCCGGGCTGGGAGCCGTGCTCAGCTCCAGGACCCCTCCTCAGATCCAGGACCCTGCCTCGGGCTGGGAGCCTGGCCCGGGCTGAGAGCCTGACCCCGGGTTGGAAGCCCTGCTCAGCTCCAGGACCCTGCCCTGCTTCCAAACCCTGACCCGGGCTGGGAGCCTGGCCTGGGCTGGGAGCCCTGCTCAGCTCCAGGACCCCTCCTCAGATCCAGGAACTTGCCCTGGTTCCAAACCCTGACCCGGGCTGGGAGCCTGGGCTGGGCTGGGAGCCTGACCCGGGCTAGGAGCCGTGCTCAGCTCCAGGACCCCTCCTCAGATCCAGGACCTGACCCGGGTTGGGAGCCATGCTCAGCTCCAGGACTCTGCCCTGGTTCCAGACCCTGACCCCGGGCTGGGAGCTGTGCTCAGCTCCAGGACCCCTCCTCACCTCCAGGACCCCACCCTGGCCTGGGCTGGGACCCCTCCTCAGCTCCAGGACCCTGCCCTGGTTCCAAACCCTGCCCTGGGCTGGGAGCTGTGCTCAGCTCCAGGACCCCTCCTCAGCTCCAGGACCCTGCCCTGCCTCTGGACCCTCACTCAGCTCCAGGACCCTGAGCTGATTCCGGACCCTTAATTCCAGGACCTTTACTCAGCTCCAGGACTTCCCTGGCCCCAAACCCTTTCTCAGCTCCAGGACTCTGCCCTGGTTCTGGACCCTCACTCAGCTCCAGGACCCTGCCCTGGTTCCAGACCCTTACTCAACTCCAGGACCTTTATTCAGCTCCAGGACCCTGCCCTGGTTCTGGACCTTCACTCAGCTCCAAGACCCTCACTCAGCTCCAGGACCCTGCCCTGGTTTTGGACCCTCACTCAGCTCCAAGACCCTCACTCAGCTCCAGGACCCTAGCCTGGTTTTGGACCCTTATTCAGCTCCAGGACGCCTACCCAACTCCAGGACCCTGCCCAGTTCCAAACCCTTAACTCCAGAACCCTTATTCGGCTCCAGGACCCCTCCTCAGCTCCAGGACCCTGCCCTGGTCAAGGACCCCTACCCAGCTCCAGGACCCTGCCCTGGTTCTGGACCTTTCCTCAGCTCCAGGACCCCACCCAGGCCCCAGATCCTGATCCAGCCCAACCCTGGGACCCCTACCCAGCTCCAGGACCCTCACTCAGCTCCAGGACCCTGCCCTGGTTCCGGACCCTCACTCAGCTCCAGGACCTGGCCTGGTTTTGGACCCTTATCCAGCTTCAGGACCCCTACCCAGCTCCAGGACCCTGCCCCAGTTCCAAACCCTTAACCCAGGACCCTTATTCAACTCCAGGACTCTGCCCTGGTCTGGGACCCTCAGTTCCAGGACCTGCCCTGGTACTGGACCTTTACCCAACTCCAGGACCCTGCCCTGATTCTGGACCCTTCCTCAGCTCCAGGACCCTGCCCTGGCCCCAGCCCCTGATCCAGCCCAGCCCCGGGACCCTTCTCAGCCCCGGGACCCTTCCTCAGCCCCGGACCCTTCCTCAGCCCCGGCAGCCCCCAGCCCGTTCCAGCCCCATCGGAGGGACCCCAAGGTGATATCACAGCCATGCCCCGGACCCTGCCCCGCATCCCGCACCCTCCGGGGGCTGGGCCCGCCCGGCTGCTTCTCATTTCCAGGGCCATAAAGGCCTTTAACGACCGCAGTAAAGCCCCTAATCACCGCCAGAGCCAGCGCAGACACAAAGGCTCCCGCCTGCTCCTCCGCCCTCCCACCTTCCGCCGCATTTTGGGGCTCGCACAGCTTTTCCCACCCCTACCGGAGTGAGATGAACCCCCAAACCCCGCAAGCAACGTGGGATGCTCGGCCCCCAGCATTGCGGGGGGGACCAAAATCCCCAAAAAAATGAGGAATGGCCTCTCCTGCTGTACCCCCAAAAGCCTCCCTCGGGTTCCAGCGCCCCGAGCCAAGCTCGGCCACGTAAACACGAGGAAAAGCTGGAAAAAATGACGCACGGCGGGGGCTCGGGGCCGCGGCCAGCCCGGCGGGGGCGGCTGCGGGCTCGGCACGGCACCGCTCCCGGTAACGGCGGCACCGGGGGAGAAAACGGGGCTCGGGGGGGGGTCGGGAAGGGCCAGCTCGGCTCCGGCAGGAAGAGGAGGTGGAGGAAGAGCAGATGGCGGAGGGTGCCGGGTGATGGCCCGGTAAGGGACCCCCCGCTCCCGCCCACCGCCGCCAGCCAAGGGAAGAGCTCTTCAATCATTTCTTTTTAATTAGGGTTTTGCACATAAAGCTTTCAGTTCAAAGCGGTTCCCGACAAGGATCGGGCTGCCCACCGGGGGTGTTCCCGGGGCAGCGCTGGGGGAATTCAACCCCGGGACCCCCAAGGTCACCCCGGGGCAGCGCGGGGGGGCTCGGGCAGGATGGGGCGATGCTGCTCGCCCTGCCCGCTTCATCCCGCGCCTTGCATCATGATGAGGAGAGCGGAATTTCACCAATTAAAGCGGCTCCCGGAGCAGGGATTTTGCAGAGGGATGTGATCCCAACTCCGGAACGGGACTTTTTGCAGAGAGATGTGACCCCACCTCCTGGAGCAGGGATTTTGCACAGGGATACGATCCCACCTCCCGGAGCAGGGATTTTGCACAGGGATGCGATCCCACCTCCCGGAGCAGAGCAGGGATTTTGCACAGGGATGTGACCCCACCTCCCGGAGCAGGGATTTGCACAGGGATGCGATCCCACCTCCCGGAGCAGAGCAGGGATTTTGCACAGGGATGTGACCCCACCTCCCGGAGCAGGGATTTTGCAGAGGGATGGATCCCAGCTCCCAGAGCAGGGATTTTGCAGAGGGATGGATCCCACCTCCCGGAGCAGAGCAGGGATTTTGCAGAGGGACGCGATCCCAGCCGCAGCTCCCGGCGCTCACAGAGGTAGTTTGGGGAGGAGGAAGGAGCCTGCTCCACTCCCCATGCCCCAGCAATGGGGGCGGTGTGCTCAGCATGCCCCAAAGTCTCTCCAGCAGCCCCCGAAGCGTTTTTGGGGGTGCAGAATCCCAGAGATCCCCCTTGAGGGGAAGGCACCGGCCATGGGGACCCTGCCCTCGCCATGGGGACCCTGCCCTCGCCATGGGGACAGCGGCACAAGGCACGACAGGCCTGGGGACAGACAGGGACATCGCACCGGGCTCCTCCTCAGCCTCAGGGGAGCCTCGAGGGGCAGGGCAGGGCCGGGGGTGTCACTGTGGGACCCCCAGGGTGTCACTCTGAGCCCCCCCAGAGGCAGGACCAGGCCTAGGCCATCACTGTGGGTCCTCCCAAAAGCAGGGCCGGGCCGGGGGTGTCACTGTGGGACTCCCCAAAGGCTGCGGGTGTCACTCTGAGCCCACCCAAGAGGCACGACCAGCCCTGTTGGCATCACTCAGGGACCTCCTAAAGGCAGGACCGGGCTGGGGGTGTCACTGTGGGACCCCCCAGAGGCAGGACTGGGCTGGGGGTGTCACTCTGAGGCCCCCAGGGTGTCTCCGTGGGCCCCCCAAGAAACAGGACCACGCTGGGGGTGTCACTCTGAGCCCCCCCCAGGGCAGGACCAGCCCTGTTGGCATCACTCTGGGACCCCCTAAAAGCAGGACCAGGCTGGGGGTGTCACTGTGGGACTCCCCAAAGGCAGCACCAGACTGGGGGTGTCACTCTGAGCCCCCCCAGAGGCCGGGGGTGTCACTCTGAGCCCCCCAGGGTGTCACTGAGCCCCCCAGGGTGTCACTCTGAGCCCCCCAGGGTGTCACTCTGAGCCCCCAGGGTGTCACTGAGCCCCCCAGGGTGTCACTCTGAGCCCCCCAGGTGTCACTGAGCCCCCCAGGGTGTCACTCTGAGCCCCCAGGGTGTCACTGAGCCCCCCAGGGTGTCACTCTGAGCCCCCCAGGTGTCACTGAGCCCTCCAGGGTGTCACTCTGAGCCCCCCAGGGTGTCACTCTGAGCCCCCAGGGTGTCACTCTGAGCCCCCCAGGTGTCACTGAGCCCCCCAGGGTGTCACTCTGAGCCCCCCAGGGTGTCACTCTGAGCCCCCAGGGTGTCACTCTGAGCCCCCCAGGGTGTCACTCTGAGCCCCCCAGGGTGTCACTCTGAGCCCCCCAGGGTGTCACTTCTGCTCGGGGTTCTGCTGCAGGTGCTGCTCCCACTCCTGCTCCACCACCTTGTAGAGCTCCATGGTGGCTCGGGCATCTTCCACCGAGGAGTGGCCGCTTTTCCCCACCTGTGGGCACAGACACAAAGTGGCCACAGCTCCCAGTTTGGGGGGGGGGACAGCCACGACTGGGAGAGACTGGGGGGGGGATGTACAGAGATTAGGGAGTGCAGGCAGCTGTGGAAGGTTGTACAGAGATTAAGGAGTGCGGGAAGATTTGGGGGTACGGGAAGCTCTGGGGGGATGTAAGGAGCTTAAGGGGGTACAGGAAGCTCTTGGGGGTGCAGGGGGCTTAGGGGGATGCAGGGGGCTTAGGGGGGTACAGGGAGATTTGGGGATACAAAGAAAATTGGGGAGGTGCAGACAAAGCTGTGGGATGTGCATAAAGGGAAAAAAAAACCTCCCAAGGCTGCAGGGGTTGAGCTGACAGGGAAAGGGAAACTGAGGCACGGGGCAGCCTCACTGCAGGACTGGCAGCCATGGCTGACCTCAGGGTGCCTCAGATCTCCCCCCCTCCCTCCCCACTGTCCCCTGGCGTGGCGAGGGGCTGCCCAGGGTACCTGGATGTCCTGGTTGAGCAGGGCCTTGGTGAGGCGTTTCAGGGAGATGTTGACGTTCTCAGGGAAGCCGGCCCTGCGGTTCAGCAGCGGGATCTGCGACGTGTCCCTGGTCAGGGCTTTGGGGTGGCAGTAGTGCAGAGCCTTGAAGTCGTTGTGGATGGCGTGGCCCACCACCACCTTGCCAGCGAGGATCTGCAGGATCTGCAGGAGAGAGGGGGGTGAGAGCCCAGCAGGGCCAGCCCCGCTCTGGGGGAAGTTTCTACCCCCCTAGGGATGGGGGCAGCCCCAGGGGGCAGAGCTGTGGGGATGAGTGGGGGTGGTGCAGTGTGGGGACAGGCCCTGTGTCCCACAGGGCAATGGAGGGACAATCCCTGTGCTCCAGGGACAATCCCTGTGCCCCACACAGCAATGGAGGGACAATCCCTGTGCTCCAGGGACAATCCCTGTGCCCCACAGTGCAGGAGAAGACAATCCCTGTGCCCCACGGACAATCCCTGTGCCCCACAGAGCAACGGAGGGACAATCCCTGTGCCCCACAGGGCAGGATGGGACAAACCCTGTGGCCCTGGGACAATCCTTGTTCCCCCCACAGGGCAGGGGGTGACAATCCTTGTGCCCTAGGGACAATCCCTGTGCTCCAGGGGCAATCCCTGTGCCCCACAGAGCAATGGAGGAACAATCCCTGTGCCCCTGAGACAATCCCTGTGCCCCACAGAGCAATGGAGGGACAATCCCTGTACCCCTGGGACAATCTCTGTGCCCCACAGTGCAGGAGAAGACAATCCCTGTGCCCCAGGGACAATCCCTGTGCCCCACAGGGCAGTGTGGGGACAATCCTTGTACCCCCGAGACAATCTCTGTGCCCCTCACAGGGCAAGGGAGGACAATCCCTGTGCCCCATAGGGCAGTGTGGGGACAATCCTTGTACCCCTGGGACAATCCCTGTGCCCCATATGGCAGGGCAGGAACAATCCCTGTGCCCTACAGGGCAGGAAGGGACAATCCTTGTGCCCCAGGGACAATCCCTGTGCCCGAGAGGGCAGGATGGGACAAACCCTGTGGCCCTGGGACAATCCTTGTTCCCCCCACAGGCTAGGGGGTGACAATCCTTGTGCCCCAGGGACAAATCCCTGTGCCCCAGAGAGCAGATGGGGACAATCCCTGTGGCCCGTGGACAATCCCTGTGCCCCAGAGGGCAGGAGGGACAATCTCTGTGCCCCCCACAGGGGAGATGGGGACAACCCCTGTGCCCCCTGGGCTGCAGATCTCAACCCTGTGCCCTCCACCCGTGGCACTGCAACCCCTCACTCCCTGCCCCAGCCCATGAGTTCCCCCCATTGTCCCTGGAGCACAGAGATTGTCCCCTCCTGCCCTGTGGGGCACAGGGATTGTCCCCAGGGGCACAGGGATTGTCCCTGCCTGCCCTGTGGGACACAGAAATTGTCCCCAGGGGCACAGGGATTGTCCCCTCCTGCCCTGTGGGACACAGAAATTGTCCCCAGGGGCACAGGGATTGTCCCCTCCTGCCCTGTGGGGCACAGGGATTGTCCCCAGGGACACAGGGATTGTCCCTGCCTGCCCTGTGGGACACAGAAATTGTCCCCAGGGGCACAGGGATTGTCCCCTCCTGCCCTGTGGGACACAGAAATTGTCCCCAGGGGCACAGGGATTGTCCCCTCCTGCCCTGTGGGGCACAGAAATTGTCCCCAGGGGCACAGGGATTGTCCCCTCCTGCCCTGTGGGGCACAGGGATTGTCCCCAGGGGTACAGAGATTGTCCCCTCCTGCCCTGTGGGGCACAGGGATTGTCCCTGGGGCACAGGGATTGTCCCCTCCTGCCCTGTGGGGCACAGGGATTGTCCCCTCCTGCCCTGTGGGACACAGAAATTGTCCCCAGGGGCACAGGGATTGTCCCCACCTGCCCTGTGGGACACAGAAATTGTCCCCAGGGGCACAGGGATTGTCCCCCACACCCCACATCCCCGTGTCCCCCAAGCCCAGCCCCACATGTCCCCCCGCCCTGTGCCCATCCCTCTCTGCGTGCCACGCAGGCCGACCTGCTGCTGTGCCCGGCGGAAGGGCACGGCCTGTGCCATGTGCCGCGGGCGGATGCCGCTCCAGCGGGTCCGGTAATCCACGATGGCGGCCTCGGGCCGCACGTACCGGTCGTACACCACGTCCCCCTCGTAGGTGACGATGCTGCAGCGTGCCAGGGCGCTGGTGCGCCCGCCGGGGCCCGTGCCCACCATCTCACAGTCCAGGGCCACCAGCTTGGAGGGTGCCGGGGGGGCAGTGCCAGCGCCCCGAGCCTTGGCCTTGCCTCCGGTACCGGTGGGGCCCTTCTGGGCCGCCCCCCGAGCCTTGGCCTTGCTCTGAGTGGGGGCTCCGGTACCGGTGGGGCCGTTCTGGGACACCGGGGGTGCTGCAAGAGCTGCTCCCCGAGCCTTGTCCTTGGGGCCGTTCTGTGATACCGGCGGGCACCGGGAGGTGGTGGCAGCACCGTTCTCCTTGGGACAGCGTTTGGCCCCTCCACGCCGTGCCCGGCCCGGCCGGGGCGCTCCCGGTGCCGCTGCCGGGAGCTGTTTCTGCCGCAGGACCCCGCGGCGCTCCAGCTCCCGGCGCCGCCGCACGAAGCTCTGGTGCTTTCGGTTCCCCGGTTCTTTCTTGGAGCGGCGCTCCGGGGCAGAGAAATCAACGTTGAGGATCAGATCGTCCATGGCGGGGACGCTGCGGGGTGGAGAGGGGGGTCAGCGGCGGGGCCCTGGGCACCGGGAAACTCCGGGACCGGGAACACCCCACCCCCGGGACTTCTGGCACTGGGAACTCCCGGACCGCCGGTACCGGGAAACCCCGACCCCCGGAGCTCCTGGTACCGAGAATCTCCGACCCCCGGTACCCCCGGGACTCTCGGCACCGGGAACCCCCGACCCCCGGATTCCCGGTACCGGCAATCGCCGAACTCTGGGATCCCCGGTACCGGGAACCTCTGAGCCCCGGGACTCCCGATACCGACAATCACCGACCCCCGGGACTCCCCGGCCCCGGCAATCTCCGCCCCCGGTACCGGAGCCCCCCGGTTTCACCCGTACCCCCGCTCACCTCCGCCCCCCGGAACCGGAAGTTCCCGGGAAACACGCGGCTGGCCCGGTCCCGGCAGTGACGTCATCCGCGCGCGCCGCGGCGGGAATCGGCGGCGCCGGGCGCTGAGGGACACGCGCGCGGCCGCGCGGCGTCTGCGTGACGCGTGTGATGACGTCAGATTGACGTCACAGAGCATCGGCGACGACATGCCCGGTGTGGCGGCCGGGCCGGTGACGTCACGGGCGCCCGGGGGTGAGTGATGTCATGGCGCCTCGGTGTGGGAGGGGGTGTGGTGTCACTGCTGCGTGACGTCACGCGTTCGTGCATGACGTCACTGTCCAATGACGTCATATGGGTGCCGAATGGCGTGGGCAGAGCCGGGGAGGGGTGAGAGTGCCAGGGTGGGCTCACGGTGCCAGGGCTGAGGGTGAGAGTGCCAGGGTGCCCTCAGAGTGCCAGGGTGCCATTGCTGATGTCCCTCAGGAGCCGCCATGGCGGCCGCGCCCCCAGAGCCGCCATGGCAGAGCCCGGAGCAGCGCAGAGCCGCCGACATCATCCGCCTGCTGAGCCTCTACCGGCCCCTGCTCGACGCCTTCGTCATTGTGAGTGTCCCGGAGCTGTGCCCGGGCTGTGCCCGCTGGTCTGTGACCCCTGGGCTGTGCCCACTGAGCTGTGCCCCCCATTCTGACCCCCAGGGCTGTGTCCCTCAGGCTGTGACCCCAGAGCTCTGACCCCTGAACTGTCCCCTTAGGCTGCGCCCTCTCCAAGCTGTGTCCCCCCAACCTGTGACCCCCAATCTGTCCCCCCCCCACGCTGCCCCCTGTCCCCACAGGATTTCTTCACGGAGGACCTGTGGTCCCAGCTGCCCCCGTCCTGGCAGCCTGCCCTGGCCGGTGCCACCCCAGAGCAGCTGGCCGGGTTCCTGGGGGGCCGGGGGAGCCCGGGGGCGGCCTGGCCGCTGTCCCTGCTGGCATTCGGGGCCGCTGCCCGTGCCCTGGCCTTCCCCCGGGGCTGCCCGGGACCAGCCCCGCGCCCGCCGTGCCAGAGCTGCCGCCTGCCCCCGCTGCTGCGCCGCCACGTCAAACCCAAAAAGCAGCACGAGATCCAGCGCCTGGGCAAGGTGGGTGCCCCGAGCCGTGCCCTGAGCCCCCAGCCCCCCCAAGAGCCCCCCAGGAGCCCCCCAAGAGCTGCTCTCCCCACAGCTGCTGCAGAGGCTGAGCCGCGCCACCGGCTGCGAGCACGTGGTGGATGTCGGAGCGGGGCAGGTGAGAGCAGGGGGACAGGGAGGGGGGTCCTGGGGATCCCCCAGCCCAGCTGACCCTTGTTCCCCCCCCCCCCCCATGTCCCCCCCAGCCCATCTGAGCCCTGTCCCCTCCCAGGGCCACCTGTCCCGGTTCCTGTCCTTCGCCCTGGGGCTCAGGGTCACCGCCGTGGAGAGCGATGCCCGCCTGTCGGCCCTGGCCGAGCGCTTTGACCAGGAGCTGCTGCAGGAGCTGGCCAAACCTCGAGCCCTGGCACACAGGGGAGCCCCCCCGTGCCATCCCCGTGCCCCCCAGCACATCCCCGGCCGCCTGGACCCCACAGCCCCCTGGGGGGAGCTCCTGCTGCCCCCCGACCCGCCGGGAGCCGGCCCTGCTGCCTGCAACCCTTTGGGGGGCCCGGGGGGCTCCGAGGACGGGCACAGGGTGCTGGTGACAGGGCTGCACGCCTGCGGGGACCTCGGGCCTGCCCTGCTGTGCCACTTTGCCCGCAGCCCCGCCGTGGCTGCCGTGGCATTGGTGGGCTGCTGCTACATGAAGCTGTCGAGCGCCCCAGAGCAGCAGCAGCAGCAGCAGCAGCAGCAGCACCTTGGGTACCCGCTGAGCACCTCGGTGGCGGCGCTGCCAGGCCACCAGCTGTCCTACCGGGCACGGGAGGCGGCGTGCCACGCTCTGGAGGAGTACCAGGCACGGCTGAGAGAGGGCAGTGCCCACCTGCGTGCCCACTGCTACCGCGCCGTGCTGGAGAGCGTGATCCGCGCCGCTGAGCCCAGCAAGAGGCACCTGGGGCTGCAGCCTGGCAGGAGGGCACACAGCCTGAGCTTCACACAGTGAGTCTGGGCATGGGCACGTCCTTGTGCATCCCCTGGTGGGCACCAGTGGGTCTGGGCATGGGGATGTCCTTCTGCATCCCCTGGTGGGCACCAGTGGGTCTGGGCATGGGGAATGCTCCTTGTGCATCCCCTGGTGGGCACCACTGAGTCTGGGCATGGGGAATGCTCCTTCTGCATCCCCTGGTGGGCACCAGTGGGTCTGGGCATGGGGATCTCCTTCTGCATCCCCTGGTGGGCACCAGTGAGTTTGGGCATGGGGATCTCCTTGTGCATCCCCTGGTGGGCACCAGTGAGCCCCTTCTAGGAGATCTGGGCCTCCCTGAGTTGGGGGATGGAGGACCCATTTCTGGAATTTTCCTTGTGAGTTTGGGGAGGGAGAATCCCCTTTTTGGGACCCCCTTCATGAGTATGAGAGTGGGATCAACCTCCTGTGTCCCTTCCTGGCCCTGCAGTGAGATTGGGGAGGGGGGGGAACCCCCTTTTGGGCCCCTGCTCATGAGTTTGGGGCTGGGGGAGCCCTGCCTGGCACTCCCCTGCCCCCTTTCCGTGACAGATATGCCCAGCTGGGGCTGCCCCTGGCAGGACTGGACCCAGAGGGGGTCCCACTGGACTCGGTGGCTGTGGGGGCCATGCTGGAGCAGCAGCACAAGGTGGTGGCATTCTGCACCCTGGGGCAGCTCCTGGCACCCCTTGTGGAGACCCTGATCCTGCTGGACCGGCTGCTCTACCTGCGGGAGCAAGGTGGGCACGGGCACAGATCCTCCCCCTGCTGTTCCCTCTCTCTCTCTCTGTTCTCCCAGCTCTCCTTTTTCCCTTTTTGCCAGGTTTCCACTGTGCCCTCGTGCCCCTGTTCAACCCCAGGTTCTCCCCACGGAACCTGGTGCTGGTGGCTGCACGGACCCCGCTGGCCACAGCGCTGGCTGGGCTGGCCAGGGCCACTGAGGATGGGCACAGCAGCGAGGATGAGGATGTGGAGGAAGCAGAGACCCCCAGGGAGGGGCAGAACCACCAATAAACCCAGGATTTTTTACACTCCAGGGCTGGCTGTGAGTTGGTGCCACACTGAAAGCACTGCACGCTGCAAACACAACAAATGGAGGGGGTGTTTATTGCAGAGCCCACCTTGGGGGGCTCCCAGCTCCCCCAGTTAATACCAGGAGGATTTCTAGGTTCCCTGCTCCCCCAGTTAATACCAGGAGGGTTTCTAGGCCTTCCTCAGGGGGCTCCCAGCTCTCCCAGTTAATACCAGAAGGATTTCTAGGCTCCCAGCTCTCCCAGTTAATACCAGTAGGATTTCCAGGCTCCCAGCTCTCCCAGTTAATACCAGTAGGATTTCTAGGCTCCCAGCTCTCCCAGTTAATACCAGGAGGATTTCTTGGCCTTCCTCAGTGGGCTCCCAGCTCCCCCAGTTAATACCAGTAGGATTTCTTGGCCCTTCGTGTCTCCACAATGCCCATGGCATCCATGATCTCCTCCTCAAAGGTCTTCAGCGACGGCCGGTACGTCTTGGCCAGCGCGTCTTCCTTCGACGTGTCCTTGGGGCCATCTGTGCGGGCAGGGGGGACAAAGCTGACCCTCCTGTCCCCTTCTGCGTGCCCTTCCCCGTGCCCCCAGCCCCCTGTGGCACCCCTCTCACCGATCCACTGCTCGGGCACGACACCATCCTTGCGTGGCTGCGGGGGCACGGGCAGGATGCGGCCGCTGCGCAGCGACACGCGGACGCGCTCGCCCTCCTCCGTGAACCTCCACTCCACCTCCGTGGGTTTCCTGCGGGCCCACGGCGTTGGTGACAGGCAGGAGCCAAGCAGGGCACCCCTCAGCACCCCCCCACCCAGGTTTTACCGGTCCTCAGGGTCCACCAGGCTGATCTGGCTGAGCAGCAGAGGTGCCTCGCTGGCGATGTAGGTGCTCGAGTACTTGGCGGTGCGGTTGACGTAGCGATAGTGCTGCGAGGGGACAGCGCCGTGGGGTCACTGATGGCCCTGTGGCCACCTCAGCCTCCCCAGGGCCTCCTGCAGGCCTCCCTGCTGTGGCCTCACCGTGTTCAGTCCTTCCACCACCACCCAGTTGCGGGCTTGCACCACCTGGCTGACCAAGCCCTGCTTGCCCGCGTCCTTCCCGGCCAGCACCTGCACCTGCGGGTGGGGAGAGGGGCACAGGTGTGTGAAAAACGCCAGTCACTTGTTTTTTTTTTTAAATTTGAAAAGTTTAATAGTAATAAAAAGGGTTATAAAAAATAGTAATGCAATTAGAGTGATAATAATTTGGACAAACTGAATTAGGGCAATATGAGACAATAAATACAAAGAGTTATGGATGACCAGGTACCTTCTTCTGGGCAGCACCAGCCTGAAAAAGGACCCACGTTAACAAAGGATTAACTCTTAAAAACAACAGTCTGATGCATATTCATACACTTCATGCATGATGCATAAATTCCATTCAAACACAGGATTCTGTCTGGTCATTGTCAACTTCTTCCTCTGAATCCCGACAGTGCCTTTGAGGTGGGAAGAAGTTAGTTTCTGCTGATAAGAGGGCAATAAATTCTCTTTCTCTGAAAGATTTAAGTGTCCTGTGGCTGCTATCTCACTGCAAGTCTCTTCTTTAAAAAAAAGTATCCTACACAGCATCGTTTCTATTTTAACATTTTTTATAACCTAAAACTCTATTTAACACAGTACTTAAGAGAACGACTACAGCATTACTTTCTAACACAACACATACAATATTCATTTGAATATTTGCGAAAAGCCAATCATAAAATACATGCATTTTTCACAGGGCGGGGCCTCACCGTGTCACCCTTGAACACCTTCCAGTCGTCCTTGGCGATGGGTTCCACGAAGACCTTGCGGCGGCGCTGCCCCGGGGGGTTGCGGAGCCGGGCGGTGGTGGACTCCGGGGGCCATGTGCCGTGCCGGTAGCCCGGGGGCAGCCGCGGCCGTGCCGCGCTCAGCAGGACCGACAGACGCATGATGCTGCGGGCTGGGAGGGCAGGGAGCTCTGGGGACACCCCTCATCCTCACCGGGGTCAATGCGTCCGGCAGAGTCACCCCAACCCACCCAGAGCACCCTCTGAAGGGAGGGAAGCGTCTGGCAGAGCAGCCCCCCACAAATGGGATCCCACAGATTCTCAGCCCCCCAAAACAGATCCCCATAGCCCAAAGGGGATCCAGGTAGTGGCAGAGCCATCCCTTAACTATGGAGGGACCCAGGGATCCCACAGACTCTCACACACCCCACGCCCCTAAACGGGATCCAGGTACTGGACAGCCATCCCTCACCCATGGAGGGACCCAGGGATCCCACAGACTCACACACCCCACGCCCCCAAAGGGGATCCAGGTACTGGACAGCCATCCCTTAACTATGGAGGGACCCAGGGATCCCACAGACTCTCACACACCCCACGCCCCCAAAGGGGATCCAGGTACTGGACAGCCATCCCTCACCATGGAGGGACCCAGGGATCCCACAGACTCACACACCCCACGCCCCTAAAGGGGATCCAGGTACTGGCAGAGCCATCCCTCACCCATGGAGGGACCCAGGGATCCCACAGGGCACCCCACACCCAAAGGGGACCCCAGTGTCCTCCAAAGCACCCTCTCCTTCCAAAGGGGATCTGCAGAGCCCCCCACGCCCCGAGGAGAACCGAGGGGTCACACCTGGCCCTGGTGAGGATGAGGGGGGAACACGGGCACCCCACACACGGGGAGAGACCCCAGCGAGGAGCACCCAGGGGTCCCACAGAGCTCATTCCCTCAGAGAGGGACACGGGCAGAGTCTCCCCCACACTCGAAGGGCCCCATGGATACCCCAAAGACCCCCCTGACTCTCAGAGCCCCCCCTGACTCCCAATGACCCCTCTGGCTCCCAAAGCCCCCCCACCACCCAAAGGGGACCCGTAGAGCACACACCCCTTCCCCCCCGCCGGGAACTACACCCGCTGAGCCCCGGCCGCCCCCAAAGTGCCCCGAACCCCATCAAACCCCCCCAGCACAGCCCCGCAGAGCCCCCTCGGGGGTCCCGGGCCCGACCTCCCTCACCTGAGGGGCCGCGCCGCTCCCGCGCTCCGGGGGCGTGGCCAAGACGCGGCGCTGCGGAGGCGCGAGGCACGCCGGGAGTTGTAGTCCTAGCGCGAGGCACGCCGGGAGTTGTGGTCCTAGCGCGGGGCACGCCGGGAGCTGTAGTCCCAATGTCCCTCCGGCCCTCAGCCCCGGCCCACGGTGAGCGGCTGCCGGGAGCTGTAGTCCGGTCACGGCTCCATCTTCTGCCGCTGCCCTCGGCGTTGGTTCAGGAGCAGGGGACGGTCTCTGCTGTCCTCTGTGCAGGGAGCCAGGCACGGCCTAGTTGGCCCGGTTCGGCCTCTCCAGGCCGGGCTGTGCGTGTGGGACAGAGCGGCCAAGGACGGTCACGGCCCGAGCCTGACACAGCTCACGGAGCAATTGGACACAGCCCTCGGACACAGGATGGGATTCTGGGGTGTCCAGAGCCAGACTCGATTATCCTGATTATGCCTGCTCAGGATATTCCACTATTCCAGCATAAAATATGAGTGTTTGGACAAGGCTCTAGGACATTGGGATTGGGAACATTTTGGGGTGTCCTGTGGAAGGTCAGAGCTCACTGAGCCGTGTGGGTCTCTCCCTGCTCAGGATATTCCACTATTCCAGCATAAAATATGAGTGTTTGGACAAAGCTCTAGGACATTGGGATTGGGAGCATTTTGGGGTGTCCTGAGCAGGGCCAGAGCTCACTGAGCCCTGTGGGTCCCTTCCCGCTCAGGATATTCCACTATTCCAGCAGAGAAGCTGAGTGCTCCGACAACATTCTTGGAGGTTCGTATTGGGAGCATTTTGGGGTGTCCTGTGCAGGGCCCAGAGCACAAAGGACTCGATTATCCTGATTATTCCTGCTCAGGATATTCCACTATTCCAGCATAAAAGCTGAGTGCTTGGACAATGCTCTAAGACACTGGGATTGGGAGAATTTTGGGGTATCCTGTGCAGGGCCAGAGCAGGACTTGATTACCCTGATGAGTCCCTTCCTGCTCAGGATATTCCAGTATTCCAGCATAAAATATGAGTGCTTGGACAAGGCCCTAGGATTTTGGGGCGTCCTGTGCAGGGCCCAGAGCACGGAGGACTCGATTATCCTGATTATTCCTGCTCAGGATATTCCACTATTCCAGCATAAAAACTGAGTGCTTGAACAAGGCTCTAGGAGGTTGGGATTGGGAGCATTTTGGGGCGTCCTGTGCACAGCCCACAGCAAGACCTAATTATTCCAGTATTCCAGCATAAAATATGAGTGCTTGTAGGCTCTAGGACAATGGGATTGGGAACATTTTGGGGTGTCCCGTGCAAGGCCAGAGCTCACTGAGCCCTGTGGGTCCCTCCCAGCCCAGGATATTCCGTGATCCTAAAGGTCAAGGAGTGTTTAGACAATGCTGGGATTTTGAGGGCAGCAGTAAGAGTTGATCCTTTTGTATCTCACCCAGCTCAGGGCGTTCTGTGATTCTGCAATTCCTATTTCAGCTCCCTCCAAACCCTTCCCCATCTCTCCCCGTGATCCATGTGTTGCCAGAGAGGCTCTGGCAGCCTCCAAAGGGTCCCAAACCTCCTCAATTCAGGGGTTCCAGGGGCTCACCCAGGTGCCACGAGCACTTTTAAAAAGGCAAGATTCGCTTTTATTTCAAATCAACAGCTCAGCCCCGAGGAATCGCCAACACAAAGCGTGTGCCCACAGCAGGGCGGGCACAGAGCGCTCGGGGGCAGGACCCAGCTGCTCTGCATTCCTCTCTTCTTTTTTTTTTTTTGTATTTTTTTTGTTTTCTTTTGGAAATTTCCTTGTCTGGAGCTCCGGACGCGACGAGGCGGCGTGGGGCAGCACCAGGAGCCAGGGGGAAGGATCAGC
The DNA here is from genome assembly GCF_035770615.1 of Melospiza melodia melodia. NCBI lineage: Eukaryota > Metazoa > Chordata > Aves > Passeriformes > Passerellidae > Melospiza > Melospiza melodia. Next base: position 9,230,490 of record NC_086218.1, read on the forward strand.
TCGCCAGGGAAGCCACTACAGGCTGTGAGAGGCCAAGAACAGAGCCAGGCTCTTGTCAGAACCCCCCCCAAAACCTGGGGGCTGTGGGGACAGGGCTCAGAGCACCCCCCTCACCTCTCCTTGTGGTCTCTGACCTCCTCCTTGCCCTCCTGCTTGGCCTCGTTGGTGGCCGGTGTGTCGGCGGCGTCGCTGTTCTTGTCCCCCTCTCCTGGGTTGGCTTTGGGCTCCTCCTTAGGGGCCTCTTCATTGGCCACCTTCTTGTCCCCTTCCTGCCCCTCTGCATCCTTGGGGCGTTTGGGGGAGTCCTGGGAGGGGAAATTGGGTCAGCCCAGCCACTGTCCCAAACATCCCCAGGCCCTGTCCCAAAAAAATTTCCATCCCCTGTCCCAAAAAAATCTCCATCCCCTGTCCCAAACAGCCCCTGTCCCAAAAAATCTCCATCCCCTGTCCCAAACATTCCAGGTCCCCAACACCCCCATCCCCTCTCCCAAACATCCCATCCCAATCCCTGTTCCAAACATCCCCCATCCCAAACATCCCCACCCCTGTCCCCAACATCCCCACCCCTGTCCCCAAAATCGCCGTCCCCAACATCCCCACCCCTGTCCCAAACCTCCCCATCCCCTCTCCCCAACATGCCCAGCCCTTATTCCAAACATCCCCAGTTCTTGTCCCAAACACCCCCATCCCCTGTCCCAAATATCTCCATCCCATCCCCAACATCCCCAGTCCCCAAACATCCCCAGCCCCTGTCCCCAACATCCCCAATCCCCTGTCCCAAAAATCTCCATCCCCTGTCCCCAACATCTCCAGCCCCTGTCCCAAACATCCCCCATCCCAAACATCCCATCTCCTGCCCCCTGTCCCAAACATCCCCACCCCTCTCCCCAACACCCCCAGCCCTGTCCCAAACAACCCCATCCCAAACATCCCCTGTCCCCAACATCCCCATTCCCTCTCTCCAACATCCCCATCCCGTCCCAAAAATCTCCATCCCCTGTTCCAAACATGCCCAGCCCTTATCCCAAACATCCCCATCCCCTGTCCCAAACATCTCCTGTCCCCAGCAGCCCCAGACCCTGTTCCCAAATATCCCCAAGCCTCTGTCCCCAACATCTCCTGTCCTAAAAATCCCCATCCCTTGTTCCCTGTCCTCACCATCCCTGGTTCCCAACATCCCCATCCCCTGTCCCCAACATCCCCATCCCCTGTCCCAAACATCCCCATCCCATCCCAAATATCCCTGTCCCCAACATCCCCAGCCCCTGTCCCAAACATACCTGTCCCCAAAATCCCCATGCCCTGTCCCAAACATTCTGTCCCCAGCATCCCCTGTGCCCAACATCCCCATCCCCTATCCCAAAAATCTCCATCCCCCATTCCCAACATCCCCATCCCCTCTCTCCAACATCCCCAGCCTGTGTCCCCAACATCCCCTGTCCCAAACATCCCTGTCCCAAACCTCCCCAGCCCCTCTCCCCAACATCTCCATCCCCTGTCCCCTGTCCCAAAAATCTCCATCCCCGTCCCCAATATCCCCAGCCCTGTCCCAAACATCCCCATCCCCTGTCCCCAACATCCCCATCCCCTCTCCCAACCATCCCATCCCAATCCCTGTCCCAAACATCCCCCATCCCAAACATCCCATCTCCTGTCCCCCGTCCCAAACATCCCCATCCCCCGTCCCCAACATCCCCTGTCCCCAACATCCCCAGCCCCGTCCCCAACATGCCCAGCCCTTATTCCAAACATCTCCATCCCCTGTCCCAAAAATCTCCATCCCCAACCTCCCCACCCTCATCCCCAGCCCTGTCCCAAACATCCCCATCCCCTGTCCCAAACACTCCCTGTCCCCAACATCCCCTCTCCCAAACATGCCATCCCATCTCCTGTCCCCAGCCCATCCCCAACACCCCCATCCCCTGTCCCCAACATCCCCACTCCTGTCCTCAACCTCCCCATCCCCTCTCCCCAACATCCCCAGCCCCATCCCCAACATGCCCAGCCCTTATTCCAAACATCCCCAGTCCTTGTCCCCAACATCCCCATCCCCTGTCCCCAAATAACCCCATCCCCTGTCCCAGCCATCCCCAGTCCCAAACATCCCAATCCTCAACCTCTCCAGCCTTGGTCCCCAACCTCCCATCCCCTGTCCCAAACATTCCCTGTCCCCAACATCCCATCCCCTGTCCCAAACATCCCCAGCCCCAAACATCCCCAGCCCCTGTCCCAAACATTCCCATCATCTGTCCCCTGTCCCAAACATCCCCAGCCCCTGTCCCCAAATAACTCCATCCCCTGTCCCAGCCATCCCTGGTCCCAAACATCTCTATCCCCAACATCTCTAGCCCCAGTCCCCAACATCCCATTCCCTGTCCCAAACATCCCCACCCCTGTCCCAGACATATCTAGTCTTGGTCCCCAACATCCCTATCCCCTGTCCCAAACATTCCCATCCTCTGTCCCCTGTCCCCAAATAACCCCATCCCCTGTCCCAAACATTCCCTGTCCCCAACATCCCCACCCCTGTCCCCAACATCTCCAGCCTTGGTCCCCAACATCCCTATCCCCAGCCCCAAACATCCCCAGCCCCTATCCCCAACATTCCCATCCTCTGTCTCCTGTCCCCAACATCCCTATCCCCTGTCCCAAACATTCCCATCCTCTGTCCCCAACATCCCCATCCCCTGTCCCAAACATCCCCAGCCTCAAACATCCCCATCCTCTGTCCCTTGTCCCCAACATCCCCATCCCCTGTCCCCAACATCCCCATCCCCTGTCCCAAACATTCCCATCCTCTGTCCCCTTGTCCCAAACATCCCCACCACTGTCCCCAACATCCCCATCCCGTCCCAAACATCCCCAGCCCCTGTCCCAAACATTCCCATCCTCTGTCCCTTGTCCCCAACATCCCCTGTCCCAAACATCCCCAGCCCCTGTCCCAAACATTCCCATCCTCTGTCCCTTGTCCCCAACATCCCCTGTCCCAAACATCCCCAGCCCCTGTCCCAAACATTCCCATCCTCTGTCCCCTGTCCCCAACATCCCCACCCCTGTCCCCAACATCTCTAGCCCCTATCCCAAACATTCCCATCCTCTGTCCCCTGTCCCCAAATAACCCCATCCCCTGTCCCAAACATCCCCTGTCCCCAATATCTCCAGCCTTGGTCCCCAACATCCCTATCCCCTGTCCCCAACATCCCCACCCCTGTCCCCAACATCTCCAGCCCCAAACATCCCAGCCCCTGTCCCAAACACCCCCAGCACCTATCCCAAACATTCCCATCCCCTGTCCCAAACACCCCCAGCCCCTATCCCAAACATTCCCATCCTCTGTCCCCTGTCCCCAACATCCCCATCCCCTGTCCCCAACATCTCCAGCCTTGGTCCCCAACATCCCCATCCCCTGTCCCAAACATCCCCTGTCCCAAACATCCCCACCCTTGTCCCCAAACATCCCCAGCCCTGCCCAGCGCCCCCAGTACCTCCAAAGCATCCTCAGCTTTCCTCTTGCTGCCTCCTTTCTCGTTCTTCTCCTTGCTCTGCTCGTCGATCACCAGCTTCCCCTCCTCGTCACTGCTGCCCTCGGCGTTGCCCTTCTTGTCGCCGTCCCCCTCGGGCTCCCGCTCGGCCGCCTCGGGGCAGCTCTTCTTCTGGGTGGGCTGTGGGCAAGGAGGGGTTCACAGGGGGCTCCACAGGAGGGAGGAAAGGTGGGGGGGAGCTGGGATGGAGCCCCCCCAAACTGGTGACCCACCTGGTAACCGGAGGCTTTGACCGTGGGGTTGTTCTCGATCTCCCACAAACCTTCGCTGAAGCCTTTCCGCTTGTTGGGTTTGCCAAACTTCTCCTTGCACTCCTCGTAGGGGAAGAGGTCTTTGGGGCCCAGGAATGCTCTGTGCCAGGGGAAAGCAATGAGGGGTGGGAGTAGAGGGGGGTCTCACCCCTCCCAAACTCACTGTGAGCCCCCAGCTCCCACTCACGTTTCGTGGGTCCCGAAGAAGAAGACTTGGTACTTATTGGAGGAGGATTTGACTGCAGCTTCTGGCATCTCATCAATCTGTGGGACACAAAGGACGGGGTGAGAGGAGAGGGCAGAGACCCCTGGGGCTCCTCAGATGTCCCCAGGACATCCCCTGGGGCTCCTCAGACCCCAGGACATCCCCTGGTGCTCCTCAGATGTCCCCAGGATATCCCCTGGGGCTCCTCAGATGTCCCCAGGACATCCCCTCCAGTGTCCTATGGATGGGCACAGCTCAGGAAAGGAAAATTAATTGGGAATTTCCCCCACAGTCTGGACACAGAGCTGGCAGGAAGCGCTCAGCAGAACAAGGGGTGCCCACAGGTGGTGGGGCCAGCAGGGCTCCCCTTCTCCCACCCTTTCCCCCCCTAATCTCTTATCTAAACCACCTCAGACACACTCAGCAAATTCAGGCAGTGCCACAGGCATCGCCCCCATCCTGGGCCAGCCCCGGGGATTGGGGTGGGGATTGGGGTGCCAGGGGGCACAGCCTGGCCCAAAGGGGGTCAGCAGACGAGGGCACAGCCTGGCAGGGCTCTGGGCTCAGGCAGCAGCCGGTGCCAGCCCCGGGCAGGTGCTGCTGCACCGAGCGTGGATAATCCCGAGGCGCCGAGCGGGAAGGGAGCGACAGCAACTCCGGCTGCTTTTTATAGCAGCTAAAAATAACCCCCCCTGCAGCCAGCAGCCATAAATTCCCCGAGAAAACCTCCAAGGGAGGTGCAAGGAGCTGAAGGAGGATGCGGGTGGGGGGTCTCGGGGCAGGCGCCAGCACGTCACCGTCAGCGGGCAGCCGGGGTGCCAGCTCCTGTGCCAGTGCTCTGCTGACTCACGGCACAACCTTCCCTCAGGCACCGTGACCCCCACAGCTCGCCCAGCCTCAGTTTCCCCAGCCAGCAAGGCCAGGGTGGACCTGGCCAAGGGTTTGTCCTGATTTCCTCCACAGAGCTGGGGATGGCACCAATGCTTGTCCCTGTGCTGAGGGGCAGTGCTGGCACAGCCCTGGGGCACACGGAGGGCATGGGGCACTGGGAGGGCACCAGGATGTGGTGGAGTCACTGTGATGTCCCACTCCTGGCCAGGGTGGTGTCACAGGGTGGACATGGCCAAGGGTTTGTCCTGGTTTCCTTCACAGAGCTGGGAATGGCACCAACACTGGGAATGGCACTAACGCTGTGCTGAGGGGCACAGCTGGCACAGCCCTGGGGCACATGGAGGGCATGGGGCACTGGGGATGTGGTGGAGGGTCAGTGGGTCAGTGTGATGTCCCACTCCTGGCCAGGGAGCTGTCACAGGGTGGACATGGCCAAGGGTTTGTCCTGATTTCCTTCACAGAGCTGGGGATGGCATTGATGGTTGTCCCTGTGCTGAGGGGCAATGCTGGCACAGCCCCGGGGCACACGGAGGGCATGGGGCACTGGGAGGGGCACCAGGATGTGGTGGAGGGTCGGTGTGATGCCCACTCCCGGGTGGCACGTGCCTTTGTGCCATCCCCACTGCCCGAGCACGGTTTGGAGCCCGCAGGTCCCGCACCAGGATCCAGGGGATGTTTCGGGATTATTGCAGCGCTCCCACCCACAGCCCCGGGGCTCCTGGCACTGCCATGCCCCGGTGCCACCAGGGGACACTCCAGGAGCAGGGACACTTCCCAGAGGGTCCCTGGCCCATGGTGGCAGCTGGGAGCAGCAGCTCCATCCCTGCGTGGCACCGAAGGTGGAGGAGGGGATGATGTGACTCACAGGGGTGGCCACCAGCCCGGCCCAGCCCAGCCCAGCCCTCAGGGAAGCTTCCCCCAGGCCACGTTCCTGCAGGTCACAGTGTGCCAAAGGTGCCATCAGCCTTGGCACACAGCCCCTCCCCATCCATGCCAGGCCTGGACAGGGACCCACAATGGCAGCACCCTGCTGGAGATCCCCCAGCAAGCTCCCAAATCTCCTTGCCCAAGGAAAGGCAGCAGCTCCGGGATGGCTGCGCTGTGTCACCGTGTGCCCAGCTCAGGAACCGAGGGGCTCCATGGAGCTGGGACCCCCTGGCACTGGGAATCCCTGCCCAGCGGGACCCCCTGGCACTGGGAATCCCTGCCCAGCCCCCCAAGGGACAGCTGGGACCCCCTGGCACTGGGAATCCCTGCCCACTGGGACCCCCTGGCAATGGGAATCCCTGCCCACTGGGACCCCCTGACCAGCCCATGGGACACCTGGGACCCCCCTGGCACTGGGATTCCGTGCCCAGCTCCCCATGGGACTGCTGGGACCCCCCTGGCACTGGGATTCCCTGGCAATGAGACCCCCTGGCACTGGGATTCCCTGCCAGCCCCCCAAGGGACAGCTGGGACCTCCTGGCACTGGGATTCCCTGGCAATGAGACCCCCTGGCAGTGGGGATCCCTGCCCAGCCCATCCCTGCCAGCTCCCCATGGGACACCTGGGACCCCCCCGGCACTCGGATTCCAGCCCTGCCCCCCATGGGACCCCCCTGGCACTGGGATTCCAGCCCAGCTCCCCATGGGACACCTGGGACCCCCCTGGCACTGGGATTCCCTGGCAATGAGACCCCCTGGCACTGGGATTCCCTGCCCAGCCCCCCATGGGACACCTGGGACCCCCCTGGCACTGGGATTCCCTGCCAGCCCCCCATGGGACCCCCCTGGCACTGGGATTCCAGCCCTGCCCACCCCTCCCAGCCCTTTATCAGCCCCTCCTGCACCCCCACAGCGTGTGCTGGCTCTATCTGCAGGGCCAGGCAGGGATTTTGGGGTGCGGGCACACAGGGCAGTAGGGTGGCACCCCTTTGGGGACACTGATAACGCAGACAGTGCAAACCCACCCAAAAAAAAAAACCCTCACTGCCCAAACTGCTCCATGACAGGCTTTGTCACAGCCTGTGTCTGTCTGTCTGTCCGGGACAGCGGCAGCAGATGGACACACGGCTGCAGTGCCAGGGTAAAGTCCAGGTGCCCGTTGCTGTCCCCATGCCAATGGCACCGGTGCCACGGCCCAGGGGTCCGAAAGGGGCTGGGAATGTCCCCAAGCTCTGGAGCGTGGCACAAAGGGAGGGAGGGAGGGACGGGCACAAAGCCCTGAGCTGGACTCTGCCCCCAACCTCTGCTCTTCTTCACCTTTGCCACTGCTCCACTGCATCAGCCTGCCCTGCCCTCCCTGCCTCAGTTTCCCCCCTGCAGGACAAGGCTGGCACAGGAATGAATGAATTAATTAATTAATTAATGGAATTAACTCATGTGGGTCACACACGGTCCAGGAAGCACATTGGGGAGGGGGGGGGGCACATGCACTGGGTGGCACCCCTGAGTCCCATGGGTGCCACCCAGGTGCTCCCCTCAGCCCTGGGGGGGGCACCACTGGGCCCCATCCCAGCAGCACCAGGCTGGCAACGGGCACCAAATTCCAGAGGGAATGGCCCAGAAGGATCCTGACCCCATGGCACAGCCAGGGGAACCGAGATGCTCAGGAAAGGGATGCCAGGGGTGCCACGGGGGATGTCAGGGGGGTGCCAGGGGTACCAAGGAGGGTGTCAGAGGGGTGTCGGGGGGATGTCAGGGGTACCAGGGAGGATGTCAGGGGTACCAGGGGAGATGTCAGGGGTGCCAGCGGGGTGTCAAGGGTGCCAGGATCCCATGTGCTGCTCCTGCCTCATCCCCCGCCCTGCTCCCCTGCTGTCCCAGCACTCTGTATGAAAAGGGGCTGCACATCTGGCAGGGAAGCACCAAAAATGAGCCTGGCATGAGGGACCCTGCAGAGAAGGGGTGAGGGGAAAAGCGAGGCAAGCATCATCCTCCAGTGCCAGCGCCTCATCTCCCACTCGGGTGCCTCAGTTTCCCCCCTGTTTAACACTGCCCCTTCTCAGGGAGAGCTTTCCACCGAGCTGCTGGTGCTGGAGAACGGCACCAGGTGCCATCCCAGGGGAAGAAAGGGAGGGAACAACCCCTCCCCCGTCCATTTCTCGCCCTATCTCTGAGCTCCAGCCACACCTGGGTTGGAAACAAACACCCCATGGAACGCCACGCGTGGCTGGCTAAGGTTTCATCACAGCACCTGATTAGTCACGGGCAAGCCCTGCCTGATTAGTCACGGTGGGGAGGGCTCTGCTTCTAAACCCCCTTGGCTTTGGGGAGCCCAACCAGAGAGAGAGAGGGATAAAAAAAAAAAAACCAAAAAACCATTCCCTGCCTGCCCTAAAAATAATGGTGGGGGTCAAATGATGAGATGAGTGGGGTGTGAAATGAGATGAGTGTGAGCTGAGCCCACGAGGCTTTGAAGCCCCGACCTGGCATCACCCCGGACCCCATTGGGATGGATGAAGGCTGCAGGAGGATGGATCAGCCGGGGCAGCATCGCTTTTCCCCCCCGAGGGAGGGAAGGAAGAGCAGGCGGGGTGGAAGCTCCCAGGGATCCTCTCCTGTGGCTCCTCCTCGCCCAAAGCCGCTTTCAAATGCGCGTTGGGAGGGCCGGTGCCAAATCCGAGCGGCTCCCAACCCCCTCCCGGCCTCCCCGCCAGAACCCGACAAACCAAACAAAAGTTATTCAAATCCGCCAGGGGAAGGGGGGCACTGGGGAGGGATCCTCGGCCTTTAAAGCCCTATCGCCCCCATTCCGTCTTTTTTTTCCGCTCATTTTAGGGTTTGCAGGCAGCCCCCGGTGCCCTTTGCAGCAAGGCCGTGAGGGGAGAGAGAGTGTGTGTGTGTGTGTGTGGGGGGGGGGGGGGTGAAAAACACTCCAAGGAAATTTTAAACTGCATCATCAACCGCTTAAAAATAACCAGCGCCGTGTTGTGCAGCCAGAGCTGCCCACGGGCCCCATGGTTTGGGGTTTATCGCGGGGGTCCCGGGCTCATGGCCCCCCTTTAGGGACACCCAGGACCCTCAGGGGACACCGGCGGGGCTGGCACATGGTGGGGCCTGCACCCCCCCGGGTCCCTTCCCCCCGTCCTAAGTCCTCAATAATTCTATCGATTTTCTAAAGCCAAACTCCCGGCGTAAGCACTGCCACCTCTGTGGCACCCCTGAGGCCACCGAGAGCCGGGGGGACAAGCTCGGGGCTCTGCCGGTTTGGTTGAAAACCCCCCCAAAATCATCCGTGAAGCGCAAAGGGGGCGAGCTCGGCCTTCCCATGAGCGGGAAGGGTTCATGGAGCGGCCCCACGTGGAGCAGGGACCCCCCCCCCGGTACCGGCACCGGGGGATGGAGGGGTCACCCCGGGCTGGCCCAGCCTCGTGCTTCGCTGCCGGTACCGGGGGGGTCCCCGCTCCCACGCGGTGCCAGAAGCCACGCGGTCTCCACCCGTGATCCCCCCCCTCCCGTTCCGTTCCACCGGGAAAGAAATGAATAAACAGCACAAAAAGGGCCCTGGGGGAGCCCGGGATGTTGTTTCCAACACATGAAACCCCCCTTAAAACCCAAAGAAATGTCCCAAAGCGCCTCCGCAAGCCTCGGTACCGAATAACCCCCGAGTCCGCCGGGCCCGGCCTTACATAAGGAGCCGGCAAAGTTGGACCCCGGCGCCGGTGGAAGATCCGGGGGGAAATCGGAGCCTGACCCACGGTACGGACACACACACCCCCCCTCCCCGCGCCGCTCCGCTCCACCGGGGCAGCCTGACCCCGGTGCGCCCCATCCCCCCGCGTTATGCAACGGGGAGCACCGGGAGAGAACCGGGAGAGCACCGAGGGGTCCCACCGCCCTCCCACGCCATGCCCAGCTCCTTACCCGGGCAGGCCAGTGCGGGTAACCCTTCATCTTGGCGAAAACCAGGTCCCCGCATTTGTATTCCTTCTGCCGGTTGGACCGGGACATCTTGGCTGGGCTGGCGGCTCCTCCCGGGACCGGGGGAGCGGGCGGGGGGAAGGGGGGGTGGGGGAGGGGAGGAGGGGGGGGGGGTTACGGATGAACTTTGGGAGGCAAAACCCGGCCAGGCAGGGGATTAGCCAAATAAATATAAAAAAAAAATCTAAAAAAAAAAAAAATCAACAACAGCAAAAAAAAAAAAAAAAAACCCCTCCCAAATGCGAAGGGGGAGAGGCAGCGGCTGCTCTGCCCTCCCCGGGCCGGGGTCAGCGGCGGCGCGGCGCAGCGGCGGAGGGCCCGAGCCCCATGCGGTTGTTTGTGTTTGAAATTCAATTGCTCCCTCCCTCGGCCACCCCCCCCCCCCCACCCCCCCGGCCACCCTTCCCCTTCCTCCTCCTCCTCCTCCTCCTCCGCCTCCTCCTCCTCCTCCCGCTGCCGGTGGATGCGCTCGGAGCTCGCAGCGCTGCCTGGGCGCGCTCACGCACCGCCCGCCCACAGCGCCGTGCGCGCTCCCGGCACCCCAAAAAATACCTCAAAATACCCGAAAAAATACCTCAAAATGCCTCAAAAATACCTCAAAATGCCCCAAAAATACCTCAAAATGCCCCAAAAAATACCTCAAAATACCCAAAATGTGCCCGCTGCGGGTGGCATCAACCGCGGTGTGTCACCAGGGGACGGGGAGGGACAGCAGGGCCACGGGCTCGGTGTGGAACCGAGGGGAGTTGGGTGTTGGAGCAGGCAGAATGGATGGAAAACAGAGGAAAAAGGGGGTAAAGACATGCAAAAAGAGGGCGAAATAGGACAAAAAATGGTGTAAATAATGTGTAGAGCAGTGCAAAACTGCAATGGGAAAAATAGGTGTAAAACACTGTAAATAACTAGCGTAAAACAGCACAAAAATGGTGTAAAAACCATGAAAACAGTGTAAAATGATAATGGGAAAAACAGGTGTAAAACAGTTCAAAAAGAGTGTAAAACAGCACAAGAATGGTGAAAAAAATATGTAAAACAGTGAAAAACTAGAATGTGAAAAACAGGTGTAAAACAGTGTAAAACATTGCAAATAACCAGTGTAAAACAGCACAAAAATGGTGTAAAAATACCTAAAGCAGTGCAAAACTATAATGGGAAAAACAGGTGCAAAGCACTGTAAATAACCAGTTTAAAACAGCAAAATGGTGTAAAAAACGTGTAAAAGAGTGCAAAACTGGCATACAATTGTGTAAAACAGTGCAAAAGTGGTTTTAAACTCATGCAAAACCAGTGTAAGAATGCAAAAGCAGTGCAAAACAGCACCAAAATGGTGTAAAAAACATGTAAAAGAGTGCAAAATTATAAGGGGGAAAACAGGTGTAAAACAGTGTAAAACACCGTAAATAACCGGTGTAAAACAGCACAAAAATGGTGTAAAAAACATGTAAAACAGTGTAAAATGGTAGTGGGAAAAACAGGTGTAAAACAGTTCAAAAAGAGTGTAAAACAGCACAAAAATGGTGTAAAAAATGTGTAAAACAGTGCAAAACTGGAAGGTGAAAGGCAGGTGTCAAACAGTGTAAAACATTGTAAATAACCAGTGTAAAACAGCACAGAAATGGTGTAAAAATGTGTAAAGCAGTGAAAAACTAGAATGTGAAACACAGGTGTAAAACAGTGTAAAATACTGTAAATAACCAGTGTAAATAACCATTGTAAAACAGCACTAAAAATTGTGTAAAAAATATGTAAAACAGTGCAAAACTATAATGTGAAAAACAGGTGTAAAAGAGTGTAAAACACTGTAAATAACCAGTGTAAAACAGCACAAAAATGGTGTAAAAAACATGTAAAACAGTGCAAAATTGGCATAAAATGCTGTAAAACAGTGCAAAACTGGCATAAAATTGTGTAAACCAGTGCAAAATTGGCATACAGATATATAAAACAGCTCAAAACTGGTTTTAAACCAATGCAAAACAGTGCAAACTCTATGTGACACAGTAAAAAAAACAGTGTAAAGATGTCAAATTTGCTGTAAAAAAAACAACATACATGGTGAAACTGCGTAAAACAGTGCAAAATGTGCAAAACCAGTGTAAACCCAGCATAAAATGATGTAAACCTGGTGTAGCAGCATCCCTAAAATTTGGAGTAAATAAATTGTCACCTTCTGTCCCAAGAAATTAGGATTAAATAAATTTTCACCTTAATCTCAATAAATGGGATTAAATAAATTGTCGCTTTAGTCCCAGTAAATTGGGATTAAATTGTCACCTTAGTCTCAATAATTTGGGATTAAATAAATTGTCACCTTAGTCCCAATAAATTGTGAATAAATAAATAAATTGTCACCTTAATCCCAATCAATTTGGATTAAATAAATTGTCACCTTAATCTCAATAAATTGGGATTAAATAAATTGTCACCTTAGTTCCAGTACAATTAGATTAAATAAATTGTCACCTTCAGTCCCAATAAATTTGGATTAAATAAATTTTCACCTTAATCTCAATAAATTTGGATTAAATAAATTGTCACTTTAGTCCCAGTAAATTGGGATTAAATTGTCACCTTAGTCCCAATAAATTTGGATTAAATTGTCACCTTAGTCCCAATAAATTTGGATTAAATTGTCATTTTAGTCCCCGTTTCAGACCAAACCTGGGTGCTGCTGTCCCAACCAAACCTGAGTTTAAACTCAGATTAAATTTTCTAAAACCAGAACCTCCACCCTGCCCTGGCAGTTGGGGTTCCTGGGCTGGGCTCTTTTTTTTTCCATCTCCTTGTGCTTTCCTTGGCTTAATTTCTCCTAACGAGCTGCAAATAAAACAAATAAACAATCCGCAGGGTCAGGGCTGACAGCAGGATCCTGTTCTGGGGGTGAGAACAGAACCCAGGAATCTCCACCTGCTATGGAAAAATGGACAAAGGCCCAGGGAAATGAGGATTTGTGCAAAGCACCAGGCACTTGTTTTTAAAATATGAAAAGTTTAATGAAGGGGTTATAAAAATAGTAATATAATTAGAGAAATAAAAATTTGGACAATTAGGGTTATGATGAGACATTAAAAATAAAGAGTTATGGACAGTTCAGGTATCTTTTTTTGGGTAAAATAAGCCTGAAAAAGGACACATGTTAACAGAGGATCAACTTTTAAAAGTAATCGTTTGTCGCATATTCATACATTTCATACATGATATATAAATTCTATTTAAACAAAGGATTTTGTTTGGTCAATGTTAACTTCTTCTTAATCTTAACAGTGTCTTTAGGGCTGAGCAAGGTAGGAAGAAGTTAGTTTTTTCTAATAATGGAGCAATAAATATATATTTTTAAAGATTTAGGTGTTTTGTGGCTGTTATTTTGGTGTACTTTATTTTTCTCTTTCAAAAAGTATTTTACATAGCATAGTTTCTATTTTAACATTATGTTATAACCTAAAACTATATTTAACACACTACTTAAGCAAATACAAATACAAATACAGCATAACTTTCTAACATAACACATACAATATTCATTTTAATATTTGAGAAAAGCCAATCAAAATACACATTTTTTACATGGAGGAAAACGGAACTCGTGTGTCCCAGCTCCTGGAATCCTCCCGTGCTCCCCAAGGCCTCCATGCCTATTTTTAATTCTGTATTTTTAACACTCCTCAGGCCAGGAGGGGTGGGACGGGGCTGGATTTCACAGTGCTCCAAACCACGCAGGGTTCAGGCTACACTCCTCGTTTATCTCCGTTTGGCTTTCATCATTATTATTACTATTAATTCAGCTTTTTCATTTATTACCTATAACAATTATTTGGTGCTGCTACTTTACAGTCGCTCTGCTGGGTGTTGGGGACCCAAATTCCAGCCTGGTTTATTGCTTTATTAAGGCCAGAACGAGCTAGAAGGAGGCCAAAAGCATCAAACCAAAAATCAGCAAAGTGCCAGGGGGATAACCCAGCTCCTGGCCAGGCTTTTGCTGGGGCTGGCAGCACCGATCGTGCCCAAACCGTGCCAAGAGGGGAGGATGGCAACGCGGCCTTGTCCTGCTCCCGCCGCGTGGCAGCACAGACTACATTTCCCGTGATGCCTCGCGGCGGAGCGCACAGGGAGGCGGGCACAGCGCTGCTCGCGGTGCACGCTGGGAGTTGTAGTCCTGCGCGGCTGCAGCGCGGGCAGCGGGGCGCTGCCGGCAGCCATTACCGGGAGCGCGGAGCCGCCGCCGTCGCTTTGCCTCGCTCCGCGGCCCCGCTGCCGCACGGGGAGGGGCCGCCATGGCGGCGTAGCCTCGCCCCCGCCCGCCCCTTCTTCCCCGCTGCGGGCGCTGAAGGCGCGGCGGCGGCGCGGCCTAGCGCGGAGGGTGGATCCCCGGCCTCGCGTAGCGGCTGCTGCCCGCCAAGGGCCGCCCTCCCCGGGGCCATGTCCCTCGTGGCCTACGCCAGCAGCGAGGAGGACAGCGATGCCGAGGAGCCTGCGGGCGAGGAGGAGGAAGCCGCCGACTCTCCTCCATCCACAGCCGAGCAGCCTTCATCCCGAGGGCTTTTCGCCGCGCTGCCCCCGCCCAGAGCCCCCGCGGTACCCCCGGCCTTCCTCATGGGCCCCCCGGCCACCCTGAGCGGCTTCGGCAGCGCCCCGCCGGGCCAGGCCGGCACCGAGAGCGCCCCAGAACCGGCTGCCAGCGGGGACGGGGCCACGGAGCCCCCCCGGGCCAGGGGGCTCCTCCTGCCGCCCCCCAGGAACGCGGGCACCGCCGCCTCCCCCCTCGGCCCGCCCCCCGCTGCCTCCCCCGGGGCGGGTTTGGGCCTCCCCAAGCCAAAGAAGAGGACGGAGCCGGTGCGGATCGCGGCGCCCGAGCTGCACAAGGGGGATGTGAGTATGGATCGAACCCGAGCCCTTCCCTTCGGGGGTGAAACTTCTCCCCTAGCGGGGCTCTTCCGTCGCTCTGTCACACCGAGGTGTACCGGGATCTATTGTTGTGTCATCCTCGGGGAGATTTGTCCTGGCTGCCTGCCCTAATGCTAAAGCGCTTTGCAGAATTAAACTGATATAGAAACCTTATTTATAATCAGAATGCAGCCAAACCCAGATTATCTGCACCCTTCTTATTCCTGGAGTTAACGAGTTGATGATGTGGAGCTGCAAGGGCGTTGTAGCCCAAAACCATCTTTTGTTTCCTGTGCAGGTGGTGGATTTTTCAGCCAGTTTATTGCTTATTTGTCTAAAGGCTTTCAGGCGTCTTCTAAACTTTTTGGTGACCATTTCCCTCTCATTTTGTGGGATTTTTTTTTTTTTTTTGTAATTACTGTGCCTTGCAGGCTTGTGAACCCAGACAGTGAGAGCAGGGGAAGGCAGGTCTATTTCCATCTGGTTTTTAAGTTGGGATCCCTGCTGATGAGGTTTCATCCTCTCCCCACTGGTGAGGACAGAGGATGAATTTCCTTTGGGACAGCACTGTCACAGAATCATGGAATGGTTTGGTTGGAAGGGACCTTAATTCCCGTCTTGCCCCACTCTCTTGCCATGGGCAGGGACACCTCCCACTATCCCAGGTTGCTCCAAGCCCTGTCCAGCCTGGCCTGGAACCCTTCTAGGGATCCAGGGGCAGCCACAGCTTCTCTGTGCACCCTCACCACCCTCACAGAATAATTTTTCTCTAATATCTCACCTAAACCAGCATTTGGAGTCCTGGAGTGGTTTGGGTTGGAAGAGACCCTTAAAACTCACCCTGTTCGCAGTGCCCACAGGCAGGGACAGCTTTCATAGCCCAGCCTGTTGCCATGTGGAGGTGATGGTTGTGTCGCTGGTTTTGGTGTGGCAGGAGTGCCTGTGCCTGTGGGAAGAGCTGAACTGGGGTAATTTCCATGGGGACTGGTGGATTTATAAACATTGTCCATGAAAAGTGGCCTGGCAGCATTTGGGGGAGCCCAGATGAACTCAGTGCTGTGTTTGGGGGGGTCACAGAAAGAGGAGGAGAGGATAAAGATAGCTTTTCTGCTGCCAACCAGGCTTTCCACACAAGTTTTAACCAGATATTTAGCAATTTCAGCATTTTTGGGAACAATTCTCTGTATCCCTGCAGGGAACTTTGCATCCTTTGTGTGGTTTGTGCTTCCCCTCCAGTAACTCTGTTGTTGTTTGTCCCTGACCTGTAGCTGTGCAGTTCTTCCCTCCCTTTGGGTTTATTTTCCTGGGATTTATTAGCATGACTTTTTTAGTTTGATGTCTCAAGTTGTGCTGAGCTCTGGTTTTTCTCTCTCAGTCAGATTCAGAGGAAGATGAACCAGCAAAGAAAAAAAATACTCTTCAGGTAAATAACAAGGGCACTTGGTTAAACAATTGTCATGGGAAAAAGTGTTTGACTGCTTGTGCAAATCATCCACTCTGATCATCTCATGGCTTTAGGGATATTCCTGAAATCCTGTGGGTTTTCAAGTCCTTGCTTTTGAGCACTTTCACCTATTTAAGTCTTGGTGAAAGAGGCATTAATTTGGGAATTGGGCAGATATTTTCAACATTTCTCTTCAGAATCCTCTTGGCTTTTTATGCAGTGTACTCAGAGTGACCAAGCAGTGAGAAGCCCACAAGAAGTGTTAGAATTGGGGGGATAACTGGCAGTAAGTCATGAAAAGTGAATAATCTGCCTTTTATCTTGCTGGGATCCATTTGTCCACACTGATCACCTTGGGCAGATATTTGCAACAATTCCCCTCAGAATCCCCCTGGCTTTTTGTGCAATGTATTCAGAGTGGCCAAGGAGTGAGAAACCCACAAGAAGTGTTAGAATTGAGGGGGATAACTGTCAGGAAGTCATGAAGAGTGAATAATCTCCCTCTTTTCTTTCTGGGATCCATTTGTCCACACTGATCACCTTGTGTAAATTGTCCACACTCTCCACACTGATTACCTCATGCCTTTAGGAATATTCCTGAAATCCTGTGGGTTTTCAAGTCCTTTCTTTTGGCACTTTCACCAGTTTAAGTCTTGGTGAAAGAGGAAGTGTATTCAGAGTGGCCAAGCAGTGAGAAACCCACAAGAAGTGTTAGAAGTGAGTGGGATAACTGTCAGGAAGTCATGAAGAGTGAATAATAATCTCCCTCTTTTCTTACTGGTATCCATTTGTCCACACTGATCACCTTGGGCAGATACTTGAATAGAGCAGATATTTGCCACGTTTCCCTTCAAAACCCCCCAGACTTTTTATGTAGTGCAGAGTGGCCAAGCAATGAGAAACCCATGAGAAGTGTTAGAATTGGGGGGATAACTGTCAGGAAGTCATGAAAAGTGAATAATCTCCTTCTTTTCTTTCTGGGATCCATTTGTCCAAACTGATCACCTTGTGTAAATCATCCACACTGATTTCCTCGGGCAGATAATTGAATTGGACAGATATTTGCCACAATTCCCCTCAGAATCCCCCAGGCTTTTTGTGCAATGTATTCAGAGTGGCCAAGGAGTGAGAAACCCACAAGAAGTGTTAGAATTGAGGGGGATAACTGTCAGGAAGTCATGAAGAGTGAATAATCTCCCTCTTTTCTTTCTGGGATCCATTTGTCCACACTGATCACCTTGTGTAAATTGTCCACACTCTCCACACTGATTACCTCATGCCTTTAGGAATATTCCTGAAATCCTGTGGGTTTTCAAGTCCTTGCTTTTGGGCACTTTCACCAGTTTAAGTCTTGGCTAAAGAGGCACTAATTTATGAATTGGGCAGATATTTGCAACATTTACATTTCCCATTTACATTTGGCAGAGTGGCCAAGCAGTGGGAAACGCACAAGAAGTGTTAGAATTGAGTGGGATAACTGTAAGGAAGTAATAAAAAGTGAATAATCTCCCTCTTTTCTTACTGGTATCCATTTGTCCACACTGATCACCTTGGGCAGATATTTGCAACAATTCCCCTCAGAATCCCCCTGGCTTTTTGTGCAGTATATTCAGAGTGGCCAAGCAGTGGGAAACGCACAAGAAGTGTTAGAATTGAGTGGGATAACTTTCAGGAAGTCATGAAGAGTGCATAATCTTCCTCTTTTCTTGCTGGGATCCATTTGTCCACACTGATCACTTCGTGTAACTCATCCACTCTGATCACCTGGTGGCTTTAGGGATATTCCTGAAATCCTGTGGCTTTCAAGTCCTTTCTTTCTCACCAGTTTAAGTCTTGGTGAAAGAGGAAGTGTATTCAGAGTGACCAAGCAGTGAGAAACCCACAAGAAGTGTTAGAATTGAGTGGGATAACTGTCAGGAAGTCATGAAGAGTGAATAATAATCTCCCTCTTTTCTTACTGGTATCCATTTGTCCACACTGATCACCTTGGGCAGATACTTGAATAGAGCAGATATTTGCCACGTTTCCCTTCAAAACCCCCCAGACTTTTTATGTAGTGCAGAGTGGCCAAGCAATGAGAAACCCATGAGAAGTGTTAGAATTGGGGGGATAACTGTCAGGAAGTCATGAAAAGTGAATAATCTCCTTCTTTTCTTTCTGGGATCCATTTGTCCAAACTGATCACCTTGTGTAAATCATCCACACTGATTTCCTTGGGCAGATAATTGAATTGGGCAGATATTTGCAACAATTCCCCTCAGAATCCCCCTGGCTTTTTGTGCAGTGTATTCAGAGTGGCCAAGCAGTGAGAAACCCACAAGAAGTGTTAGAATTGAGTGGGATAACTGTCAGGAAGTCATGAAGAGTGAATAATCTCCCTCTCTCCTTTCTCTGATCCATTTGTCCTGCACGGACATCACCAGGGACGCAGCGAGGGCTCCGGCTTGTCCGCTCTGCTCCCTCAGCCCAAAAACACGCCGGTGAAAGAGACCAACCGCTTGCTCCTGCCCTACGCCTTCTCCAGGAAAGCAGGAGAAAACTCCTCTGACTCCAAGCCTGCCAAGCCCCCCAGCTCTTCCTCCAAGCCCAAAGCCGTGCCCAAGCCGGCCGTGCCCACCACCCCATCCCCGTCGGCCATCAAGGCGGCGGCCAAGAGCGCGGCGCTGCAGGTGACCAAGCAGATCACCCAGGAGGAGGAGGAGGACAGCGACGAGGAGCTGCAGCCAGAGAACTACTTCTCCTTGTCGGACAGGAGCGAGCCTGGCACCGTGGGCACCGAGCCCTACCTGTACCCGGGCTCGGAGGAGCCTCCCCCTGGCACGGAGCCGCAGCCGCAGTTCCAGGACGCGGCCGCGAACGCCCCGCTGGAGTTCAAGACGGGGGTGGGCTCCAGTGGAGTTCAGCACAGCTGGGCACCCAAAGCCACTGAGGACTACAGCAGCCAGCCCTATGGGCAGTTCCCCTCTGCCTATGGAGAGCCTGGGGGGTACTACCAGGTGGGTTTGTTGGCCAGAGGGGAGGGGAGGGCTCTGAGGAGGTGATTGGGTGGCTCCAGTTGGGTGCTGGGTGCTGCTGCTGGGAGTGCGGCCTGTGTGGGGTGCCTGGGCAGGGAATGCAGCCTGTGTGGGGTGCCTGGGTAGGGAATGCAGCCTGTGTGGGGTGCCTGGGCAGGGAATGCAGTCCTTAGAGCTACCTGGGCAGGGAATGCAGCCTGTGTGGGGTGCCTGGGCAGGGAATGCAGCCTGTGTGAGGTGCTTGGGGCTCAGGGCAGGGAATGCAGCCTGTGTGGGGTGCCTGGGCAGGGAATGCAGCCTGTGTGAGGTGCCTGGGGCTCAGGGCAGGGAATGCAGCCTGTGTGAGGTGCCTGGGCAGGGAATGCAGCCTGTGTGGGGTGCCTGGGGCTCAGGGCAGGGAATGCAGCTTTTGTGAAATACATGGGGCAGGGAATGCAGCCTGTGTGAGGTGCTTGGGGCTCAGGGCAGGGAATGCAGCCTGTGTGGGGTGCCTGGGCAGGGAATGCAGCCTGTGTGAGGTGCTTGGGGCAGGGAATGCAGCCTGTGTGAGGTACCTGGGGCACAGGGCAGGGAATGCAGCCTGTGTGAGGTACCTGGGGCACAGGGCAGGGAATTTAGTCTTTGTGAGATACCTGGGACACAGGATGCAGCCTGTGTGAGGTGCCTGGGCAGGGAATGCAGCCTGTGTGAGGTGCCTGGGGCACAGAGCAGGTAATCCAGCCAATGTGAGGTACCTGAGCAGGGAATCCAGCCTGTGTGAGGTACCTGAGCAGGTAATCCAGCCAATGTGAGGTACCTGAGCAGGGAATCCAGCCTGTGTGAGGTACCTGGGGCACAGAGCAGGTAATCCAGCCTATGTGAGGTACCTGAGCAGGGAATGCAGCCTGTGTGGGGTGCCTGGGCAGGGAATGCAGGCTGTGTGAGGTGCCTGGGCAGGGAATGCAGTCCTTAGAGCTACCTGGGCAGGGAATGCAGGCTGTGTGAGGTACCTGGGGCACAGGGCAGGGAATTTAGTCTTTGTGAGATACCTGGGACACAGGATGCAGCCTGTGTGAGGTACCTGGGACATGGAGCAGGAAATGCAGGCTGTGTGAGGTACCTGAGCAGGGAATGCAGCCTGTGTGAGGTACCTGGGGCACATAGCAGGGAATGCAGCCTGTGTGAGATACCTGGGGCACAGAGCAGTTAATCCAGCCAATGTGAGGTACCTGAGCAGGGAATGCAGCCTGTGTGAGGTACCTGAGCAGGGAATGCAGCCTGTGTGAGGTACCTGAGCAGGTAATCCAGCCTATGTGAGGTACCTGAGCAGGTAATCCAGCCTGTGTGAGGTACCTGGGACACAGGGCAGGGAATCCAGCCCAAGCTATCTGGCACAGGGAGCCACAGCACTGAGCACAAGGGGATTCCTACAGCATGAGAGCTGCAGATGTTCTTTGCTGGACAGATGTTTGACAGCTGCACTCCTGTGAAAATGCCCTGCATGTGAGGGTGCATAGTCAGGGCTCACTGGAGCTGGTGTCTGAGCTCTGCTTGTTTCTAATAATTCTAATAAATAAAATTATAGTTTATAGAATTATAGTAAATAGAATTCTAATAAATTCTAATAAATCCCAGACTAGTTTGGGTTGGAAAGGACCTTAAAGCCCATCCAGTCCCAGGGTTCCAACCTTCCACTATCCCAGGTTGCTCCAGGCCCTGTCCAACCTGGCATTGAGCACTGCCAGGGATGGGGCAGCCACAGCTTCTCTGGGCAGCTTGTGCCAGGACCTCAGTGCAAGGGCAGAATTGGGAAGAATTCCTTCCCAATATCCCATCCTGGCAGTGGGAGGCCATTCCCCTTGTCCTGTCACTCCTTGTGAGAAGCCCCTCAGGGTGTTTGTTGCTTTGTCCCACTTGATGGAATCAGCCCACTGGGGCAGTCTGTGCCTGGTGCCACTCCAGGATTGCTCTCATGCCAAACTGGTTTCCATTTCCCTGTTTCCCTGCCAGGATTACTACAGCAGTGGGTACTACCCTGAGGTGGAACCAGCCCAGGCCTCACCACAGGAGAGCAGCACCGACTCCTCCTTCATCAACGACGAAGCGGTTGGCACCCCATTTTCTGTCCCCAAATCCTGTGCAGTTTGGCTTTGAGCTCTGCCAGAACTCAGGAGCCTCTTGGCAGCCCCACTCCTGCCCCCCAGCACTGCCTGGGTTTCCAGGGCTTTGGGCTGGGTGGTTTTTTCTGGGGGGCCTCGTGCTGTGTTGTGGGCATGTGTGGGTCCTGCTCCAGCTGGGTCTGCAGGCCCATCAATACAGAATAGAACCAATTGTTGAGGTTGGAAAAGGCCTCCAAGACAATCACCCAGCACTAAACCATGTCCCCAAGTGCCACATCCACGTGGCTTTTAAATCCTTCTGGAGGTGGGGACTTCACCACTGCAGCCTGCACAACCCTCAGGGTGGAGGAATTTTCCCTATATCCAACCTCATCTAACCCTGGCACAACTTGAGGCCATTTTCTCTTGTCCTGTCCCTGTTCCCTGGGAGCAGAGCTCACTGGTTGTCCCCTCCTGTCAGGGAATTGTGCAGAGCCAGAAATGTCCCCCCTGAGCATCCTTTTCTCCAGACTGAGCCTCTCCTGGTGCTCCAGCCCCTTCCCCAGCTTTGCTTGCTTCTCTGGACATGCTCCAGGCTCCTCAATCTCTTGTCATGAGAGGCCCCAAACTAACCCTAGGCATGGAGATGCCAGCACAAGGGATGGGCACTGTCTGGAAACAGCAGCAAATGCTGCTTTCTGCAGAGGAAAATGAAATTATAACCTTGATGCTGAGTAGTTTTAGATACTCTCATGTACAACAACGCTGAAAATCTCCAAAAGATCAAAATCCCGGCTGGAAAAGTGTTTTTGCTGTGCCTGGTGTGAGGACAGTGCTGGGTGTAATTGCAGCTCTTGTGTTCTTCCTCCAGTTCAAACGTCTGCAGGGCAAGAGGAATCGTGGGAGGGAGGAGATCAACTTTGTGGACATCAAAGGTGACGACCAGCTGAGCGGGGCCCAGCAGTGGCTGACCAAATCCTTGACAGAGGAGAAGACCATGAAGTCATTCAGCAAGGTGAGGGTGAGGGAGCCTCTGCTCAGTGCCCAAATCCTGCTGGAGCTGTGCTGGGTGCTGGGCACTCACCAGGGAGGGTAAATGATGACATGTGAGAGCAGAGGAGTTCCTCAGAACACAGCGTGTGGGTGGGGAGGGCCAGCCAGGAAGTGTTTCAGCCCCAGGAATCTGCAGTTTAATGGGGAACAAATGCTTGGGATGGCTCTGTGCAGGCACCTCTGCAGGCTGAACAATTCACCTCTTCCTGCTTTTTCCAGAAAAAAGGAGATCAGCCCACAGGACAGCAGAGGAGAAAACACCAGATCACATACCTGATCCACCAGGTGAGTGCCCTCCCTGTGGTGTGTGAGCTGGTCCAGCAGCACTGCAGGGCAGCACAAGGCTGGGGACCAGGGGCTGGCCCTGAGAACCCCCTGGTGAGACCCAATGGGGTCAGAAGTGAGTCCTGGCCCTGAGGGGATCCCAATCCTGAGGTTTCAGCTTTGCTTTGCCCTTCCTGCACGTTCTGAGGCTCTGGGATCCTGCCCTGGATTCTGGCCCGGGACTGAATCTGAGGGGCTCCCAGTCCTGAGATTTCATCTGAGGGGCTCCCAGTCCTGAGATTTCATCTGAGGGGCTCCCAGTCCTGAGATTTCATCTGAGGGGATCCCAGTCCTGAGATTTCATCTGAGGGGCTCCCAGTCCTGAGATTTCATCTGAGGGGCTCCCAGTCCTGAGATTTCATCTGAGGGGATCCCAGTCCTGAGATTTCATCTGAGGGGATCCCAGTCCTGAGATTTCAGCTGAGGGGATCCCAGTCCTGAGATTTCAGCTGAGGGGATCCCAGTCCTGAGATTTCAGCTTTGCTTTGCCCTTCCTGCACATTCTGAGGCCTTGGGATCCTGTCCTGGATTCTGCTCCGGGGCTGAATCTGAGGGGCTCCCATCCTGAGCTTTGGGCTGAGGTTCTCCCAATCCTGAGCTTTCATCTGAGGGGCTCCCAGTCCTGAAATTTCAGCTGAGGGGATCCCAATCCTGAGATTTCAGCTGAGGGGATCCCAGTCCTGAGATTTCAGCTTTGCTTTGCCCTTCCTGCATGTTCTGAGGCCCTGGATTCTGGCCCGGGACTGAATCTGAGGGGCTCCAATCCTGAGCTTTGGGCTGAGGGGCTCCCCATCCTGAGCTTTCATCTGAGGGGCTCCCAGTCCTGAGATTTCAGCTGAGGGGATCCCAGTCCTGAGCTTTCATCTGAAGGGCTCCCAGTCCTGAGCTTTCAGCTTTGCTTTTCCCTCCCTGCACGTTCTGAGGCCCTGGGATCCTGCCCTGGATTCTGCCCCGGGCTTGGCTGCTGAGCCCATCCCCACGAGAAGCTGCTTTTCAGCATCAATGAAATGCCAGTGCATCCCAATTAATCCAGGCCTGTGTCAGGATGATTGTGCAAACCCCTGTCCCCACGAGAAGCTGCTTTTCAGCATCAATGAAATGCCTGTGCATCCCAATTAATCCAGGCTTCTGTCAGGATGATTGTGCAGAGCCCTGTAACGAGGCTTCTGGGCTGAAGGGCTCCCTAATCCACACGAGGCAGGAATGCTGCTGAGTCACTGAAACACAGAGGGTTTAACAGCATCCTCTCCATCTCTGCAGGCCAAGGAGAGGGAGCTGGAACTGAAAAACACATGGTCTGAAAACAAGCTCAGCAGAAGGCAGACTCAAGCCAAGTACGGATTCTGACACATCTGGCCTGCTTTTTGGCTGCTGTCACCTGCTGTGTCCGGGCTCTGCTGGGCTCCTGGAGATCAGCCAGGCCCCAGCATGGGGCTGGGAGGACACTGCACTCCCTGGCCTGGCAGAAGAAGGGGCATTGCAAGCAGGTCCTGAAACTCCAGCTGTAAATCCTTCCCCTCCCTCCTTGTAAATGTGGAAGGTTCCAAGGACGGTCCCGAGGCACCACGGGGAACGTGCTGGGTGTGAGGCTGCAGCTCCTGTGCTGAGGGAACAGGCTGGGCCTCCTGACCCTTCAGCAGAGGCTCAATAAACTCCCAGTTCCCACTTTGCTCCTCTCTTGGACTTGCTGTGCATTGAGAATGTCGTTTTTCCTTTCTAAAACACGGTGAGTTCCAAGAGCAAGCCTGGCTTTGGAATTTTTAGTTTGGTCCTTACCTTTAAGGTGTCCTCACAGCTGTTTCCTCGTGTCTGGGCTGCTCCAGCACTCCTCTCACGTCAAGAATTTTGAAGAATTTTGATATCCTGGTTTTTAATTGGGTGTTTTTGCTCTGGGCTCCACAGGCTGAGCCCTGCTGAGGGGGCACCCCTGACCTGCACCACACGTGGAGGGAGGGGAGCTTCTCCTGCCTGGCACACTCAGGGCTTTGGGTTACCCTGAGCCATGTGTGCATGTATATTTTCCTTCCTTTTTCCTCCTCTTTCCTTCTCCCCCAGCCCAAGGCCTCCTGTCCTGCCCCAGGCTGTTCTCAGACTCATCAAAGTGAATGTCCCTCGTGTGGCTGCCTGGGGCTGAGCTCTGCACTTTCCTCTGGGCACACACACAGAGGAGAGCTGCCAACTGTAATTTTTTTTTTTTTTTTTTCCAGCTTGTTTGTATCAATTCTGTTTCAATTAAGTGTTGACTTTACCCTCCTGGCTGGGAAGAGGAGACTGCCCAGCCCTAATTTCTTCAAATCAAACCTTTTTTTTTATTTTTATTTAAGGAATTCTGTCAAGGTGATGCGACTGCAAATCCTGTGCAGCTCTGCTGGCCCAATCCATGGATCCAAATCTGTGGCATCACTTTGGTGATGCTGAAGGGAGCAGAGAGCTGGCCTGGTTATTTAACTTATATTCCCACCAATCTGGGTTTTATTTGGCTCAAATGGCCAATATTTGTTATTCTGGTAAGAAGAACTCCCAAGAGGTGGTTTTTCTCCCATGTTACCTCTTAAAAACAGGCAAACCCCCATGACTGAAGTCTTTTCTTAGGAACATTTTAAACTAATCTCATTTTTTAGTTTAGCTCCCTGTATGTTTAGTACTTTGCAGAGCCTGTTTTGAGTATTTGAATGATCAGAATAAAGTTACTGTTGAGTAATTTATTCCTATCTTGTATGTACAGTGAAATCCTCCCAGAAGAGATTTGCTGAAGGAATATATTTCTAAATGAACCCACCCAGCCCTGTTTCCATCACCAGGGGCTCAGATCCTCATCCAGGTACCCTCTTGACCAGGGGGTTTTGCACTGTGGGGGCTGGAGCTGCCACGTTCCCCTTTCCATTTCTCATTGGGGTTATGGCTTGGCTTTAGCACCAAGGGAAGTTCCAAGGGCTCCCGTTCCACTTTCAGCCCTCTGAGACCAACAAAATTCAGGTCTCTGAAAGGTCAGAAGTGAATTTTCCCAGAGATAAAACAGCTGCAATCCCCCAACCCTCCTTTTCCCTCCAAGCCATGGTTTGGCCATCCTGGCTCCCTGTTCTGGGAGCACCACTGGCACTGCCCAGCCCCACTGTGGCTCTCCAGGGTTTGTGCCCCACAGGGCAGCCCTGGGACAGTGGTGTCATCCCACATTTTGTGGCTGAGGAAGCAGGCAGGGCTTGGGGAGGTTCAGTGTGGCATCACTGCAGTTTCTGACCAATTTAATATCCAAGTGCCAAACCCATCCCTGCTTTACCTGTAGCCTTTTTTCCAGTTTCTGGCCAATTTAATATCCAAGTGCATGCACCAACTGTGCCAAAATCATCCCTGTTTTTCCTGTAACAGCCTTTTCCCCTCATTTTATTACCAGAAGTCTCTTGGAATGTGTTCATGGGTAAGGCCAGGCTCCCCCTGTGCTGTCCAGCAGGGTTGGGAAGCTGGAGGAGCAGGTTGGCACTGCCAGCTGGGGCCAACAGCACCTTTGGAGCTCCTCCCAGGGCTAAGGGCTTCCTGCAGTGATGGGGAGGCTGGGATTGCTCCTGCAAGGATCCAGGTGGTTTAGGAGCAGTCCCCAGGCAGCTGCTCATACACATTCTCAGCCGTGGGCTGCAGGTCCCTGGGGCTGCTCCTGCTGTACACGGGGTCATCCAGCTCCAGCTCCAGCTCTGGGCTCAGCACAACCTGGGGGGATTCCCAGGGAGAGGGAATTGAGAGGCAGGAAACAGCACAGGGTTGGTGTTTCACCCTCCCAGCCCTTGGCTTTGGGACAGGGACTCGGTTTTTGTAGGGAATTGGGGTGACAGGATAAGGGGGAATGGTTCTTGCTGCCAGGGATAGGAGGGATTTTGGGGAGGAATTCTTGCCAGTGCCAGAGGGAAGGGTTGGATGGGATATTGGGAAGGAATGGCCTCCTACTGCCAGAGATAGGTGGGATATTGGGAAGGAATTATTCCCAGTGCCAGAGGGAAGGGTTAGGTGGGATATTGGGAAGGAATTCTTCACAATGTCAGAGGTAGGTGGGATATTGGGAAGGAATTATTCCCAGTGCCAGGGTTAGGTGGGATATTGGGAAGGAATTCTTCCCAGTGCCAGGGTTAGGTGGGATATTGGGAAGGAATTCTTCCCAGTGCAGAGGGCAGGGATGGATGGGATATTGAGAAGGAATTATTCCCAGTGCCAGAGGGAAGGGTTAGATGGGATATTGGGAAGGAATTCTTCCCAGTGCCAGGGATAGGTGGGATATTGGGAAGGAATTATTCCCAGTGCCAGAGGGGAAGGGTTAGGTGGGATATTATGAAGGAATTCTTCACAATGTCAGAGATAGGTGGGATATTGGGAAGGAATTATTCCCAGTGCCAGAGATAGGTGGGATTTTGGGGAGGAATTCTTCCCAATGCCAGAGGGAAGGGTTAGGTGGGATATTGGGGAGGAATTCTTCCCACTGCACAGGGCAGGGATGTATGAGATATTGGGAAGGAATTATTCCCAGTGCCAGAGGGAAGGGTTAGGTGGGATATTGGGAAGGAATTCTTCCCAGTGCACAGGGCAGGGATGGATGAGATATTGGGAAGGAATTCCTCTCTGTAAGGGTGATGAGGCCCTGGCACAAGTTGCCCAGAAAAGCTGTGGTTGCCCCCTCCCTGGAAGTGCTCCAGGCCAGCTTGGACAGGGCTTGGAGCATCATGGAAGGTGTCCCTGCCCCTGGCAGAGGGTGGGACAGGATGGGCTTCCTTCCAACCCAAACCACTGCAGGTTCCCTGTGCTCCTGGCGTGGAGCAAACCCCGATCCCCCAGACTCCAGGAGCTTTCACTGGTGTTGGGGCTGAGCTCTGGAGCTGCCTTGGGGATGCACCCACCTGCGTGCCCGTGCTGGGAGCTCCTCTGTCCTCCGTGTCCCTGCTGGGAGCCCCCGAGTGCTGCCTCCTCCTGCAGTCCTGGCTGGAAACGCTGCGGAACAGCGGCCGGTGGGGCCGGCCTTTGGGGGGCAGCGTGGAGAAAGCGTTCTGGGGGGCTTTGGGGGGCCGGGCGGGCACCCCCTGCCCAGCCAGAGCCACCTCGGAGTAGATGTTCTCCTCGGGGCTGCCACGGCGGCTCCAGCCGCGGGCCATGGCGTAGAACGGGATGGGCTCCTCGGGGATGGGGGGTCCCTCAGGGTTGGGGGGTGCCCCTGGCATGGGCTCCTGGGCTTTGCTGGGGCTGGGCTCCATCTGCTCGCGGGGCTCAGCGTAGACGTGGAAGCACATGAGCTGCTGGTACTTGGCCTCGGGGGGCTCGGGGCGGGCGGGCTCCTTGTGCACCCGGGCGTAGGGAGCCTCGGGGGCTGCGGTGCTGCCGGAGGGGCTCTGCACCCGGGCATAGGGAGCCTCGGGGGCCGCAGTGCTGCTGGAGGGGCTCTGCAGCCCCCGAGCAGCCCCCCGGGAGCTGCTCTTGGCAGGGAGAGACGGTGGAGCCTGGGGGGAGATGGGACAGGGCGGAGGTGAGGGTGGGAGTGGGTGTCACTGCATCATGCTGTCCTTGGGCAGTGCCTCCATCCCCCCTGCCCTGGCACAGGTGAGGGTGGCAGTGGGTGTCACTGCATCCCATCTCTCCCATCCTGTTCTTGGGCAGTGCCTCCATCCTCCCTGCCCGTTTTTATCTCCCTGGCACAGGTGAGGGCTGGCGGTGGGTGTCACTGCCCCATCCTGTCCTGTTACCTCCCTGGCACAGGTGAGGGCTGGCAGTGGCTGCCTCTGCATCCCATCCCTCCCATCCTGTCCTTGGGCAGTGCCTCCATCCCTCCTGCCCTGGCACAGGTGAGGGCTGGGGGTGGGTGTCACTGCATCCCTCTGCCCTGTTATCTCCCTCAGGAAGGGCTGGGGGTGGGTATCACTGCATCCTCTTTTCCCCATCCTGTTCTTTGCCAGTGCCTCCATCCCCCCTGTTATCTTCTTGGCAGAGATGAAGGTGGCAGTGGGTGTCACTGCATCCCCCCCTGTCCCATCCTGTCCTTGGGCAGTGCCTCCATCCCTCCTGGCACAGGTGAGGGTGGCAGTGGCTGCCTCTGCATGCCATCCCTCCCATCCTGTCCTTGTGCAGTGTCTCCATTTCTCCTGCCTGTTTTTACCTCCCTGGCACAGGTGAGGGTGGCAGTGGGTGTCACTGCCCCATCCCTGTCCATCCCCCCTGCCCCATTACCTCGGCCCTGGGCGTTTCCAGGGACCCTGGGCTGTGCTCTGGCAGTGTGGACGCTGCCTGGCTCGCTGTGGAATGAGCAGCATCACCCTGTGGCCGCCCTCGGGGCTCCTCTTTCTGCGGGGAGAGCAGAGAGCTGTGGGGATGGGTGCGAGCTCAGGGCACACCCAGCTGGGCGCCGGCTCAGGGTGGCTTCCAACCCCGGCTTTGGTGATGCTTGGATTTCCCTTGGGAAAATCCTCCGGATGGCTGCAGGTGTTGTGTGTCCCTGCCCTGATAATTCCCTGCCCGGTTTATCAATCGTTTCTGCTTTCCCCTCCCAGCGCTGTCTGTCAGCCCTGGAATTCCAGAAGAGCAGGGAGTGATTGGCACATTCAAACCCCTGGGGGGGCATTGGGCCATCCAGGTGTCCTTTGTCCCTTTGTCCCTGCTTGGTGGCTCCCTGCCCCTTCCCTGGGGTTCAAAGGAGCAGCAACCACGGGCTCAGGGAGTTCTGTTGGAGCTGGTGCTGCACTCAGAGAATAAAGCTCTGGATCCCAACCCTCCATCAGAACCGACTCCTTTCCTTCACCATCACCTTAGAGCTTCTCCACAGAGGGAAACCTGAGGAGCAGCCCCTGTTATGGGGGGAAGCTCCATCCCAGCACCACCAGAGCTCCTGCAGGCCTGGAATTGTCTCCATGCATCCAACTGCAGCACCCAGCCAGCCCAAAGTGTCTGTGGGGTGAAACGCCACAAATCCAACCAGCCCAAAGTGTCTGTGGGGGGAAACACCACAAATCCACAGCCCAAAGTGTCTGTGGGGTGAAACACCACAAATCCAACCAGCCCAAAGTGTCCGTGGGGTGAAACACCACAAATCCAGCCAGCCCAAAGTGTCTGTGGGGTGAAACACCACAAATCCAACCAGCCCAAAGTGTCTGTGGGGTGAAACACCACAAATCCAACCAGCCCAAAGTGTCTGTGGGGTGAAACACCACAAATCCACAGCCCAAAGTGTCTGTGGGGTGAAACACCACAAATCCACAGCCAAAAGTGTCTGTGGGGTGAAACACCACAAATCCAACCAACCCAAAGTGTCTGTAGGGTGAAACACCACAAATCCACAGCCAAAAGTGTCTGTGGGGTGAAACACCACAAATCCACAGCCAAAAGTGTCTGTGGGGTGAAACACCACAGTTGCCACTTTTTGGTTCGGCACCAAGAGCCAGACAAGCTCAGCCATGTCCTGTCCAGCTAGATTGGTAATATTTCAATGTGCAGGGGCTCTCAGGACTCTCAGGGGCTCTCAGGACTCTCAGGGGCTCTCAGAATCTCTCAGGGACTCTCAGGAGCTCTCAGGATATCTCAGGGTCTCTCAGGAGCTTTCAGGGTCTCTCAGGAGCTCTCGGGGCTCTCAGGTTCTCTCAGAGCTCTCAGGATCTCTCAGGATCTCTCAGGGTCTCTCAGGATCTCTCAGGATCTCTCAGGGTCTGTTAGGATCTCTGAGGATTTCCCAGGATCTCTCAGAATTTCTCAGAGTCTCTCAGGATCTCTGAGGATTTCCCAGGATCTCTCAGAATCTCTCAGGGTCTGTTAGGATCTCTGGGGATCTCTCAGAATCTCCCAGGATCTCTCAGAGGATCTCAGGATCTCCCAGGATCTCTCAGGATCTCTGAGGATCTCCCAGGATCTCTCAGGATCTCCCAGGATCTCCCAGAATCTCTCAGGATCTCTCAGAGGATCTCAGGATCTCTCAGGATCTCTCAGAATCTCCCAGGGTCTCTCAGAATCTCTCAGGACCTCTCAGGGTCTGTTAGGATCTCTCAGGGTCTGTTAGGATCTCTGAGGATCTCTCAGAATCTCTCAGGAGCTCTCAGGAGCTCTCAGATTATCTCAGAGGATCCCAGGATCTCCCAGGATCTCTCAGGATCTCCCAGGACCTCTCAGAATCTCTCAGGGTCTCTCAGGATCTCTGAGGATCTCTCAGGATCTCCCAGGGTCTCTCAGGATCTCTCAGAATCTCTCAGAATCTCCCAGGATCTCTCAGGATCTCTCAGAATCTCTCAGGGTCTGTTAGGATCTCTGGGGATCTCTCAGAATCTCCCAGGATCTCTCAGAGGATCTCAGGATCTCCCAGAATCTCTCAGGATCTCTCAGAGGATCTCAGGATCTCTCAGGATCTCCCAGGGTCTCTCAGGATCTCTTAGGATCTCTCAGAATCTCCCAGGGTCTCTCAGAATCTCTCAGGACCTCTCAGGGTCTGTTAGGATCTCTCAGGGTCTGTTAGGATCTCTGAGGATCTCTCAGAATCTCTCAGAAGCTCTCAGGAGCTCTCAGATTATCTCAGAGGATCCCAGGATCTCCCAGGATCTCTCAGAATCTCTCAGGGTCTATTAGGATCTCTCAGGATCTCTCAGGATCTCTCAGGATCTCTCAGGATCTCTCAGAATCTCTCAGGGTCTATTAGGATCTCTCAGGATCTCTGAGGATCTCTCAGGATCTCCCAGGATCTCTCAGGATCTCCCAGGATCTCTCAGGGTCTGTTAGGATCTCTGAGGATCTCTCAGAATCTCTCAGGAGCTCTCAGGAGCTCTCAGATTATCTCAGAGGATCCCAGGATCTCCCAGGATCTCTCAGGATCTCCCAGGATCTCCCAGAATCTCTCAGGGTCTCTCAGGATCTCTGAGGATCTCTCAGAATCTCTCAGGATCTGTTAGGATCTCCCAGGATCTCTGAGGATCTCCCAGGCTCTCTCAGGGTCTCCCAGGATCTCTCAGGGTCTGTTAGGATCTCTCAGGATCTCCCAGGTTCTCCCAGGATCTCCCAGAATCTCTCAGGATCTCTCAGAGGATCTCAGGATCTCCCAGGATCTCTCAGGGTCTGTTAGGATCTCTCAGGACCTCTCAGGGTCTCTCAGAATCTCCCAGGATCTCTCAGAGTCTCTCAGGATCTCTCAGGATCTCTCAGGATCTCCCAGGATCTCTCAGAGGATCTCAGAATCTCTCAGAATCTCTCAGGATCTGTTAGGATCTCTCAGGATCTCCCAGGACCCCCCAGAACCCCCCAGGACCCCCCAGGACCCCCAGGACCCCCCAGGCTCTCCCAGGCCCCCCCAGAACCCCCCAGGACCCCCCGGCTCTGCCATCCCAGCACTCACCCGCGGGCAGGGCAGTGCCAGGCTCAGGAGCTCTCGGTAGGGGCTCACCGGGGCCGTGCTGTGGTGCTGCAGCAGCTGGGCCAGCTCGGGGTGGGCACTGCGCTCGCCCAGGATCCCGTAGTGCCCGTCGGGCCGCTGGTCCAGGACAAAGTGCCGGCAGCGATCCCTGCCCCTGGCGGGACATGGCACGGCATGGCATGGCATGGCACGGCATGGCATGGCATGGTATGGTATGGCATGGCATGGCATGGCATGGTATGGTATGGTATGGTATGGTATGGTATGGTATGGTATGGTATGGTATGGCATGGTATGGTATGGCATGGTATGGTATGGCACGGCATGGCATGGTATGGCATGGTATGGTATGGCATGGTATGGTATGGCACAGCATGGCACGGCATGGCACGGCATTGCATGGCACAGCACGGCATGGTATGGCATGGTATGGTAGGGTATGGTATGGTAGGGTATGGCATGGCATGGCATGGGCACAGCCGCCAGGAGGGGAGAGAGCATTGCATGGCACAGCACAGCATGGCACGGCATGGCATGGCACAGCATGGTATGCATGGCACAGAATGGCATTGCAGGGCACGGCAGGGCACAGCATGGCATGGCACGGGCACAGCAGCCAGGAGGGCCCTGAGCTGGCCGCCCCAGCTTTGCTCATCTGTAGGACAGGATGGAATGCACAGCACGGCATGGCACAGCACAGCATGGTGTGGAATGGCACAGCATGGTATGCATGGCACAGCACAGCATGGCACAGAACAGAATGGCATTTCAGGGCACAGCATGGCACAGCATGGCACAGCATGGCACAGCATGGCACAGCAGCCCGGAGGGCCCCGAGCTGGCCGCCCCAGCTGTGCTCACCTGTAGGACAGCACGAAGCCCACGGTGCTCTCGCTGAAGCGCACCAGGAAGCAGCCCAGGGGCTGATCCTGCAGCCGCTCCTCTGCCTCCCTGCGGGAACCACACAATGACCCCGTGCCATCCACCCTCATCCCCTCCCCGCCATCCCGCTGCCCGTCCGGGTGCCCAGCGAGGGGGCACCCGGCTGAACACCCCCCCTGCCCTCGCCGGGCTCACCTGCGGCTGGTGAAGCCGTGGAACCACGAGGGCAGCTCCCCGTCGGGGCCCAGCCGGTGCGCCTGGGTCTGCTGGAACCACAGCCTGGTGCGGGCACGCAGCACCGCCCTCTCCTCATCCTCGGGCGGGCACGGCGCTGCTGGGGCTGCCCAGAAACCTGGGGGCACCTGGGAGAGCATCGGGAGCTCAGGTGAGGACACGCAGCGAGGACGTTCTGCTGACAATGTGTCAGGAGCCTCTGGCTGGCCTGGGTGGCACAGGGACCCTGGCACAGAGCCCAAAATGCCCCTGTGTGGGTTTGATTGTGAGCCATGGAGCAAATTGCCAACCTTGTATGAAGATCAGCAAGCCACAACAGTTTAATAGAATAATAGTGAAGTTATCATAAGGTGAAAAAATAGATTTTAGGGTTTTCAGAATGGGGGTTCAGGAGGCAAGATGGAGGGAACTGGGTGTGTTCAGCCTTTCTGCTTCTTTTTCTTCTTGGCCTCCATCTTCTGCTGTGATGGTGGCACTTTTAGATTGGTTTAGAGTGGAAGCTCACTGTCTGACATAGGTGTTGGAAAGTAATTGGAAATATTGTACAGGTAGTTTTTTGTATAAAGACATAAAACTGCCCCAGGGGCAGGCAGAGTGCCTGGAACTGTCCTGCTGGATGGACCTTGGGCAGGGCAGGAGAAAATTTTTTATAGATAAGACACAATAAACAACCTTGAGACCGAGAAATGAAGAGCCCTGACTCCTTCAAGCGCTGGGCTGGCAAAAGAAACTTCCCAACTTTTCTTGGGGCCACTCTGAGCAGCAGAGACCCTGACACCAGCGCAGCCCCCTGAGGGTGAGGGAGCCCTGGGAGGGTGAGCTGGGTTCGTGTCCACCCTGGTGTGCCCATGTCCTACCCTGCCATATCCATTGTCCCCATGTCCTGCCCTGCCGTGTCTGCTGTCCCCATGTCCTGCCCTGCCGTGTCTGCTGTCCCCATGTCCTACCCTGCTGTGTCTGCTGGGCCGTCCTGGGGGCTGCTCTGAAGCCCCCTGGGCCTGCCTGGAGGTGCTGCTGGATCCTGCCATGGCTC
This sequence comes from Melospiza melodia melodia, assembly GCF_035770615.1. Taxonomy (NCBI): domain Eukaryota; kingdom Metazoa; phylum Chordata; class Aves; order Passeriformes; family Passerellidae; genus Melospiza; species Melospiza melodia. The sequence goes on from NC_086218.1 coordinate 9,264,575, forward strand.
TGACTGTGCTCTCCTCACCGAGGGGCTTGAAGGTGCTGAAGAGGGGCCGGTCCTCGTCCATGGAGTGCCCTGTGCCAGGGAGAGGGGAGAGGAAAAGGCTCAGGGCAGGGGGGTGTTCTTTGGGGAGAGCACTCCAAGACACCCCCACAGGCCCTGCTGTCACCATCAGCTTCACCTTGTGCTCCCCAAGCTCAGGCTCAGCACCCTGATCCTCCCCGGGCTGCAAAATGGGGGGGACAGTGACCTTGGCACCCCAGAGGAGAAAGGGGGACACTGATGTAGGTGTCAGGAGGGAGCACATGAATCCTCCTGCCCCTCTGAATCCTCAGTGTGTCAGCTCAGCCCTGGGAAGGGGTGGGAGAGGCTGAGCAGCTCCTGAGGGGCCTTGAGCTTGACCCTGAGCTGCCAACACGCAGCAAAAACAACGTTAAGGCCCAGCAGAGGCTGGAGGGGGTGGAAGATGCTGGGGCTGGATGGATCTGGGAGGCAAAGCTGTCAGAGGAGTGGGTCGAGGCTTTTCTGAGAGCAAGAGGACCCAGCCACCTTTTCAAGGGGACCCAGCAAAGGCACCCCTTTAAAAGCTCCACCTTTAACCCACAGCAGTGCCCAGCCCAGCTCTGCACCCCTGCAGGCAGGGGAAGGTGAGGAAGGTGTTGACAAAGAGAAACAAAACACCCCAAAACTGCACTAAACCCAGCTTGGGGAGTGCCGGGAAGGAGAATTTGGGGTCAGGTCCTGCCCAGGTCAGGCTGTTGGGGACAATGGCACCGTCCCCAGCTCGCTGTGCATCCCCCTGGGGCAGGATGTGCCTCTGAAACCCTGCAGTGCTGAGGTGGGAACGAGTCAGATCAGCCCTGAAATGGGCTGGGAGTTTTGCTCTGTGTGACAGTTCCGGGCTGAACTTCCCCCTTTGGAGAGGGTAAGATCTGGCAGGAAGGGCTGACGTGGCCAGGGGACCCCAATCCCTCTCTTTTCACCCCATTATTGTGCCTTTTGTCCTGCCTTTGGGCAGGGGGGCATCCCTGCACCTCTTGCTCGGGGTTCACTCCTTGGCTTTGCTGCAAACCCAACCCCAGGCCCCCAAACCCAACCCCAGCTCCCAGCCCAAGGTCCTACCTCTGCTCAGTGTCCGTGGCTGGTGATGCAGGGGCAGGGGACAGGCAGGATGAGCAGGGGACAGGCAGGAGGACGAGCAGCGGACGAGCAGGATGGGCAGGACAGGCAGGGGGACAGGAAGGGAACAGGCAGGGGGACGGGCAGGGGACAAGCAGAATGGGCAGGGGATGAGCAGGATGGGCAGGACAGGAAGGGAACAGGCAGGGGGACGGGCAGAACAGGCAGGGGACGAGCAGGGAACAGGAGGAGGATGAGCAGGATGGGCAGGGGATGGGCAGGACAGGAAGGGAACGGGCAGGGGGACAGGCAGAATGATCAGGGGATGGGCAGGGGACGAGCAGGAGGACAAGCAGGGGACAGGCAGGATGGGCAGAGGGACAGGCAGGGGGATGAGTAGGAACAGGCAGGGGACGGGCAGGGGGATGGGTAGGACAGGAAGGGAACAGGCAGGGGGACAGGCAGAATGGGCAGGGGACAAGCAGGAGGACAAGCAGGGGACAGGCAGGATGGGCAGAGGGACAGGCAGGACAGGAAGGGAACGGGCAGGGGGATGGGTAGGACGGGCAGGGGACAGGCAGGAGATGAGCAGGGGATGGGAAGGGGACAGGCAGGATGGGCAGGGGGACAGGCAGGGGGATGAGCAGGACAGGAAGGGAACAGGCAGGGAATGAGCAGGATGGGCAGGGGACAAGCTGGACGGGCAGGATGGGCAGGGGGACGGGCAGGGGACAGGCAGGGGATGAGCAGGATGGGCAGGGGACAAGCAGGGGACAGGCAGGGGGAGAAGCAGGACGGGCGGGGGACAGGCAGGACAAGCAGGGGACAGGCAGGGGGATAGCAGGGGGCAGGCAGGAGGACAAGCAGGGGACAGGCAGGGGACAGGCAGGACAAGCAGGGGACAGGCAGGGGGATGGCAGGGGACAGGCAGGACAAGCAGGGGACAGGCAGGAGCACGAGCAGGGGACAGGCAGGACAAGCAGGGGACAGGCAGGAGGACAAGCAGGGGACAAGCAGAGGACAGGCAGGACAAGCAGGGGACAGGCAGGACAAGCAGGGGACAGGCAGGGGACAGGCAGGACAAGCAGGGGACAGGCAGGGGACAGGCAGGACAAGCAGGGGACAGGCAGGAGCACAAGCAGGGGACAGGCAGGACAAGCAGGGGACAAGCAGGAGGACAAGCAGGACGGGCAGGGGACAGGCAGGGGGATGGCAGGGGACAGGCAGGATGACAAGCAGGGGACAGGCAGGAGGACAAGCAGGACGGGCGGGGGACAGGCAGGGGGATGGCAGGGGACAGGCAGGAGCACGAGCAGGCTGAGGCAGCCCCGCCGCCCTGCCCTGCTCTGCCTCTGCTGCCGGCCGCAGGCAGGAAGCAGCGACCAAAGCTGCAAGAGGCTTCATGTGATGGGGAAACGTCACAGGAAGGTGGCATGGTGGCCCTGCGGTGACAGGCAGGTGACAGCAGCAGCCTCGGCACTGGCTGGGCTGTGGCCAGGAGAGCATTGAGGCCACCTGGCCACCGGCAACGGTGTCATTGTCACTCTTGTCCTGTCTGCATCCTGGGACTTGCCACTGATGGGAACAGCGAGAGCAGAGCTCGGAGGGGACAGCAGGGATCAGAGGGGACAGCAGGGATCAGAGGGGACAGCAGAACTCGGAGGGGACAGCAGGGATCAGAGGGGACAGCAGGCTCGGCGGGCCCAGGCTCACACCCTGAGCCCAGATTCTGTCCTGGCACGGTGCAATCCTGCACCATCCCCTTCCTCACACTCTGCGTGCCAGAGCTGGGCCATTCTGGGCCGTTCTGGGCCATTCTGGGCCGTTCTGGGGCCATCAGCAACCGAGCTGCCAATGCTGTGGCTGTGCCACCACGTGTCCTCTGCCACTCTTACCCAGCTGGTGCCAGGGCAAGGGCGGTGCCAGCCCCAGGGCAGTGCTGCATCCCATGGATGGGGAATTAGGGCAGGGCCAGGCTCACCCATGGCACCATGACAGGGATGGGGGGGTGTTGTTTGTTGGGGGTTTATTTACAAATTATAAATTACAAATGGGATGGGACTGTTGAGGAGTTTGCTTTGAGCTGCTTTATTTTTTAGTATCATGGTTACGACAATGGGAAGATGTTAGCAGTTTACATTTTTGGCAGTAGACAAAGAACTCGATGCTACAACTCACTTTAAAAGCTTTTGACCAATCACACAAAGCAAAAGCACATTGGCAGTAGCTCCATCCAACCACCATAAGCACACGTACCTCTGGTTAAAACAATGCTTGCTTATTTCCAATACAATGTCTGCTTGTAAGCCTTAAAACACAATGCACAGAGCTCCTTTATTAAGCTAAGAATTTCCTAATATAGGAAGTATAAAAGCATTAAAAAAGTATAAAAGTATATCTTGCTAGAGATACTTTTCTGTAGCTTAGGGAGTTATTTTAAACAAGGATTAATACACAAACCATTGTTCTATTTGTCCTTACTTTCTACTTCTTGTATAATTTTTTTCCCCTGACAAATTTTATGGCTGCTGCTTAGCTCTAATCGCAGTTCTGCTGTTTCTGAGCCTGCCTTTTGCAGCTTCCCCAAACCCCTCAGATTTCAAGGATTAAAATCCTTAAAATTTAGGATTCCCACAGCTGAGCTGTGTGATGACTCCACCATCCCTGCCGTCCGTCTGTTAAAAACAGGTTAGAAACTGTTGTAAAATAGTTGATAGATCATTAAACATGTACTGTTAATTTTGTTATTATATTTTAAAAGGGGTTAAAAAGGTAGTTATAAGAAATATGGTACTCATGGTACCATAACACACCTCAATGAAGTGCACCACGAGCCAGCCTGGGCAGAACTGTAAAGGCCAATCAAGGCCTTCAACCTTCGTGCAAATGAAGGGTGTGAAAAACTCCAGTCACTTGGTTTTAAAATTTTAAAAGTTTACTAGTAATAAAATGGTTATAAAAATAGTAATACAATTAGAGTAATAATAATTTGGACAATTTGAATTAGGACAATATGAGACAATAGAGACAAAGAGTTATGGATGTCCGGGTGCCTTTTTCTGGGCAAAATACGCCTGAAAAAGGATCCCCGTTAACAAAGGATTAACCCTTAAAAACAACAGCCTGCTGCATATTCATACACTTCATGCATGATGCATAAATTCCATTCAAACACAGGATTCTGTCTGGTCATTCTGTCTTCCTCTGAATCCTAACAGCACCTTTGAGGTAGGAAGAAGTTTGTTTCTTCTGATAAGAAGGCAATAAATTCTCTTTCTCTGAAAGATTCAGGTGTCCTGTGGCTGCTATCTCACTGCAAGTCTCTTCTTTAAAAAAAGTATCCTACACAGCATCGTTTGTATTTTAATATTTTTTATAACCTAAAACTATATTTAATACAGTACTTAAGAGAATGAATACAGCATTACTTTCTAACACAACACATCTAATATTCATTTGAATATTTGCAAAAAGCCAGTCATAAAATACACGCATTTTTCACAAGGATCCAAAAAGAAACCAATCCAAAGGGACTAAAAAACAATCCAAAGGGGCAAAAAAACAGGATAAAAAGGGGATCTGTCCCAGGGAAGCTGTGCTGCTCCAGCTGCTCAAGAAAACCCCAACAGCAGAGCTGCAGCATCCTCGATGGGAACACTCCTGCTTGGCCCACAAACCTCGTTGATTTAGGCCTTTTCTTTTTTATAATAAATACTGAAATCACTTCAGTCCGGGAGCTTGCTCTCGTGTTTATCACCTCCCCAAAACCTTCAGGGCCTCCCACGTTTCTGTGGCTTCCTGTTTGCGATGCTCACCGGAACGGGGAGAGCGCGGCGTGAGAAGGGGACAGCGGCTCATCCCGCCTTGTCCCGGCTGTTCCTCAGGGATCTGAGGCTGGAACCGCCAGGAATTATTCCTAAAAGGCTTTTTTCTGGCTGCTCTGCGCAGCTGGGGGGGTGTTTTCAAGAGGAATGCAAAGAGATCTCCTTGTCCTGAGCTGCTGTGGCCAAAGCCTGGCGCAGCTCCCGGGAGTGCTGAGGCTGTGAGGAAGATCCTGGTGCTGAGGAAGGTTCTGGTGCTGAGGAAGATCCTGGTGCTGAGGAAGGTCCTGCACTGAGGAAGAGCCTGGTGCTGAGGAAGGTCCTGGTGCTGAGGAAGGTCCTGGTGCTGAGGAAATCCTGGCATTGAGGAAGATCCTGGTACTGAGGAAGGTCCTGGCACTGAGGAAGATCCTGGTGCTGAGGAAGATCCTGGTATTGAGGAAGGTCCTGCACTGAGGAAGGTCCTGCACTGAGGAAGGTCCTGGTGCTGAGGAAGGTCCTGGTGCTGAGGAAGATCCCGGTACTGAGGAAGGTCCTGCACTGAGGAAGATCTTGGTACTGAGAAAGGTCCTGCACTGAGGAAGGTCCTGGTGCTGAGGAAGATCCTGGTACTGAAGAAGGTCGTGGCACTGAGGAAGATCTTGGCCCTGCCAGGGCTGCTGGAGGAAGGCTGGAGCTGGAGGTGAGCAGTCCCAGCTCCCCATGACACACCCAGTTTGGGGGGCTGGGGGAGATATTGGGGTCCAAGGGGGCTCTTTGGGGTCCAAGGGGGCTTTTTGGGGTCCAACGGGGCTTTTTGGGGTCCAATGGGGCTTTTTGGCAGTTGGATGCTGAGCTGGGAGCTCATTTTTGGGTTTCGCTGGTGAGTGGCAGCAGGACATGGGGGACAGGACAGGACAGGACAGGACACTCTGCCCCCCCTCTACAGGAGCTCAACAGGCTGTGCCCACCCGTGCCTCAGTTTCCCTCCTTTTGAAAGCAGCTCAATGCCAGGGCACGCCTGGCAAGGCTCGGGGCAATGCGTCCCCGTGCCTTGTGTCCGTCCCTGGGGGACCACCGAGTGTCCCTTAGGGTTTGGGAACTGTCCTTTAGGGTTTGGGGACTGTCCCTTAGGGTTTGGGGATGTTCTACTGTCCTTTAGAATTTGGGGACTGTCCTTAAGGGTTTGGGACTGTTCTTTAGGGTTTGGGGGCTGTCCTTTAGGGTTTGGGGGCTGTCCTTTGGGTTTTGGGAACTGTCCTTTGGGGTTTGGGGACTGTCCTTTGGGGTTTGGGGACTGTCCTTTAGGGTCTGGGGACTGTTCTCAAGGGTTTGGGGACCTCCAACTGTCCTTTAGGGTTTGGAAACTGTTCTTTAGGGTTTGGGGACTGTCCTCAAGGGTTTGGGGACGTTCTACTGTCCTTTAGGGTTTGGAAACTGTCCTTTAGGGTTTGGGGACGTTCTACTGTCCTTTAGAATTTGGGGACTGTCCTTAAGGGTTTGGGACTGTTCTTTAGGGTTTGGGAACTGTCCTTTGGGGTTTGGGAACTGTCCTTTGGGGTTTGGGAATTGTCCTTTAGGGTTTGGGGACTGTCCTCAAGGGTTTGGGGACCTCCAACTGTCCTTAAGGGTTTGGGAACTGTCCTTTAGGGTTTGGGGACTGTCCTTTATGGTTTGGGGATGTTCTACTGTCCTTTAGAATTTGAGGACTGTCCTTAAGGTTTTGGTAACTGTCCTTTGGGGGTTGGGAACTGTTCTTTAGGGTTTGGGGACTGTCCTTTGGGGTTTGGGGACCACCACCTGTCCCTTAGGGTTTGGGAACTGTCCTTTAGGGTTTGGGGACTGTCCCTTAGGGTTTGGGGGCTGTCTTTTGGGGTTTGGGGACCTCCAACTGTCCTTTGGGGTTTGGGGACTGTCCTCAAGGGTTTGGGGACTGTCCCTTAGGGTTTGGGGGCTGTCTTTTGGGGTTTGGGGACCTCCAACTGTCCTTTGGGGTTTGGGGACTGTCCTCAAGGGTTTGGGGAACTCCAACTGTCCTTTAGGGTTTGGGGACTGTCCTTTAGGGTTTGGGGACTGTCCCTTAGGGTTTGGGGGCTGTCCTCAAGGGTTTGGGGACCTCCAACTGTCCCTTAGGGTTTGGGGGCTGTCCCTTAGGGTCTGGGGACTGTCCTCAAGGGTTTGGGGACGTTCTACTGTCCTTTAGGGTTTGGAAACTGTTCTTTAGGGTTTGGGGATGTTCTACTGTCCTTTAGAATTTGGGGACTGTCCTTAAGGGTTTGGGACTGTTCTTTAGGGTTTGGGGGCTGTCTTTTAGGGTCTGGGGACTGTCCTTTAGGATTTGGGGGCCACCAACTGTCCCTTAGGGTCTGGTGACTGTCCTTTGGGGTTTGGGGACTGTCCTTTAGGGTCTGGTGACTGTCCTTTGGGGTTTGGGGACTGTCCTTTAGGGTTTGGGGACTGTCCTTTGGGGTTTGGGGACTGTCCCTTAGGGTTTGGGGACCTCTAACTGTCCTTTAGGGTTTGGGGGCCACCGATTGTCCTTTAAATATATAAAAATAATATTTATTATATAAATAATTCAATATAACATAATGTAATATGTAACCATATATTTACACTTGTATATATATATTTATTATATAAATAATATTTATATATATTTTAGTGTAAAATTATATATAAAATAATTGCTATTATTCAACAATATCTATATTATCACTCGGACAAATAGAGGCTGTGGGATTTTAGAGCAGCAAACATTTGGCCATAGCACGAAGTAGCCACAAGTTCCTTGTTGCATGACAATATAAAACTTTCTAATTTAATGCCCATTTGCTACAAGGTTTATTTTGCTTTTCTAACTTATCCCCTTTATTCCCTTTTACTGCGCTGTGGTTATTTTTAGTTAATGGGCTGCTGTTGCATGTATACACATCTGCTTTGTTATAACTTTTAAACTTTTAACTTTATATAATCACATTGCTACACTATAGACTCTTCAACATCTTATCCAACACAGTTTCTCATTTACTTAAGGCATATTCTTACTCATAGAAACATGAGTTTATGAATTTTCTCCTTAATGTCTGTGCACTTTATTTTTAACATCAATTTTAAATTTAATTTTTAAATCAACTTTTAACTTTATATCATCACATTGCTATAGTGTAGACTCTTCACCATCTTATCGAGTTTCTTACTTAAACTTAAATTAAATTCTTACTTATGCCTATAAAAACATAAATTTATGATTTTCTACTTAATATCTGTTTATTTTTACATCAATTTTTAACTTTTAATTTAATTTTACATCAACTTTTAACTCTATATAATCACATTGCTATACTGTAGGCTCTTCACCATCTTATCAATACAGTTTCTTCCTTAAATGATATTCTTACTTATAACTATAAAAACATAAGTTTATTATTTTTCTATTTAGTGTCTGTTTATTTTTACATCGATTTTTAACTTTTAATTTAAATTTTTACACCAACTTTTAAATCTATATAATCACATTACTATACCATAAACTCTTCACCATCTTATCAATACAGTTTCTTACTTCAACTTAAATTATATTCTTACTTATAACTATAAAAACGTAAGTTTGTTATTTTTCTACCTAATGTCCGTGCACTTTATTTTAACACCCATTTTTAACTTTTAATTTAATTTTTACATCAACTTTTAATTTTATATAATCACATTACTACACTGTAGACTCTTCATCTTATCAATACCGTTTCGTACTTAAATATTCTTACTTATTAATATAGAAACATAAGTTTATGGTTTTTCTTAATAATTTATGATTACAAGTTTATTATTATTTCTTTTTTTTTTTTTTTTTTTTTTACTTAATGTCTGTGTACTTTATTTTTACATCAGTTTTTGGGCTCCTGGGTGGGGATAATGGCAGGGAGGGGTCACTCACCCATTAATGTTGTCAGGAAAATTAATCCACAAACACCAGAGGTCTATGTCCAAAAATGAGACAGAGGAGTCCTGTAACTTTATTAGAATAAAGGGAGAGGCCATGGGGCATTCCCCTGGGGTCTCTCCAATTTTTTGGAGGACTCGGCCTCCTTTTTGTCCCAATTTCCCTCTTTCTTTTCCCATTTCTGAGGTATTTGAGAGGTACAACCTTCCTTATACCAATGATTCCCCTCTAATGTACAACCTTCCCTTTTCATTTTTAATTCTTATGGAATTTAGGGGTTTTCCCCATTGTTTCCTTCATCTTTCAATATCCAATTTCATTTGTCAGCAAAGTCTATTTTTAAAATCAAACCTCTGAAGTTTATTTTTAAAATCAAATCTCCTTTTCCATTCGTCAATCAGCGGAATCCTTCCTTTTATCTCTCAGCGCTGGTTTTATCTCCCAGCTCGTCTGCAAAGACAAATCCCTCACTCCTCTCAACGTCATGGGCAAAATAGACTCGACTTGGGGAAATTAATTGTGTTTATTACTAATCGAATCAGAGCAGGATAATGAAAAGCAAAACCTTAGCAACATCTTCCACCATTCCTCCCTCCCTCCTCAGGCTCTCCCTCCTTCTTCCAAAGGAGCAGGAGATGGGAATGGGGCCCTTCCCTTCCCTTCCCTTCCCTTCCCTTCCCTTCCCTTCCCTTCCCTTCCCTTCCCTTCCCTTCCCTTCCCTTCCCTTCCCTTCCCTTCCCTTCCCTTCCCTTCCCTTCCCTTCCCTTCCCTTCCCTTCCCTTCCCTTCCCAAAACTTCACAAGACTTCACAAAACTTCACAAAACTTCCCAAAATTTCCCTTCCCAAAACTTTCCTTCCCAAAACTTCCCAAAACTTCCCTTCCCAAAACTTCCCTTCCCAAAATTTCCCCAAACTTCCCAAAACTTCCCTTCCCTTCCCAAAACTTCCCAAAACTTCCCTTCCCAAAACTTCCCTTCCTAAAACTTCCCAAACCTTCCCTTCCCAAAACTTCCCCTGCTGTGGGGGGCACTGCCAGGGAGTGGCTGAGCTCACCATGCTTTCATCCCTTATTAATCTGTTTTTTTGGTTTTTTTTTTTAAACCCCAAATTTTGTGTTTTCTCTGCATTTTTCACCCCTTGCACACCGAGGGATGGGGAGGCTGCTGTGATCCCCCCCCCCTATTCCTGCTCCTGCCCCATTTCCAAACCCCCTGAGCAGCTCCTGCAGGTCCTTCCCAAGGGCTGGAAGTCTCCAAATTTCCACCTGCTGGAAAATTCGGTGTAAACTGGGAGAGCTGGGCAGGGGCTGAGCCGTGACACAGCACTGGGAGTTCCCTTTGGGGGGTCCTGGGGGGTTCTGGGGGTCCCTGGGCAGGGCCTGAGCTCTGATGCAGCACTAGGGATTCCCTTTGGAGCATCCTGGGGGGTTCTGAGGGGTTCTGGGGGGTCCCTGGGCAGGGCCTGAGCTCAGATGCAGCACTGGGAGTTCCCTTTGGGGGGTTCTGGGGGGTTCTGGGGGGATACTGGGGGTCCCTGGGAAGGGGCTGAGCTCTGACACAGCACTGGGAATTATTCTTGGAGCATCCTGGGGGTCCCTGGGGTGTTCTGGGGGTCCCTGGGAAGGGGCTGAGCCGTGACACAGCACTGGGGATTCCCTTTGGGGGGTTCTGGAGGGTTCTGGGGGGATACTGGGGGTCCCTGGGAAGGGGCTGAGCCGTGACGCAGCACTGGGGATTCCCTTTGGGGGGTTCTGGGGGGGTCCTGGTGGGTTCTGGGGGTCCCTGTGCAGGGCCTGAGCTCAGATGCAGCACTGGGAGTTCCCTTTGGGGGGTTCTGGGGGGTTCTGGGGGGATACTGGGGGTCCCTGGGCAGGGCCTGAGCTCAGATGCAGCACTGGGAGTTCCCTTTGGGGGGTTCTGGGGGGGTCCTGGGGGTCCCTGGGCAGGGGCTGAGCTCTGACACAGCACTGGGAATTATTCTTGGAGCATCCTGGGGGTCCCTGGGGTGTTCTGGGGGTCCCTGGGAAGGGGCTGAGCTCTGACGCAGCACTGGGGATTCCCTTTGGGGGGTTCTGAGGGGTTCTGGGGGGGTTCTGGGGGGTCCCTGGGAAGGGGCTGAGCTCTGACACAGCACTGTGGATTCTATTTGGAGTGTTCTGGGGGGTTCTGGGGGGTTCTGGGGGGGTCCCTGCACGCCCAGGTGTGGCTCAGCCCCTGCCCAGGTGCTGCTGCTGTTCCCCCACAGGACGTGGCTGAGCCCAGGGAGGATGAGGAGGGCCAGGGCCTGGCAGGCACCACCAGCCCGGGCAGCGTGGAGGACACGTATGAGCTGCTGGAGAGGCTGGGCAGGTGAGGGGGGTACGGGCAGGTGAGGGGGGTACGGGCAGGTGAGGGGGATTTGGGTAAGTGAGCAGGAATTTGGGCAGGTGAGGGGATCTGGGAAGGTGAGGGGGGGTCCAAACAGGTGAGTGGGATCTACCACAGATGAGCAGAAATCCAGGCAGGTTCAGTGAGCAGGAATTTGGGCAGGTGAGCGGGATTTGGGCAGGTGAACGGAATCCACCCCAGGTGAGCAGGTTGCAGGCAGGTGAACACGGGGCAGGCAGGAATTTGGGCAGGTGAGGGGGATCTGGGCAGGTGAGTGGGATCCAAACAGGTGAGGGGGATTCAGGCAGGTGAGTGGGATCTGGGCACGTGAGCAGGAATCCAGGCAGGTGAACACAGGGCAGGCAGGGATCAAGGCAGGTGAGTGGGATCCAGATAGGTGAACATGATCTGGGCAGGTGAGCAGGATCTACCACAGATGAGCAGGAATCTGGGTAGGTGAGGGGGATCTGGGCAGGTGAGCAGGAATCTGGGCAGGTGAGTAGGAGCTGGGCAGGTGAGTGGGATCTGGGCAGGTGAGTAGGGTCTGGGCAGGTGAGTGGGATCTGGGCAGGTTCAGTGGGGATCTGGGCAGGTGAGTGGGATCTGCCACAGGTGAGCAGGAATCCAGGCAGGTTGCAGGCAGGTGAGCACAGGGCAGGTGGGGACCCAGGCAGGTGAGTGGGATCTGGGAGGGTGAATGAGATTCAGACAGGTGAGTGAGGTCTGGGCACGTGAGTGGAATCCAGGCAGGTGAATGGGATCCAGGCAGGTGAGTGGAATCCAGGCAGGTGAGCAAGTTGCAGGCAGGTGAGTGGGATCCAGGCAGGTGAGCAAGTTGCAGGCAGGTGAGTGGGATCTAGGCAGGTGAGTGGGATCTGGGAGGGTGAATGAGATTCAGACAGGTGAGTGGGGTCTGGGCACATGAGTGGAATCCAGGCAGGTGAGCAGGTTGCAGGCAGGTGAATGGGATCCAGATCCAGGCAGGTGAATGGGATCCAGGCAGGTGAGTGGGATCTGGGAGGGGGAATGGGATTCAGACAGGTGAGTGGGGTCTGGGCACGTGAGTGGAATCCAGGCAGGTGAGTGGAATCCAGGCAGGTGAGTGGGATCTGGGCAGGTGAGCAGGTTGCAGGCAGGTGAATGGGATCCAAGCAGGTGAGTGGGGTCTGGGCAGGTGAACACAGGGCAGGTGAGTGGAATCCAGGCAGGTGAATGGGATCCAGGCAGGTGAGTGGGATCCAGGCAGGTGAGTGGGATCCAGGCAGGTGAATGGGATCCAGGCAGGTGAGTGGGATCCAGGCAGGTGAATGGGATCCAGGCAGGTGAATGGGATCCAGGCAGGTGAACGGGATCCAGGCAGGTGAGTGGGATCCAGGCAGGTGAGTGGGGTTCGGGCAGGTGAACACAGGGCAGGTGAGGATCCGGGCAGGTTCACTGCGGCACAGGCAGGATCCCAGCTCCATGGCAGCCCCGGGGATACCCGGATTTCTGGGTTCTCCCCCTGCCCGGTGCCAACCCAGCCCCGCTCTCTCTGCAGCGGCCACTTCGGCGTGGTCAGGCTGTGCCGGCAGCGCAGCACCGGCGCTTTCTACGCCGCCAAGCTCCTGAGGATGCGGCGGGGCCGAACGGGGCTGGAGCGGGCTCAGGTGCAGCGGGAGGTCTCCATCCTCCGGCAGCTCCAGCACCCCAACATCCTGCGGCTCCACGAGCTCTTCAGCAGCGCGGCAGAGGTGGTGCTCGTCCTGGAGCTGTGAGTGGGGTCTTGCAGGGTGGGACCCCCCTTTTTGTGCCACGTGTTGGAGGTGGCCGAGCTCCCCTGTCCCCGGGATTGTTGTGAATATGAATGAGGCCGAACTTTCTCTGGAGAAAGAGGTTCTCGTTTGTTAAAATGGCTGCAAGGAACGGTGTAGCAGGCGTCTTTTGTGAAAAATCCTTTCTTTAGGGTTTTTCCCCCTTCTGGGAAGCTGAGGCCCCAGAAGGGGACTGTAAACACTGGTTATCTGCTGCTGTGGAATGCAACAGGTGCACCTGTGATTGGCCCATGTTGCATGTTTACAATTAAGGGCCAATCAAAGGCTGAGCTCCCCTCTGGGACAGAATCAGAGAGACGCCCTTTGTTTATTCATTCCTTTTCTATTCTTAGCATAGCAAGCTTCTGAGACTTTTCTCTCTATCCCTATTAGCATAGTCATACTGTAACACATATCATAAATTAATAAATCCAGCCTTCTGATCATGGAGTCAAGATTCTTGTCTATCTCTTCACCTCTGCAAGCCCGGTAAGAGAATGGAGTACCCAGGATAAGCCTGAGGGCCCAAACAGCCAAAAACAGAACAGTGCGCTACCCCCAAGTGCACTGGGTTGTCCCCACAAAACAAGTTTCCAAAAAGAAGAACCCTGACCCAACTGAACTCCCGCCATTTATAGCCCACTTTGAGTCCAGGATTTGTCCATTTTGGATCTGTGTGGTGAATGGTCCATTCCCAGGCTTCTCGTTGGTATTTAACGCCGTTCATTCTGGACCAACTGTTTCTGCAGGGCTTCGAATGATTGCTCAGATCTTCCATCCAATCTCTCTTCAACCTCACCTTGCCCTGCCAGACTGCCCTTCCACCAAACCTTGGGCCCTTCTCCTAGCACATTCTAATAATCCCCACTCTTAATACAATTAACATAACATAATTAATACTGTATAATTGAACTATACCCTAACTTAACATAACTTTTACCTACAACAGGATCAGGGGTGGGGAGCTCTTTGACTTCATTGCTGAGAAGGAGATGCTGTCGGAGGAGGAGGCCATCGAGTTCCTGGCGCAGATCCTGAGCGGGGTGGAATATCTGCACGCCCGCCTCATCGCTCACTTCGACCTCAAGGTGGGCATTGCCAGCAGGAGGGGGTTATTTACAGACCACAAACGGGACTGTGGAACAGGCCTTGAGCTGTTTCATTTTCCAGCATCAGTTATGACAATGGGAAGCTGCCAGCAGCTCACATCCCAGGCAGCAGACAAAGAACTTAATGTCACAACTCACTTTATAAGCTTCTCGACCAATCACACAAAGCAAAAGCGCATTGACAGCAGTTCTATCTAATAACTATAACCACACGTACCTTTGGTTAAAACAATGCTTGCTTATTTAAAATATAATACCTGCTTGTAAGCCTTAAAACACAACGCACAGAGCTCCATTATTAAGCTTGAAACTTCCTAATATCTCACTAAATATACTTTTCTACACCTTGAGGAGTTATTCTAGACAAGTGTTAATACACAGACCGTTGTTTTATTTGCCCTCACTTTCTACTTCTTAGATAATTTTTCTGCTGACAAATCTATGTACAAATCATGGACAGGACAGGACTGCTGGGAACAGCCCTTGAGCTGTTTTATTCTCCAGCATCACTCTCATCACATGGTTATAACAATGGGAAGGTGCCATCAGCTCACATCCCCAGCAGCAGACCAAGAACTTAATGTTACAGCTTAGTTTACAACTTTTTTTTGACCAATCACACAAAGCAAAAGCACTTTGACAGTATTTATATCTGTATAGTATATATTCTATATTGACAGTTCTATCCAACCACTATAAGCACACATACCTTGGGTTAAACAATGCTTGCTTATTTAAAATATAATACCTGCTTGTAAGCCTTAAAACACAACGCACAGAGCTCCATTATTAAGCTTGAAACTTCCTAATATCTCACTAAATATACTTTTCTACACCTTGAGGAGTTATTCTAGACAAGTGTTAATACACAGACCGTTGTTTTATTTGTCCTCACTTTCTACTTCTTAGATAATTTTTCTGCTGACAAATCTATGTACGAATCATGGACAGGACAGGACTGCTGGGAACAGCCCTTGAGCTGTTTTATTCTCCAGCATCACTCTCATCGCATGGTTATAACAATGGGAAGGTGCCATCAGCTCACATCCCCAGCAGCAGACCAAGAACTTAATGTTACAGCTTAGTTTACAACTTTTTTTTTGACCAATCACACAAAGCAAAAGCACATTGATAGTATTTATATTTCTATAGTATATATTCTATATTGACAGTAGTTCTATCCAACCACTATAAGCACACATACCTTGGGTTAAACCACGCTTGCTTATTTAAAATATAATACCTGCTTGTAAGCCTTAAAACACAACGCACAGAGCTCCATTATTAAGCTTTAACCTCCTTAATATCTTGCTAGATAAGCTTTTCTGTAGCTTAGAGAGTTATTCTAGACACACATTAATACCATTGTTCTATTTGTCCGTGCTTTTCTACAGTTTAAATAATTTTCCTGCTGACCTATCTCATGGCTGCTGCTTAGCTCTAACCACAGTTCTGCTGTCTCTGGGGCCTGCCTTTTGCAGCTTTCCCCAAAACCCTCTTTTTTTGTGGATTTTGTGGATTCCCACACGTGGGGGACCCCCCCCATCCTCACTCTCTGGAACCCCTGGGTCACCCCGCCGTGCCCTGCCCTGTTCCCACAGCCCGAGAACATCATGCTGCAGGACAAGGACGTCCCCAAGCCCCGGATCAAGATCATCGACTTCGGGCTGGCCCAGCAGCTGCAGGATGGCATCACCTACAGGAGCCTCTGTGGGACCCCCCAGTACATTGGTAGGGGGCTGGCACATCCCTGGGGGTCCCTGCACCCACCCACCCACCCACCCAGCCATGCTCCTGTCCCCCTGATGTCCCACCCTGGCTCTGTTTGCCCCCAGCTCCTGAAGTGATCAATTATGAACCACTGAGCCCTGCGACCGACATGTGGTGAGGATCAGGACCTGGGGGGCAGCAGGCTGAGCTGGTGGGTGGGGAGAGCCCCCCCATGGGTGCCACAGGGCATGGGGGGCCCCAAGGAGGGCAGCACCTGACTCCCACCCCTTCATTTCAGGAGCATCGGAGTCATCACCTACATTCTGTGAGTATGGGGCAATGCTCTCTGTGGCTGGGGGAAACTGAGGCACGGGGACGCTGGGGGTGCTGGTGCTGTCCTGGCACTCAGTGGCTCTGTTGTGTCCCCACAGGCTCAGTGGCCTGTCCCCCTTCCAGGGTGAGACGGATGCTGAGACGCTGTCCAACGTCGTGGCGGGCGCCTACGAGTTTGAGGAGCGCTGCTTCAGCCAGACCTCCGAGCTGGCCAAGGACTTCATCCGCCAGCTGCTGCTGAAGGAGCCA
This sequence comes from Melospiza melodia melodia, assembly GCF_035770615.1. Lineage (NCBI taxonomy): Eukaryota > Metazoa > Chordata > Aves > Passeriformes > Passerellidae > Melospiza > Melospiza melodia. The sequence goes on from NC_086218.1 coordinate 9,280,989, forward strand.
CAGTGAGGCCCCATCTCCATCCCTTCCATCTCCTTCCCATCTCTGCCCCCACCTACACCTCTGTTATCCCCACCTCCAAAATCTCCGTCCCCATCTTCATCGTTCCTATGGCCATCTCCATCCCATTCTGGTCTCATCTTCATCCCCATCCCCATCCCCACCTCCATCATCCCTATCTCTCTTTCCATCTCCATCCCATTTCTGTGGTATCCCCATCCCTATCTACATCCCCATTCCCATCCCATGCCATCCCATGCCATCCCATGCCATGCCATGCCATCCCATCCCATCCCATCCCATCCCATCCCATCCCATCCCATCCCATCCCATCCCATCCCATCCCATCCCATCCCATCCCATCCCATCCCATCCCATCATCTGCATCCCCAAGCCATCGTTATCTCCATCCCATCTCTGTTTCCATCTCATTCTCATCCTCATCTCCATTCCCACCATCTCCACCTCCATCTGGTTCCCTTCTCCATCCCCACTAGCAAAACCCTGACGCTGAGCCTATCCCTGACCCTAACCCTAACCCTAACCCTAACCCTGACCCTATGATTGACCCTAAACATGACCCTGACTCTGACCCTAACCCTGACCGTAAAACAAAACCTAACCCTGACCCTGACCCTGACCCTGCTCCTAACCCTGACCCTAACTTGACCCTGACCCTAACCCTAACCCGTACCCTGACCCTAATCCTGATCCTAACTTTGAACCTGACCCTAACCCTGACCATAACCCTGACCCTAACTCTGACCCTAACCCTAACCCTGACCCTAAACCAAAACCTAACCTTAACCCTAATCCTAACCCTGACCTTGACCCTGACTCTGATCCTGACCTTAACACTGACCCTGACCCTGACCCTAAACCTAACCCTATGGCCCTGACCTTAATGTGACCCTGACCCTGACCCTGACCTTAACCCTGACCCTAACTCTGACCCTGACCCTAAACCATAACCCTAACCCCAACCCTGACCCTGACCCTGACCCTAACTCTGACCCTGACCCTAAACCATAACCCTAACCCCAACCCTGACCCTAACCCCAGCCCTAACCCTAACCATGACCCTGACCCTAACCCTAATCCTGACCCTAACACTGACCCTAACCCTGGCCCTAACCCTAACCCTAACCCTGACCCTGACCCTGACCCTAACCCTAAACCCTAACCACTAACCCTAACCCTAAACCATAACCCTAACCCCAAACCTGATCCTAACCCTGGCCCTAACCCTAACCCTAACCCTAAACCCTAACCCTAACCCATAACCACTAACCCTAAACCATAACCCTGACCCCAACCCTGGCCCTAACCCTAAACCATAACCACTAACCCTAAACCATAACCCTGACCCCAACCCTGGCCCTAACCCTAACCATGACCCTGACCCTGACCCTAACCCTGACCCTAACCCTAACCATGACCCTAACCCTGACCCTAACCCCAATCCTGACCCTAACCCTGGCCCTAACCCTGGCCCTAACCCTAACCATGACCCTGACCCTGACCCAAACCCCAATCCTGACCCTAACACTGCCCCTGACCCCTCTCCATCTCCAGTGTGGGTCTGTGGGACCAGCACCCCCGACCCCAAACCCTCCCCGTGTTCCGCAGGCGCCGCATGAGCGCAGCCGAGTGCCTGGTGCACCCCTGGATCAAGGTAAATGGCACGGGCAGGGCCTGCCAGGCCCCTGGCAGCGGGATGGGCACACGGGGACAGTGGCAGTGGCAGTGGCAGTGCCACGTCCTTGTCCCCGCAGCCCCTGAGCAGGAAGCAGGCGCTGAGCCGCAGCCGCTCCTCCATCAACATGAGAAACTTCCGCAAGTTCAACGCCCGCAGGAAGTGGAAGGTGCCCGGTTGTGGGGTTCCCAGCACCCCTGGGGAGCCCCCCAGATCTGGGCAGGGACCCCCACCTCAGACCCCTCCTTCTGTGTCCCCTTGTAGCTCTCCTACAACACCGTGTCCGCCTGCAACCGCCTGTGCCGCCTGGGGAGGGAGGATGAGGAGCTGGTGAGCCCCCAGATCCCACCCAGCACGGCCTGGGGAGGGGGAAGAAGGGATATGGGGGTGGGGGTCTCTTTCAGTTTTTGGGGGGAAGAAAGGATTTGGGGGGCTCTCCCTCCGTTTCTCTCTATGGCAGTGCCCCCTGTGCTGCAGACCCCCTGTTTTGGGCATCCCTCCCATTGCTGGGGCAGCGTGATGGGGGCATGGTGCAGGGTGGGGTGCTGTGCACTGAGGGGTGCCCTCTCCTCGGGGGGAAGCCCTGGCCGTGCCCTGCAGCCCCCCCCTGTGCCCCCAGCGCCGCTGTGAGAGCGACCCCGAGGAGGAGAGGAGCCCCCAGACCGCTCTGCTGCGCCGGAGGAGAAGCAGCTGCTCCTGAGCTCCTCCAAAAAAAGGCAGGAGGAGCCTTGGGGTGCCCGCATCGCCCCATGCAAAGGGGCAGAGGCACTGCCAGCTCCAGTTCTGTGGTGTTGGGGGGGTCAACTGGGGCATCAGCACCCTGCTCCTGCCCTCCTCCCTGCTTTGTCCTAATGAGAAAAATAAATGCCACCTCCTCCTCCTCCTCCTCCTCCTCCTCCTCCTCTTGTCCTGCTTCTCCTTCCCCTTGAGGGCGGCTCGTCGCAGCCAGGCAGGTGCTGAGTGCCCGCAGCTTCCCCCCCCCTCACTGCAGGGCTGCTCTTCTGTGGGGACCCCAAAAGTCTCCCGGCACCCCCCATTCACCCTGCCAGGCACAGTGACCCTTAAATTGTCCCTTCTGTGCTATTCCATGAGTTTCTGGCTGCTTTCCCGGTGTCAGAACCACTCGGAACCTCCCTCTCCGGCTGGGGAAACTGAGGCACGGAGGCAGCTTTTCCTTCCCACCCACTCGGGCGCGCGGGGGGGGGCCGCGCTGTTTTTTTTTTATTTCCCCCCTCCCCTTCTCTATTTCCCAAACATGCCCTGGCCCTGGCCCTGAGAGTTGTCAGGCTAAATATTTTGTGTGCGGCAGCCGAAAACAAAAGTGAAGGGGCCGCAGGCTCCGGGCAGGGCTCCCCCCGTATCCCGGCGCTCCCCGGGCACCGGACACGGACACGGCGAGCGGGATCGGGACGGGCCCGTTCGAGGATGGGGCCGGGGGCGCTGCGTGCCCCGAGGCTGGGGGTGATGCTGCTGCTCCTTGGCCACCTCCCGGTGCCCCCCGTGTGGGCGCCCTCGGAAAGTGAGTGCTTTTGGTGGGGGGGGTTTCGGGGTGGGGGGCTGCCTGTGCTCGGGGCTCTGCAAGGGATAAACCCCGAGGTGAAGTTTTTTGGGGTGTCCCCTGTCTGGGTTTGCCCCGCAATGATGCAGACGCCCGGTTCTGGGGGCTCCCTACAGCTGGGGTGGGATGAGGGGAGTGGAGTGGGGGGCTTGGGCAGAGATGGGAGCCTCAGCCCCTCAGCGGGACGTGGGACATTGTCACAGCTCCCTGAGCAGCTGCTGGGGTGGGAAAGGTTGGGGAGGGGGCAGCCGTGGGTCCTGGGTCTCATGGCCGCAACAGGGTCTGTTTGTCCTGCCTTCCCCTCTGCCTGCCACCCGTGCCTCAGTTTCCCCAGTCACCGAGGGGCTGTGGGAGCGATGGAGGAAGAGGATGAAGCACCCAAGGGACACAGGGTGCTGTGCCTGCTCCCACTGGGACCCCTGCCCTCTGTCTGTGCTCCCAGGGGACCCCCTCCCCTCACAGGGGGATTTGCAGAGTCAGGGGAGTGATGGTGGCAGTGGGGTCAGTGCTGCAGGGGGACAGAGGGACCCTCAGAGGAGGGGACAGGGCTGGCAGTGAGGGGCTGAACATGGGGTGAGGGGCTAGGGGCAGCTGCCAGAGCCATGGTGCCCATGGGGTCATGGTGCCCATGAAGGGGAAATCACCACTGGGCATGAGGTCACAAGGACATGGCCATGAGCCTGGGCTGGTAGCAGGCAGATGAGGGGTGAACCACGCACCTGATCCCTTCCAGGACCTGGCACTGGTTTCTGGCTGGGGATGATGTCTGTGGGAAGCTCTGTGCTTGGTCTGGCTCTTGCATCCCTGCCAGGATCAGGAAGCAGGAGGTGCTGGGGCTCCATTTCTGGGTGGAAAAGCCCCAGGACAGCCACTGTGGGGCTGGAGCAGTGCCACATGGACACCTGTGGTGGCCTTGTGTGCCCCATTACCTGTCTGGGCACAAGGGGGAGTTAATGGGGACAACTTTGCTGGAGCTGCCACTCCTTGGGTAACCATGAGCGAGGAATCCACGAGCACCCAGCAACTTGGGGAAGGAGAAAATCCACCTGCACCCCCAGACAGCTTCCCCAGGGTTGGGACGTGATCCCTGCCCTATGTCAGCCTGCCAGGCCTCACTGGAGCTGCCACTCCCTGGGTAACTGTGAGTGGGGAGATCTGTGAGCACCCACAGCTCCCCACAAACTGGGGAAGGGGAAAAGCCATCTGCACCCCCAGACAGCTTCCCCCAGGGCTGGGACGTGACTGTGGGGCTGACAAGGGGCAGGGCAGCCTGCCAGGCCTCGTTAGCATCACTGCTGACGGACGTGCCATGCCCTGGAGAGCCGGCTGCTGCCAGAGCTGCTCACATCTCCGACTCCAGCCACACTTGACAGGCAGCACCGGGATATTAAACCCGCCCTGAGCATCCCCTGGGGGATCCATGGGTGGGGGTTTGGGGGTGTGGTGGTGTGGGAGTGGGGGATCTGTCCCATCCTTGCTGCCACCCACGGGGTCCCCCCTCTCGCCACCCCAGTCTGCGGCAGCATGGACATCCGCCACGACGTGTCCCAGCTGCGGAAGCTGGAGAACTGCTCCATCATCGAGGGCAACCTGCAGATCCTGCTGATGTTCACCACGGGCGCCGAGGACTTCCGCGGCCTCAGCTTCCCCCGGCTGCTGATGATCACGGAGTACCTGCTGCTGTTCCGCGTCTACGGGCTGGAGAGCCTGCGCGACCTCTTCCCCAACCTCTCGGTCATCCGCGGCACCAACCTCTTCTTCAGCTACGCCTTGGTCATCTTCGAGATGCCGCACCTGCGGGACGTGGGGCTGCACAGCCTGGGCCACGTCCTGCGCGGCTCGGTGCGCATCGAGCGCAACCAGGAGCTCTGCCACCTCTCCACCATCGACTGGGGGCTGCTGCTGCCCGACGGCGGGGACAGCACCTACATCGTGGGCAATAAGTTGGCTGAAGAGTGTGCTGACGTCTGCCCGGGCATCCTGGACGTGGAGAAGCCGTGCGTGCAGACCAGTGTTAATGGACAGCTGGATTATCGCTGCTGGACCTCCAGCTACTGCCAGAAAGGTGGGTGGCGCCGCCACGGGGGTCTGGTCGTGCTGCTTTTTTGGGATGGTGCTGGTTTGTGGGGTAAACTGGGAGGGTGCTGGTGGTGTGGTTGTGGTTCCTCTGCTGCCGGGAGTGTGCTGTGCAGGCTGCACGGTGGGGTAACCAGATCCGTGCTGTATCATCCTCGGAGGAGAGGCCAGCTCCTTGCTGCTGTGTTTTCCCAGTGCTGAGGTAAATACAGGCCCCTCCTGAGCTCGTTTTCTGTAAACAGGAGAGCTGGTAATGAAATATGTACTATAAACACAGATCCTTATCTGGGCTGCAAGCTCAGCTGTGGGCCTGGCCTGGCTGCACTGGGCAGAGGGAGTTCAGCATAGGCTGAGCCCCACCTTGTCCATCTGTCTGTCCTGCTGTCCCTCCATGCAGCCCCTCATCCACCCATCAGCCCACCTGCCCGGCCAGCCTCACTCATCACATGGCTGTCCATCCATCCATCCATCCATCCATCCATCCATCCATCCATCCATCCATCCATCCATCCATCCATCCATCCATCCCTTTGGTCACCCTTCCATCAGTGCTGCCATGCCTCCATCCACTCCTCCATCAACCCATCCCTACCTCCCTGTATCCTTCCCTTGCTCCCTCCATTCTTGCATCCTCACATCCCAGCATCCTTTCTTCTGTCCCTGCATCCTTCCTTCTGTCCTTGCATCACATTCCTCCCTGCATCCCACCATCCCTCCCTCCATTCCCACATTCCTCCATAACTAAATCCATCTGCACATCCCTCCCTGCATCCCTTCATCCTTCCCTCCAACTCTGCATTCCTCCATCACCAAATCCATCCCCACACCCTTCCCTATATCACTTCATCCCACCATCCCACCATCCATCCATCCGTCCATCCATCCATCCCTGCATTCCTCCATCACTGAATCCATCCCCACATCCCCTCATCCCTCCCTGCATCTCTTCATCCCTTCATCCATCCATCCATCCATCCATCCATCCACCCATCCATCCATCCATCCCACCATTCCTCCCTCCCTCCACCTCTCCACCCCACCCTCACTCCCCTTTTCCCCCACCCCTGGAGGATGCCACCAGCCCCCCAACCCCTTCCCCCTCTCTCCTCTCCCCCCAATCCCAATCCCAATCCCAATCCCTGCAGCCCGTTCCCCATGCCCACATGCCCATCTCCCCTCTCAGTGTGCCCATGCGGGGCAGGCTCAGCATGCACGGCCGCGGGCGAGTGCTGCCACCCCGAGTGCCTGGGGGGCTGCGGCCGCCCCCACGACCGCCGGGCCTGCGTCGCCTGCCGCCACTTCCACTTCAACGGGCACTGCCTGCCCTCGTGCCCGCCCCGCACCTACGAGTACGAGGGCTGGCGCTGCGTCACGGCCGAGTACTGCGCCAGCCTGCGCAAGGTCTCCCACGACCCCCGCGACGCCTCCAAGTTCGTCATCCACCAGCGGCAGTGCCTGTCCGAGTGTCCCTCGGGCTACAGCAGGAACGAGAGCAGGTGGGGGTGTCCCCGGTGCCCTGGCGGGGGGGTGGCACGCTGGCCGGCTCTCATCCTGTCCCTGTCGCCCTGCCCGCAGCATGTTCTGCCACAAGTGCGAGGGGCTGTGTCCCAAGGAGTGCAAGGTGGGCACCAAGACCATCGACTCAATGCAGGCGGCACAGGAGCTGGGGGGCTGCACCCTCATCGAGGGCAACCTCATCCTCAACATCCGCCGGGGCTGTGAGTGCCAGAGCTGGCCCTGCCAGACCCACCCCGGGTGGGAGAGATGCTGGGGAAGGCAGGGAGTGTTTTGCCTTGCAGGGTGAGTTAATGGGGAGGTGCTCCTCTCCATGAGCTCACACAGTGTGTCATTCCCAGACAACCTGGCCTCGGAGCTGCAGAGCAGCCTGGGGCTCATTGAGACCATCACCGGCTTCCTGAAGATCAAACATTCCTTTGCCCTCGTCTCCTTGTCCTTCTTCAAGAACCTAAAACTGATCCGTGGTGACTCCATGGTGGATGGGTGAGGATAGTGTGGGTTTGGGGGGCACATGTGGCCCTGAAGGTGCCCTCGCCCACTGCCTCCACCCACATCTCCTCCGCCAGGAATTACACCCTGTACGTCCTGGACAACCAGAACCTGCAGCAGCTCTGGGACTGGAGCCACCACATCCTCTCCATCCCCGTGGGCAAGATGTACTTTGCATTCAACCCCAAGCTGTGCCTGGCCGAGATCTATCGCATGGAGGAGGTGACGGGCACCAAGGGCCGGCAGAACAAGGCGGAGATCAACCCCCGCACCAACGGGGACAGGGCGTCCTGTGAGTACGGGGATGGGGACGAGCAGCAGTGCCACGAGCCTCTGCCTGAGCCCTGCCTCCTCCCCACAGGCAAGACCCAGACCCTGCGCTTCATCTCCAACGTCACCGAGTCCGACCGCATCTTCCTCAAGTGGGAGCGGTACCGGCCCCCCGAGTACCGCGACCTCCTCAGCTTCATCGTCTACTACAAGGAGTCGTAAGTGCTCCTCTTGTCCCGCTTGGTGGAGCGCTTGGGAATGCCCTTGTGGTGTCCTCTGTCCCTGCTGCACCCTCCCTGATGCCCGGTGTGGGACAGACCCTTCCAGAACGTGTCGGAGTACGTGGGGCAGGACGCCTGTGGGGCCCAGAGCTGGAATGTGCTGGACGTGGACCTGCCGCTGAGCAGCGAGCAGGAACCAGGGGTGACGCTGCTCAACCTCCGTCCCTGGACCCAGTACGCCATCTTCGTGCGCGCCATCACCCTCACCACGGCCGAGGAAGGGCGCAACTATGGGGCCCAGAGCGAGGTGGTTTACATCCGCACCATGCCAGCGGGTAAGGGGCTGGCACGGGGCTGGCGATGCCCGTGGTGGACCCACCCCACCCCTACAGGAATGACTGACACCACCCCTGTGTCCTCCCAGCCCCGACGGTGCCCCGGGACGTCATCTCCATGTCCAACTCTTCCTCCCACATCGTGGTGCGTTGGAAGCCGCCCACGCAACGCAACGGCAACATCATCTACTACCTGGTGCTGTGGCAGCAGCTGGCCGAGGACATGGAGCTCTACATCAACGACTACTGCCACAAAGGTGAGGCCAGGCCGGCCAGGGCCAGCACAGCAGCCGAGGACACCAGCAGAACAAGGGTGGTGCTGCTGCGCCAGGCGCTGCCAGCCCTGCCCGTTGCTGCCCACAGGCCTGAAGCTGCCCACCAGCAGCGCAGACACGCGTTTCGGGTTTGGGGACGGCCCCGAGGGGGAGCAGGACGCGGAGGAGAGGTGCTGCCCCTGCCGCCCCACTGACGGGCAGCTGCGCATGGAGGGCGAGGCCGAGTCCTTCCAGAAGAAGTTTGAGAACTTCCTCCACAATTCCATCACCATCCCCAGGTGCCATCTGGGGGGGTTCCCTGCTTTGGGGGGCTCCCTCAAGCTGGGTGCGTGGGTCTGCCTGGGTGGGGGGGTCCCGTGGCTGCTCCTGGCAGACCCTTTAACTGATTTCCCGCTGTCTCAGGCCACCCTGGAAGGTGACATCCATCAATAAGAACCCACAGAGGTGAGCTGGGGGTTCTCCCCAATTTTGGGGGACAACCTCAGGGCTTCAACTCCCCATCACATCCTGTCCCCATGTCCTGCAGGACCCCAAAGCAGCGCAGGGACGTGGTGGCCGTCACACCTGCAGCCAACACCTCCTCAGCAGAGCCACTGGCCCCAAGCCGCCCCGGAGGCGAGCCCAAGCCTGACTTCCAGATCTTTGAGGACAAGGTGGTGCGAGACCGGGCGGTGCTGTCGCGGCTGCGCCACTTCACCGAGTACCGCATCGACATCCACGCCTGCAACCACGCCGCGCACACCGTGGGCTGCAGCGCCGCCACCTTCGTCTTCGCCAGGACCATGCCCGAGCGTGCGTGCCCAGCCCTCCAAACACCACCCTGGCCATGCTGGAGTGTTGTTGAGATGAGGTTGGGGTCCAGGGGGTGCCCCCAGGAGCTGATTCCTTCCATGCCTCTCTGCAGTGCAAGCTGACAACATTCCTGGCAACGTGACGTGGGAGCCGGCTGGCAAGAACAGTGTCCTGCTGCGCTGGGAGGAACCCAGGAACCCCAATGGGCTCATCCTCAAGTATGAGATCAAGTACAGCCGGGAGACTGAGGTGAGAACCCCCTGTGGCATCCCCTGCCCAGCCCTGCCAGGTCTGGTTATAGGGGCACAGCACCCGTTCTATCTCCATCTCCATCCCATCCCATCTCATGCCATGCCATTGATCTCACTCTATCCCATCCCACTGATCCCATTCCAATGATAACATCCCATGCCATCCCATTGATCCCATCCCATTGATCCTATCCCATTGATCCCATCCTATCCCCATCCCATGCCATCCCATGCCATCCCATGCCATCCCATGCCATCCCATGCCATCCCATGCCATCCCATCCCATCCCATCCCATCCCATCCCATCCCATCCCATCCCATCCCATCCCATCCCATCCCATCCCATCCCATCCCATCCCATCCCATCCCATCCCATCCCATCCCTCTCCCAAGCCTTACACATGGCTGGGGGGGATCAATCCCCTTTTTCACACCCCTGTTGTCCCCTCCAGGAGGTCACCACTGTTGTCTGTGTCTCACGCCACCGCTACTCCAAGTATGGGGGTGTCCACCTGGCTCTGCTCCAGCCAGGGAATTACTCAGCCAAGGTCAGGGCCACCTCGCTGGCTGGCAACGGCTCCTGGACAGGGCTGGTCAAGTTTTACATCCTGGGGCCAGGTACCTGCAGGGGACACGGGGACATCAGCAGGGACCTTGGTGGGCAGGGAGGGGGCAGCTGTGGGGTCGGGGAGCTGGGGCGCACTGGGGAATTGGGCTGTGCTGCTGGGATGGACCTGTGGGGTCAGGGGATGCTGCTGGAGGTGGGAGTTGTTGCTGGACTGGGAAGCTGAGGGATTGAGGGATGATCCTGGCCTGAGACACTGGAGCATCGCAGAGTCACAAAATCGTTTGGGTTGCAAGAGGCCTCCAAGTCCAAATGTTCCCTCAGCATTGCCAAGGCTGTCTCCCCAAGTGCCACATCCACACCTCTGTCAAATCCCCTCAGGGACAAAATCTTCACCAGTGCCCTGCACAGCCTGCTCCAATTCTTTCCAGTTTTCCCCAATATCCAATCTAAACCTCCCCTGGCACAACCTGAGACCACTTCCTCTGCTCCTCTCCCTGTTCCCTGGGAGCAGAGCCTGACCCTCCTGGCTGTCCCCTCCTGTCAGGAGCTGTGCAGAGCCACAAGGTCCCCCCTGAGCCTCCTTTTCTCCAGGATGAACCCCCCCATCCCTCTCAGGTGTTCCTGGTGCTCCAGACCCCTCCCCAGTTCTGATCCTTCTCTGGTCACATTCTAGCCCCCATTTCTTGTCTTGTGAGATCCAAACCTACCCCAGGATTTGAGGTCCCTCAGCAGTGCCCAGCACTCACTTTCTTCTCAGCTCTCCCTTGGGTACTAACGGATTTATAGAAACATTTTTTATTGTCTCTTATGGCAGATTCAGTTCTAGCTGGGTTTTGACCCTTCTAACTTTCATTCCTGTCCTGAGCTCCCTCAGATCCTCCTGAACTTTCCGCCCCCTCTTCCAAAAATCAGAACCTCTCCTTTCTCCCTGAGTTCCAGCCAAAAACCTCTGCTCAGCCAGGCTGGTCTTCTTCCCATCCTTCATCCAAGGATGCTGCTGGGTTGAGGAACTTGGGAGATTGGGGAGTTGGACACTGGGGCAAAAAGGTTGAGGGATGCTCTGGGACAGGGATCTGAGGGTGCTGCTGGTCTGGGGAGCTGGAGGCTCCCCCTCTCCATCCTGCTGGTGGGACAGGTGTCCCATGTGATCTGGGGACCCTGATCCATGGGCACCTGCTCCCGGCAGCCGAGGAAGAGTCCAGCAGCTTCTACGTGCTGCTCACCGTCACGCCCGTGGTGCTCATGGTGCTCATCTCCTGCCTGGCCATCTTTGTCTTCTTCTACAACAAGAAGAGGTAACGACCCCCCCTGCCCCCCTTGGGGCTGGGCTGGGGTCTGGCCAAACCAGGCCCGGGCAGGGCTGGGGGGAGGCAGCAGCTTCAAGCCCTGCCCACCCCTGGCAGGAACCACGACGGGTACCCCAGCGGGACGCTCTACGCCTCCGTCAACCCCGAGTACTTCAGCGCCTCGGACAGTACGTGGGGACCTGGGGACAGACAGGGGCCACCCCAAAGGGCCACCGAGCCCTTTCTGTGCTGGGGTCACGCTGGAGGGGATGGGGAAGGGATGGGGTGAGAATGGGATGGGGTGGAGATGAGTGTGGGAGTGGGGATGGAGTGGGGATGATGGGAATGGAGATGGGGATGAGAATGGAGATGGGGATGGGAATGGGATGAAGATCAAGATAGGAATGGAGGTGGGAATGGTAATGGGATAGGAATGGGGACAGGGAGGATGATGGTGATGGAATGGAGATGATGGGATGGAGATGGAACGAGAATGGGAATGGGAATGGGAACAGCAAGGGGATGGGGACAGGGAGGAGGATGGTGATGGAATGGGAATGGGAATGAGAATGGGATGAAAATCAAGATGGGAATGGGGACAGGGAGGAAGATGGTGGTGGGATGGAGATGGGAATGGGAATGGAAAGGGGAAAGGGAATGGCAGGGGGATGGGGACAGGGAGGAGGATGGTGATGGAATGGGAATGGGAGTGAGAATGGGATGAAGATCAAGATGGGGATGGGAAAGGGAATGGCAGGGGGATGGGGACAGGGAGGAAGATGGTGATGAGCTGGAGATGGGAATGAGAAATGGATGGAGATGAGGATGAGGATGGAGACAAGGATGAGAATGGGATGGAGATGGGAGTGGGGATAGGGACTAGGATGGTGATGCAGATGGGGTCAGTCACAGTGATGGGGACGGGCCGATCCCCACTCACCCCACAGTGTACATGCCTGATGAGTGGGAGGTGTCCCGGGAGAAGATCACAGTGATCCGGGAGCTGGGACAGGGCTCCTTTGGGATGGTGTATGAGGGGGTGGCGCTGGGGCTGGTCACGGAGGGAGAGGAGACCAAGGTGGCCCTGAAGACAGTCAACGAGCTGGCCACCATGCGGGAGCGCATCGAGTTCCTCAACGAGGCCTCCGTCATGAAAGCCTTCAAGTGCCACCACGTGGTAGGTGGGCAGCTGAGGGGGAGGGAGGGGACACAGAGGGCCTGGCCACTGACACGCCAGCCCTCTTTGTCCCTGCAGGTCCGTCTGCTCGGCGTGGTATCCCAGGGCCAGCCAGCTTTGGTCATCATGGAGCTGATGACACGTGGTGACCTGAAGAGCTACCTGCGCTCACTCAGGCCCGAAGCCGAGGTGAGGAGCTGGTTGGGTGCCAGGACAATGATGAAGGGACACTCACCCTGTGTCCAGGGGGGTCCTGGCGTGCCTCTGCTCCATCCCTGAGTGTGTGCACGGTGCAGAACAACCCCGGGCTGCCTCCACCGTCGCTGAAGGACATGATCCAGATGGCGGGGGAGATCGCCGACGGCATGGCCTACCTCAGCGCCAACAAGTTCGTGCACCGGGACCTGGCTGCCCGCAACTGCATGGTGTCCGAGGACTTCACCGTCAAGATTGGAGGTGGGTGTTGGAAATGGGCAGAAAATTCTCAAATTTTGTGTCCAGTTCTGGGCCCCTCAGTTTGGGAAGGGTGTTGGGATGCTTGAGTGCGACCAGAAGAGGCGATGAGGCTGGAGAAGGGCTGGGAACACAAACCCAAACCCTGTGAGGAACGACTGAGGGAGCTGGGGATGCTCAGCCTGGAGAAAAGACTCAGGAGTGACCTCATCACTCTCTCCAACTTCTTGGAAAATGGTTGTAGTCAGGTGGGGTTGGGCTCTTTCTCCAGGAACTGACAGAACCAGCGGACACAGCCTTAAGCTTCACCAAGGGCTGGATATCAGGAAAAAGTTTTTTACAGAAAGAGTGATAAAGTTCTGGAATGGCTGCCCAGGGAGGTGGTAGAGTCACCATCCCTGGATATGTTTAAAGCAAACCTGGATGTGGCACTGGGTGCCATGGTCTGGTTGAGGTGTTGGGGCTGGGTTGGACTCGATGATCTTGAAGGTCTCTTCCAACCACTGAAGGAGCTGGGGGTGCTCAGCCTGGAGAAAAGGAGATTCAGAGGTGACCTTGTCACTCTCTAGAACTCCCTGAAAGGTGGCTGTGGCCAGGTGGGGTTGGGCTCTTTTCCAGGAACCAGTGGACACAGCCTTGAGCTTCACCAAGGGTTGGATATCAGGAAAAAGTTTCTCACGGAAAGAGTGATAAAGATCTGGAATGTTCTGCCCAGGGAGGTGGTAGAGTCACCATCCCTGGGTGTGTTTAAAGCAAACCTGGATGTGGCACTGGGTGCCATGGTCTGGTTGAGGTGTTGGGGCTGGGTTGGACTCGATGATCTTGAAGGTCTCTTCCAACCACTGAAGGAGCTGGGGGCGCTCAGCCTGGAGAAAAGGAGATTCAGAGGTGACCTTGTGACTCTCTAGAACTCCCTGAAAGGTGGCTGTGGCCAGGTGGGGTTGGGCCCTTTTCCAGGAACCAGTGGACACAGCCTTGAGCTTCACCAAGGGTTGGATATCAGGAAAAAGTTTCTCACGTAAAGAGTGATAAAGATCTGGAATGGCTGCCCAGGGAGGTGGTAGAGTCACCATCCCTGGGTGTGTTAAACACAGCCTGGATGTGGCACTGAGTGCCATGGTCTGGTTGAGGTGTTGGGGCTGGGTTGGGCTCAATGATCTTGAAGGTCTCTTCCACCCCAGTGATTCTATGAATTCTGTGAGAAGACTCATATTGTGTGTATCTCTATACAAATCTTGAGATAAGATAAAATAGTAACTTAGAAATACCATGGAATAAGACAGACATTGTTGAGAGAAAAATTGAACTAGAAACAAGTTTCAAAAGATAGCCTTACAAAAAAGACTAGATACTTTAGAGAAATAAAATCATGAAAGATGCGTTGTAGCAGGACCCACAAAGAGTAATTTTAGATGATTAGCTGTAAGGCATTTACAGCATGGTGTACCTAAAGCTGATAGGCCAAGAAACACTTAGAGTGTGTTGTAATTAAGAAATCATTAGCTTTCTGATTGTGATGGCATGAATTATAACATCTGTATTGTCTCACCCAAAATAGAACCAAAGTTTTTAAAACACCTCTCAGCTGCCCCATCCCTGGCTCAGCAAAGGGCAGCAGTGGGTGAGCAGTGGCGGTGCCAGCCCTGTCTCCTTCCTCCTTCCTCCTCCTCCTCTTCCTCCTCCGCCAGATTTCGGCATGACCCGGGATATCTACGAGACGGATTATTACCGCAAGGGGGGCAAGGGGCTGCTCCCCGTGCGCTGGATGTCCCCCGAGGCGCTCAAGGACGGCATCTTCAACACCCAGTCTGACGTCTGGTGGGTGCTGGGCTGGTGGGCACAGCCGGGGGTGGGGGGATATTTGGGGATCCCCCAGGCTGAGCAGAGACGCTCCGGGCAGGTCCTTCGGGGTGGTGCTGTGGGAGATCGCCACGCTGGCCGAGCAGCCCTACCAGGGCATGTCCAACGAGCAGGTGCTGCGCTTTGTCATGGACAACGGCGTCCTGGAGCGGCCTGAGAACTGCCCCGACGAGCTGTGAGTGCTGGGCACAGCCCCGTCCTGCTGTGCAAGGGCAAATCCTGCTCTCTGCCGCGCTGGGGGGGATGCTGTGGGAGCCCCCCAAAGCCAGCGGGTGCCCCCTCTCTCCGCAGCCACGAGCTGATGTGCCTGTGCTGGCAGCAGAACCCGCGCCAGCGCCCCTCCTTCGTCCAGCTGCTGGAGCGCATCAAGGACCACATGGCCCCTGCTTTCCGCACCCTCTCCTTCTTCTACAGCGCCGAGAACGGTCATCACGGCTCGGGGGAGCCCTCCAGCACCGAGACAGATGCGTGCCCCGAGGAGGATGAGCCCCCCGCATCCCCCCTGCCCGCACGCAGGGACCGCAGCCCAGGGCAGCTCCCCAACGGGACAGCCCCGCTCTGACCCCGGGCTGTGCTCGGGCCCCGCTGGACTCTGCACCCCAAACCCTTCTCCAGCCACCCCCCGCTTGCTGGGACCCCCCCACCCTGCATTATTTATTGCTTCCAAGGAGCGGGGGTGCCTTGGGAGGAGGGTGGCAGCAAGGCAAGGATGTTCCGTGGGATGTATTTCCCCCTGAAAATAAATTGGGGGTGCTCCGAGTCAGGGGGCTGCTGGTTGGGAGGAGAACACCCATTTTTCCTTTTTTTTGTTGGGGGGGGGGGGGGTTGGGATAATGTGGGTATGGGAATGGGTAGCAGGGTTTGATATTTGGGGTCCCCCATCAATCCACCCCGGTCGTTGCTCCCCTGGGCAGCAACCTCTGTGATCCCCACACCTTTTCCAGGTGGGGAAACTGAGTCACGGGACTCAGAGTAGCCCAACTGAGGCGTGGGTGCCTTGGGAGGAGGGTGGCAGCAAGGCAAGGATGTTCCGTGGGTTGCATTTCCCCCTGAAAATAAATTGGGGGTGCTCGGAGTTGGGGGGAGGGAGTGGGGGGCTGCTGGCTGGGAGGAGAACACCCATTTTTCCTTTTTTTTGGGGGGGGGGGTTGGGATGATGTGGGTACGGGAATGGGTAGCAGGGTTTGATATTTGGGGTCCCCCATCAATCTGCTCCCCAGGTCAGCAACCCCAGTGATCCCCACGCCTTTCCCGGGTGGGGAAACTGAGTCACGGCACTCAGAGTGGCCCAACTGAGGCGTGGGTGCCTTGGGAGGAGGGTGGCAGCAAGGCAAGGATGTTCCGTGGGTTGCATTTCCCCCTGAAAATAAATTGGGGGTGCTCGGAGTTGGGGGGAGGGAGTGGGGGGCTGCTGGTTGGGAGGAGAACACCCATTTTTCCTTTTTTTGGGGGGGGGACGTTTGGGATAATGTGGGTAAGGGAATGGGTAGCAGGGTTTGATATTTGGGGTCCCCCATCAATCTGCTCCCCAGGTCAGCAACCCCAGTGATCCCCACGCCTTTCCCGGGTGGGGAAACTGAGTCACGGCACTCAGACAAGCCTGGGGTTGCCCTGATGTCTCTTCCCAGAAGCCACGCCGGCCCACGGCAGGGGCATCACTGCCCAATGGGCGCTCGAATAAAGGGGATGAAGCTCAGCTGCAGCAGTGCCTGCCTTGGGGGGGGTCGCAGGGGGGCGGCACAAGGGGCTTCCCACTCCCCAACCCCCCCCCCAGCCCTATCTGCGTCCTGTGGCTTTGCCCTGCGGTGCCCAAACCGGGGGCGTTTCTAGAGAAAAACGTCAAAGCAGTGGAATTTAGGAGGATGTGGCAACAGCTCCGCCGGGGAGGGGGGTGCTGAGGTGCCCAGTGAGGCCCCACGGGAGGTGACCCCAAAGGAATCGGGGTCCCCTGGGTGCCTCTGATGGGGATGAGCCTTGTGGGGGAAAGGTGCGGGGCTGAGAATGTGCGGGACTCAGCGCTGGGATGAGCCACCCCCCCGACGGGCTTCCCAGCGAGATCGGGGACAAAACAAGATCGGGTGGGGATGGGGAACCGTGTCCTGCCCTGTCCCACCTCGGGGAGGAGGATGAGGCGCGTCCTGGTCGGAGGGGACAGTTGGGGACAGGGCCGCTGTGCCACCAAGCGTGTCCCCACCTCCAGCATCTCTGCACTTCCGAGGTGCTGGGGAGAGCTTGATCCAGGCAAAGCCACCACGCCTGGAGATCTGGGGGCTGTGACAGCTCGGGGGACAGTAGGTGGCCCTCGGGATGGTGATAAGCTCTGTCCTTTGTGCTGCGGCCCGCCCTGAGCCAGGTCCTGGAGCGGGTGTGGTGTGTGGTGTGTGTAAACGGGAATTTTGGGGGTTTGGTGGGAATTTTGGGGGTTTGGAGAGATGGATCCGCTTGGTGGGGCTGGGCGTGCCGGTGTAGGGTGCCAGTGAGCAGCGAGGGTGGCGGCAGGGCATGGGCTGGGCACAGGCAGGGCACAGACAGGGAACGGGCAGGGAATGAGCAGGGCACGGGCATGGCACGGACAGGGAACGGGCAGGGCACAGACGGGCTCCATGGTCGGTGCCAGTGTGAGGAATCCCCCTCTCCCGGCTCGGAGCCTTCCCGGTGCCGGTGAATCACGGCCGGGGGTGTCTCGGGCCGGGCCGGGGGCGGTGCCGGTGCCGGCCCCTCCCGGGAGGCCGGTCCGTGTTGTTGCTTTTAAAGCCCCGCACGGCCCCGTGCTCGGGCTGCCGGGCAAGTGCGAGGGAGGGCGGCACCGGCAGCACCGGGACCAGAACCGGCACCGGGAGCCAGGACGGGCAGCACCGGCACCAGAACCGGCACCGGGAGCCAGGACGGGCAGCACCGGCACCAGAACCGGCACCGGGAGCCAGGACGGGCAGCACCGGCACCGGAGCCAGCACCGGCACCGGCCCCGCGATGCCGCCGCTGCCCGCCTGGCTCTGCCTGGCCGCGCTGCTCCTGCCGCTGTCCCCGGCAGCCCCGGGCGCTGCCGGTGCCTGCCCCCGGCCCTGCCGCTGCCCCGGGGCCGGGATATTGCTGTGCCGGGAGCCCGACACCGTCAGCAGCCTGGCCCCGCTGCTGGGAAGCGGCGGCTTCACCGACGTGTGAGTGGGGCCGGGGGTCGGGGGATGGAGCTCAGACAGCGGGCACAGCGATGGGACGGCGCGGTGGGGCTGGGAGGGACCGATCTGGGGGTGACACAGCTCGGGGAACAGGCGGAGGAGCTGGGGGTGACCGGGCTGGGGCTGGGGGTGACAGAGCTCGGGGAGCAGGCAGAGGAACTGGGGGTGACGAGGGTGAGGGATGCGGTGATGATGCTGAAGCAGCGATGGAGTTGGTGGTGACAGAGCTCGGGGACGGAGCTGATGGGGCTGGGAGGGATGGAGGTGATGGGGATGGGAGGGATGGAGGTGATGGGGCTGGGAGGGATGGAGGTGATGGGGCTGGGAGGGACGGAGCTGATGGGGCTGGGAGGGATGGAGGTGATGGGGATGGGAGTGATGGAGATGATGGGGCTGGGAGGGATGGAGATGATGGGGCTGGGAGGGATGGAACTGATGGGGCTGATGGAGCTGATGGGGCTGGGAGGGATGGAGCTGATGGGGCTGGGAGGGATGGAGCTGATGGGGCTGGGAGGGATGGAGGTGTCAGGGCTGGGAGGGATGGAGGTGTCAGGGCTGGGAGTGATGGAGCTGATGGGGCTGGGAGGGATGGAGCTGATGGGGATGGGGATGGGAGGGATGGAGATGATGGGGCTGGGAGCAATGGAGGTGACGGGGCTGGGAGCGATGGAGGTGACAGATTTGGGAGTGATGGAGATGATGGGGCTGGGAGGGATGGAGGTGATGGGGCTGGGAGTGATGAAGATGATGGGGCTGGGAGTGATGGAGGTGATGGGGATGGGGATGGGAGTGATGGAGGTGATGGGGCTGGGAGCGATGGAGGTGACAGATTTGGGAGTGACGGATTTTGGGGAGCAGGCAGAGGGGCTGGGAGCCATGGGGATGGTGGTGGTTGTGGCTGGGGGCAGCAGAGCTGGTGGCCCGGGTGGTGATGGGGATGATGGAGGTGATTTGCTCCGGGGCAGGAGCAGGGATGGCTGGATGGGCTGCGATCCCTGGATGGGCTGGGATCGCTGTGGGGACAGCAGCTGCTTGCTGGGAGGAACTGAGGGCTGCAAAATGGGGTGGGGGGGGGGTACAGCATCCCCCCCAGGGAGCACATGAGGGGCTGGGGGCAGCTCTTCACCCCCTTCTGTGGTGATGCCAACACGCTGAGGGTGCACCCACACTGTGCTGGGCAGGGCAGGGCTGTGGGGAGCCGCTTGCCCCCATCCTGTTGGAGCTGTTGCTGTGCCCTGGGGGTTATGGGTGGGCACGCTGGGGGGGGCACACCCCAAATTTGCTGCTTTGGGGAATCTACTCTGCTCCCACTCCTTCCCCTGCTGCAGGGTGTGTGGTGGGGAGCAAGGGCTGGAGCCAGCAGAGACAGGAGGGTGCTGCAGGACACCAAGGTGCCCCAATTGCTGGGGTTCCCCCCAGGCCAGAGCCCTGCCTGTGCCGCATTGCTGGGGCCTGGCTGCGGCGTCTCCGTGCCTCAGTTTCCCCACGTGCTGCGCCACAGGCGCTGCCAGCTCTTTGTTCGCTGGCTCGCGGGGTGGGGTGGCGTGGCTGCTGGTGGGGATGGTGGTCCTCGAGAGACCCCCAGGCATCCCAGCTGCTCTCATCCCATCCTCACCAAGGTTAAGGGCACCAAAACCCCCTCGGTGTGGATCTGAACCCCCAATTCGCCAGCCCTGTGGTTTGGGGTTCACAGGGGCGGGGTGGGGCAGGGAAACACCCTGCACCTGCTCCCAGAGGGGCTTTTCTTCATCTCCTGCCTGGAGAAAAGGGTGGGGGGACAGTGACAGCAGTGTCCCTGTCACAGTGCAGGACACCATGGGGACCCAAAGGATTAGGGGACTGAGACCCAGCAAAATCATTCTGTGCGGGCTCCAGGTGGTGGCTGAGCCCTGAGCCCGCACAGTTCACACTGACCGGGGGCTCAGCACCATCGGGATCACCCACTGCCACCCCCCCTTCTTCCCAGCTCATCCCAGGGGAAACTGAGGCACGGTGGGGCGGCTCAGCTCCATCCTCGTCCCCATTCCCGGCTGTGGGCACAGCCTGGGGAAATGGGAGAGCTCTCACCTCGCTCTTTAGGGCATGAGGGGGTCGTGGGCTGCCACGCTGAGCCCCCTCCTTTGCCTTCCAGCGTCATTGAGAACCAGCCGGCGCTCAGGAGCCTGAGCCGAGCTGACACCAGGACCCTGCGGGACCTCAGGAACCTGTGAGCACCTCGGGGTGGGGTCCCTGCATGGGGAAATGAGTGGGACAGAGTGGGGGATCCCCAGAGCTCCATCCCACTGCCAGGAGTCACAGGGATGCTCCAAGAATGGAGAACCTGTGAGCACCCCTGGGGAAATGGGAAGAGAGAAGGGCTGTGGTGGATGGAGGGATCCCCAGAGCTCAATCCCACTGCCAGGAGTCACAGGGGACATTCCCAGAGCAAAGAACCTGTGAGAACCCCGGGGATGGGGTCCCTGCACAGGGAAATGAGTGGGGTGGACAGGAGGATCCCCAGAGCTCCATCCCATTGCCAGAATTCGCAGGGGATGCTCCAAGAATGCAGAACCTGTGAGCACCCCGGGGGAAATGGGAAGAGAGAAGGGCTGTGGTGGATGGGGGGATCCCCAGAGCTCAATCCCACTGCCAGGAGTCGCAGGGGATGCTCCCAGAGTGTGAGCACCCCGGGGATGGGGTCCCTGCATGGAGAAATGAGTGGGATGGAATGGGGCATCCCCAGAGCTCCATCCCACTGCAAGGAGTCACAGGGGACATTCCCAGAGCAAAGAACCTGTGAGCACCCCGGGGATGGGGTCCCTGCACAGGGAAATGAGAGGAGAGAAGGGCTGTGGTGGATGGGGGGATGTCCAGAGCTCCATCCCACTGCAAGGAGTCACAGGGATGCTCCCAGAGCAGAGAACCTGTGAGCACCCTGGGGATGGGGTCCCTGCACGGGGAAATGAGTGGGATGGAATGGGGCATCCCCAGAGCTCCATCCCACTGCCAGAATTCACAGGGGATGCTCCAAGAATGCAGAACCTGTGAGCACCCCGGGGGAAATGGGAAGAGAGAAGGGCTGTGGTGGATGGGAGGATCCCCAGAGCTCAATCCCACTGCCAGGAGTCACAGGGGACATTCCCAGAGCAAAGAACCCGTGAGCACCCCGGGGATGGGGTCCCTGCATGGGGAAATGAGTGGGACAGAGTGGGGGATCCCCAGAGCTCCATCCCACTGCCAGAATTCGCAGGGGATGCTCCAAGAATGGAGAACCTGTGAATACCCCGCTGTGGGATCCCTGCACTGGGAAATGGCAAGAGGGAAGGGCCGGTGGAGGGGGAGGATCCCCAGAGCAGAGATTCTCCCAGGTGCTCACCCTCCCCTCCTTCCAGCACCATCTCCAGGTCGGGGCTGCAGCACATCTCCGCCGACGCCTTCCTGGACACCCCCAAGCTGAGCCACGTGTGAGTCTCCCCTTGCCCTTCCCCGTCCCCTCCCTCCACACCGTGCCCCTGTCGGTGCCCCGGGGGCTGTGCCCGCTGCAGGGTGGCCTGTCCCCGTGTCCCCGTGTCCCCGTGCCCAGGCAGGATCGATGGTGTCCCATCACCGCCCCCGGGCACATCGGTTTCCCCACTGCTGCTGAGTGGGAAAACATCGATCTGGGCAGGAGAGCAGGCAGCTGCTGCCCCCCGGCAGCTCTGTGCTGCACCAGGGAGGGTGGGGTACCCCAAAAACGGATGGGCACCCTGTTCTGGGGTCCTGAGGGCTGGTGGCACGCCTGGCAGAGCTGGTTTTGCTTGGTCACGGTGTGACAGCCCCGGGGCTGCGCCGTGCCACCTCGGTTGGATGGGAAGGGGTGGCTGATGGAGGCTGTCCCAACAGGAATCTCTCCTCCAATGCTCTGCAAAGCCTTTCCTGGAAAACCTTCTGGCATCTGCCCCTGCAGGAGCTGTGAGTGATGAGAGAGAAGGGGGAGGTGGGTGTGGAGCATCTCCCATCGGGGATGTGCCCCTCCAGTGACACACGCAGAGCTGGGGGTGCAGTGAGGTGCTCGGTGAGATGGTGGCTCTCACATCCACGGGCGTGGGGACAGGGTGGCACGTGGGACACGTGTGACACAAAGCTGGAGGCTGGGAGCGCCCAAGCGCAGCCTTGGCTGGGACACACACGAACGTGCGGGGCCTGGAATCCTTTTGAGCTCTCTTCCCTGCTCCATCTCAGCATCGTGGTGGGAAATCCCTTCAACTGCTCCTGTGGGCTCCGCTGGCTGCAGCTGTGGCACAACAGCAGCCGGGCCGAGCTGGGCAACCAGTCCCTGCTCTGCTGGGAGGGCAGCGTGCCCGTGGTCCTGGGCAGCCAGGCTTTCCGCGCCTGTGGTACGTGCCTGGCCATGCCTTTGTCCCCTGTCCTGAGCCTGGGCACGCAGGGACACTCGTGGCTCACCCTCCTGTCCCTGCAGACCCCCCGAGCGTCCACATCGAGCCCCCCGAGGTGGCGCTGAGCCAAGGGGACAGCGTCAACCTCACCTGCCACATCAGTGCCAGCCCAGCGGCCACCGCAGAGTGGGTGGTGACCGAGGTGGGACCCGAGCTGCTCGCTGTCACCAAGGCAAGCTCGGCCCCCCAGCCTCCTCTCACTGGTGGGAAGGGCACGGGGGGGATGCTGGTCAGGAGCTGGTCAGGGTTGGGAGGTGGCATCTGCTCCAACCAACACCCCAGGTGTTCCCTGCAGCTCTCGGACTGGGAGATCGTCCTGGAGATCAGCAACGTCTCCTCTCACCTCAACCGCAAGGAGCTGCTGTGCCGGGCAGAGAACGCGGCGGGGCTGGCGGAGGACAGCGTGGTGCTGAACGTCACCTGTGAGGAGCCCAGAAGGGGCTGGGGGGCTGGGGGCTGGGTGGGGGTCTGCCCTCAGGAACCCACCCAGCCCTTGTGTGTCCCAGTTCCCCCCGTGATCCTGCTGCTGGACACCGCCATCCCCCGGCATTTCTGGTGCATCCCCTTCTCCGTGGATGGCAACCCCGTCCCCGACATCCGCTGGCTCTTCAACAGCAGCGCCCTGAAGGAAGGGCCCTACATCCACACCCTCATCATGGAGTACGAGCACAACTCCACCGTGCTCCACGGCTGCCTCCAGCTCAACCGTCCCACGCACGTCAACAACGGCAACTACACCCTGGTGGTGGAGAACGCCCTGGGCTGGGCCTCCCGCAGCGTCCAGGTGCGCTTCATGGACAACCCCTTCAGCTTCAGCCCCGAGGAGCCCATCCCGGGTAGGTGCCAGTGCCAGGGCTTGCATGGGGTGTCCCCCCGTCCTACCGAGGAGCCGTGTCACACCTGGTGGGCAGGATGGGTTGTGCTCGGCCCTGCCTGTTGTCGACACTGGTGTGCCTCAGTTTCCCCCAAGGATGGGCTGCTCCCACCCGAGGGATAACGAGCGTTTCTCCTTTCTCTCCCTTCGGGCTGCTCCAGTGTCTCTGTCCCCACGGGGTGAGTGGCCAGGATTGCTGCCCCAGCTCCCCTAAACTGGGCATCCCGCCCATCTTGGGGTGTCCAGGTCCTTTCCAGGGCCATTTTTTGGGGGGGGATGAGGACCCCACACTCACCCTACACCTTCTCCCTGCCCCAGGCACCAGGAACAGCTCGCTGGAGGGGCCTGTGGAGACAACAGATGAGCACACGTTTGGGGTGAGGAGATGCTCTGCAGCGTGGCATGGGGGGACCAGGACACCTGCAAGAGGGTGGCACAAATCCACTGGGGACAGCCAAGCCAACACTCAGGGGATGTGGGTTATACAACGGGGATGAAGGACAGACTCTCAGTGCCTCAGTTTCCCCTGGGGATTGTCACCATCTCACAGTTTGTTCCCCATCCCATGGGCTGACAAAAGGGACCTGGTGGGATCTGCTCCTGATCTCTGTCCTTGCTACCAGCAGGTCTCAGTGGCCAAACCAGCACTCAGGGTCTGTGGGTTATACAATGGGGATGAAGGACAGACTCTCAGTGCCTCAGTTTCCCCTGCGGCACCTCCTGGGGCCTGTCACCATCTCACAGTTTGCTCCCCGTGCCACACGGTGACAAAAGGGACCTGGTGGGACCTGGTGGGACCTGGCCTGATGTGTCCTCGCTGCCAGCAGGTCTCGGTGGCCGTGGCCCTGGCCGTGTTCGCCTGCCTCTCCCTCTCTGTCATGCTCATCCTGCTCAACAAGTGCGGGCGCCGCTCCAAGTTCGGCATTAACCGTGAGTGCCCCCAGCCTGGCGACTCGGTACTGGGGCTGTGACACGGGGACAGCCCCGTCCCCACGTCCCTGTGGCACCTGCCTCGGGTCACGGGTGTGGGAAGAGGGGCTGTGGGTGGGGGGGGACACCCGTGGAGAGGTGCTGGCTCCCCCGGGAGCGCGGGCAGCAGCTGCTAATTCACTCCTGGAATGGATTCAGCCTCTAAATGGTTTTGATCGGGCTGCCTGGCCCCCGGGGGCCCGGCGAGCAGGGGGATGCTCGGCAGAGCCTGGCACTGCCTGCACAGGCTGGGGGGAGGGAGGAGGAGAGCTGGGGGACCCCCTGATGGGCCTTGTCCTTGTCCCCACAAGGCTCGGCCGTGCTGGCCCGAGAGGATGACCTGGCCATGTCCCTGCACTTCATGAACCTGGGCAGCAGCCCCCTCTCGTCGGCTGAGAGCAAGCTGGAGGGGCTCAAGAGCAACTTCATCGAGAACCCCCAGTATTTCTGCAACGCCTGTAAGGCTTGGGCTGGGCGCTGTGCTCCCCGAGCACCCCTCAATGCTCACAGCCGGGCTGGGGGGCACTGACGGGTGGGGGTCCCCCCAGGCGTGCACCACGTACAGAGGAGGGACATCGTGCTCAAGTGGGAGCTGGGCGAGGGCGCCTTCGGGAAGGTTTTCTTGGCCGAGTGCTACAACCTCCTCCCGGAGCAGGAGAAGATGCTGGTGGCCGTCAAGGTGAGGTGGGGGGCGCGATGATGGGGTGAGGGGGGTCCCCGGCGTGGGTGTCACCGATGCCGTGATCCCCACAGGCGCTGAAGGAGGTGACGGAGAGCGCCCGCCTGGATTTCCAGCGCGAGGCCGAGCTGCTGACGGTGCTGCAGCACGAGCACATCGTCAAGTTCTACGGCGTGTGCACCGAGGGCGAGCCCCTCATCATGGTCTTCGAGTACATGAAGCACGGCGACCTCAACCGCTTCCTCAGGTGGGACAGGGTGGGGGGACAGGAGCCCCCCATCTGCCTCGCCATCAGCGCAGCCAGCCTGCTCCCTGCTAATGCAGCCCTCCTTGCAATATTGATTAGATTAGCTGTCTGAGAGGCTTAAATAGAGAGAGATTGGCCATCAGCTGGAATAAGCAGAGACTTTTCGATTGCCCCCCCAGGTATTGCTGCTAGACGGGGGGGGGCTGCCAGAGGCATCGCTTTAGTGGCCGCGCGAGGAGCTCTGAGACGTGGCTTTTATGATTATTGTTATGGGAGTTGGCATTAATGGTTCTGCCGAGCAGAGCTCCCCCAGCCCCCGGCCACGGCCGCCCCGGCCGGGCTGTCAGCAGCGCTCGGCATCAAAGGCACCGAGGGCTGGGCTTGCACGCCCCGCTGCACGCACGGGGCTGCTTTCACACCCTGCCCGTGCGCCCTGGCACGCTGCCGTGTGCCCTGAGACACAACCTTGCACCCCAACCCGCTGCCTTCCACCCTGGCATTCTGTCTTCTTCAGGGCCCGCGTGTGTGGACACTCGTGTGTGCCCTCCCCGTGTGTGCACAGGTGTGCGTGCCCTCCTCTGTGCGTGTGTCATCCCCGTGTGTGCATAGGTGTGAATGCCCTGCCCTGTGTGTGTGCACAGGTGTGAGTGCCCTCCCTGTGTGTGCACAGGTGTGTGTGTCCTCCCTGTGTGTGTGCACGGGTCTGAGTGCCCTCCCTGTGTGTGCATCCTCCCTGTGTGTGCACAGGTGTGTGTCCTTCCCATGTGTGCGCACAGGTGTGACTGCCCTCCCCACGTGTGTGTGCACAGGTGTGTGTGCCCTCCCCACGTGTGTGTGCACAGGTGTGCCCTCCCTGTGTCTGTGCACACACGTGTACCCCTTCCCTGTGTGCGTGCACAGGTGTGTGTGCCCTCCCTGAGTGTGTGCACAGGTGTGTGTGCCCTCCCTGAGTGTGTGCACAGGTGTGTGTGTCCTTCCCATGTGTGTGCACAGGTGTGCGTGTCCTCCCCGTGTGTGTGCACACGTGTGTGTGCCCTCCCTGTGTGTGTGCACAGGTGTGTGTGCCCTCCCTGTGTGTGTGCACATGCATGTGTTCCCTCCCTGAGTGTGTACAGGTACGTGTGCCCTCCCTGTGTGTGTGTGCACAGGTGTGCCCTCCCTGTGTGTGTGCACACACGTGTGCCCTCCCCTGTGTGTGCACACGTGTGCCCTCCCCGTGTGTGTGCACATGCATGTGTTCCCTCCCTGAGTGTGTACAGGTACGTGTGCCCTCCCTGAGTGTGTGCACACACGTGTGCCCTCCCCTGTGTGTGCACATGTGTGTGTATGTGCCCTCCCCTGTGCATGTGCACACGCGTGTGCCCTCCCCTGTGCATGCACAGCTGTGTGCGCCCTCCTTGTGTGTGTTCCCTCCCTGCGTGTGTGCACAATTGCTTTATTAGGCTGTTTTACACTAATCCCTACTAAATTACATATTAAAAAGAAAAAAGAAATTTCTGTGTATTTCTATATATTTCTATATAGAAATATATTCCTATATTTTTATATTTTATATATTTCAATATTTTATATATTTTGATATGATAGATATATTTGTATATATTAAAATATATATTTTTCTATATATTTTCTATATATTTTCTATATATTTATATATTTTTATTTTCATATATTTCTCTACTATACTAAAGAAAAATCCATTACTGTCTCCAGACAGTCAGACACAGCTTTGAGTGATTGACTAATCACTCAAAACAACTTTCACCCATGTCTAATAACCAAATCTGTGGCCACAGATATATAAAATATATAAAAATAGATATAAAATATATATAAATATATATTTTTTCTATATATTTTTCTATATTTATTTTTATACATTTCTCTACTATACTATCTCCAGACAGTCAGACACAGCTTTGAGTGACTGGCTAATCACTCAACTTTCACCCATGTCTAATAACCAAATCTGTGGCCACAGATATATAAAATATATAAAAATAGATATAAAATATATATAAATATTTTTATATATTTTATATATTTATTTTTATATATTTATTTTTATACATTTCTCTACTATACTATCTCCAGACAGTCAGACACAGCTTTGAGTGGTTGACTAATCACTCAAACCAACTTTCACCCATGTCTAATAACCAAATCTGTGGCCACAGATATATAAAATATATAAAAATAAATATAAAATATATATAAATATATATTTTTTTCTATATATTTTTATATATTTATTTTTATTTTTATTTATAGCCTGGATGGTGGCACTGGGTGCTAGGGTTTAGTTGAGGTGTTGGGGCCGATGATCTTGAAGGCCTCTTCCAACCCGGTGATTCTGTGCTTCTCACGGCCCTTCTAGGAAAAACAGGAATTTTTTTGGAAAAATGGGAATTTCTTGGAAAATTGAGAAGCTGTGCTCTCTCCCCACACTCCAATCAGCCCCTGTGCCCCACAGGTCCCATGGCCCTGATGCCAAGATCCTGGAGCAGGGCTTGCTGCCTTCCATGGAAAAATGGGATTTTTTTTGGAAAAATGGGAATTTTTTTTGTAAAAATGGGTATTTTTTTGATATTTGAGAAGCTGTGCTCTCTCCCACCCATCCCACACTCCAATCAGCCCCTGTGCCCCACAGATCCCATGGCCCCAATGCCAATATCCTGGAGCAGGGCATGGGGCAGCCGTGGGGCTCTCTGCCTTCCCAGGAAAAATGGGAATTTTTTTGGAAAAATGGGAATTTCTTGGAAAATTGAGAAGTTGAGCTCTCTCCCCATGCCCCAGTCAGCCTCTCTGCCCCACAGGTCCCACGGCCCCGATGCCAAGATCCTGGAGCAGGGCTTGCTGCCTTCCATGGAAAAATGGGAATTTTTTTGGAAAAATGGGAATTTTTTTGTAAAAATGGGTATTTTTTTGATATTTGAGAAGCTGTGCTCTCTCCCACCCATCCCACACTCCAATCAGCCCCTGTGCCCCACAGATCCCACGGCCCCAATGCCAATATCCTGGAGCAGAGCATGGGGCAGCCGTGGGGCTCTCTGCCTTCCCAGGAAAAATGGGAATTTTTTTGGAAAAATGGGAATTTTTTTGGAAAAATGGGAATTTCTTGGAAAATTGAGAAGTTGAGCTCTCTCGCCATGCCCCAGTCAGCCTCTCTGCCCCACAGGTCCCACGGCCCCGATGCCAAGATCCTGGAGCAGGGCTTGCTGCCTTCCATGGAAAAATGGGAATTTTTTTGGAAAAATGGGAATTTCTTGGAAATTTGAGAAGCTGTGCTCTCTCCCCACGCCCCAGTCAGCCTCTCTGCCCCACAGATCCCACGGCCCCGATGCCAAGATCCTGGAGCAGGGCATGGGGCAGCCATGGGGCTCTCTGCCTTCCCAGGAAAAATGGGAATTTTTTTGGAAAAATGGGAATTTCTTGGAAATTTGGGAAGCTGTGCTCTCTCCCCACGCCCCAGTCAGCCTCTCTGCCCCACAGATCCCACGGCCCCGATGCCAAGATCCTGGAGCAGGGCATGGGGCAGCCATGGGGCTCTCTGCCTTCCCAGGAAAAATGGGAATTTTTTAAAGAAAATGTGAATTTCTTGGAAATTTGAGAAGCTGTGCTCTCTCCCCACGCCCCAATCAGCCCCTCTGCCCCACAGATCCCATGGCCCCGATGCCAAGATCCTGGAGCAGGGCATGGGGCAGCCGTGGGGGTCTCTGCCTTCCCAGGAAAAATGGGAATTTTTTTGGAAAAATGGGAATTTTTTTGGAAAAATGGGAATATTTTGGAAAATTGAGAAGTTGAGCTCTCTCCCCACGCCCCAATCAGCCTCTCTGCCCCACAGATCCCACGGCCCCGATGCCAAGATCCTGGAGCAGGGCATGGGGCAGCCATGGGGCTCTCTGCCTTCCCAGGAAAAATGGGAATTTTTTTGGAAAAATGGGAATTTTTTTGGAAATTTGAGAAGTTGAGCTCTCTCCCCACACTCCAATCAGCCCCTGTGCCCCACAGGTCCCACGGCCCCGATGCCAAGATCCTGGAGCAGGGCTTGCTGCCTTCCCTGGAAAAATGGGAATTTTTTTGTAAAAATGGGATTTTTTTTGTAAAAATGGGTATTTTTTTGATATTTGAGAAGCTGTGCTCTCTCCCACCCATCCCACACTCCAATCAGCCCCTGTGCCCCACAGATCCCATGGCCCCGATGCCAATATCCTGGAGCAGGGCATGGGGCAGCCATGGGGCTCTCTGCCTTCCCAGGAAAAATGGGAATTTTTTGGAAAAATGGGAATTTCTTGGAAATTTGAGAAGCTGTGCTCTCTCCCCACGCCCCAATCAGCCTCTCTGCCCCACAGATCCCACGGCCCCGATGCCAAGATCCTGGAGCAGGGCATGGGGCAGCCATGGGGCTCTCTGCCTTCCCAGGAAAAATGGGATTTTTTTTGGAAAAATGGGAATTTTTTGGAAATTTGAGAAGCTGTGCTCTCTCCCCACGCCCCAATCAGCCTCTCTGCCCCACAGATCCCACGGCCCCGATGCCAAGATCCTGGAGCAGGGCCCGGGGCAGCCGCGGGGCCCGCTGGCGCTGGGGCACATGCTGCACATCGCCACGCAGATCGCCTCGGGCATGGTGTACCTGGCCTCCCTCCACTTCGTGCACCGCGACCTGGCCACCCGCAACTGCCTGGTGGGCCACGAGCTGGTGGTGAAAATCGGGGATTTCGGCATGTCCCGGGACATCTACAGCACCGACTATTACCGGGTGAGCTGCTCCCGCCTCCCCTCTGCTCTGGCTTGGCTTGGGAGGCCACGCTCGGTTTCCCTCGTGGCTGTTTCCTCCCAGCCCTTCTCCTCACATCCATATTTAACCACGGGATGGGTTGGAAAGGATGCTTGGAAGGCATCCAGCTCAACCTGGCAGGGGTGCTTTCCAAAGGAACGGGTTGCTGCCTCCAAATCCTGACCTTGAGTATCTCCAGGGATGGGGCAGCCGCAGCTTCTCGGGGCATCGCCGCCCTCGGAGTGACAAATTTCTTCCTGACATCAAACCTGGGGATTGAGGGGTGAGGGAAGGGAAGCTGGAGGGTCCCTGCCGTGCTGACAGCCCTGCTGTGGGCAGGTGGGGGGCAGGACCATGCTGCCCATCCGCTGGATGCCTCCCGAGAGCATCCTGTACCGCAAATTCACCACCGAGAGCGACATCTGGAGCTTCGGCGTGGTGCTCTGGGAGATCTTCACCTACGGCAAGCAGCCCTGGTACCAGCTGTCCAACACTGAGGTGAGCGAGCTGGGGGGCAAGGAGGGTGGGAACAGCTCCTGGGGTACCCAGGGTGGGGCAAGGAGGATCGTGACACCCCCAGACCAGGCAGGGAGGATGGTAACAGCCCCTGGGGGTACCCAGAGCAGGGCAAGGAGGATGGTGAGAGCCCCCAGAGCAGGCAAGGAGGATGGGAACAGCCCCTGGGGGTACCAGAGCGGGGCAAGGAGGATGGGAAGAGCCCCCCAGAGGTGCCCAGAGCAGGGCAAGGGGGCTACTCAGAGTGGGGCAGGGAGGATGGGATGGTAACAGCCCCCTGGGGGTACCCAGAATGGGGCAAAGAGGATGGTGACACCCCCAAAGTGGGGCAAGGAGGAGGGTAACAGCTCCTGGGGGTACCCAGAGTGGGGCAGGGAGGATGGTGACAGACCCCTGAGGGTACCAGAGTGGGAGAAGGAGGATGATAACAGCCCCAGAGCAGGGCAAGGAGGATGGTCACAGCCCCAGAGCAGGCAATGAGGATGGTGACAGCCCCAGAGCAGGGCAATGAGGATGGTGACAGCCCCAGAGCAGGGCAGGGAGGATGGTGACAGCCCCAGATTGGGGCAGGGAGGATGGTGACAGCCCCCCCAAGGGGTACCCCGAGCAGGGGCTCCCATCTCCCCCCCTGTCCCCGCAGGCCATCGAGTGCATCACGCAGGGCCGGCAGCTGGAGCGGCCCCGCACGTGCCCCTCCGAGGTCTATGGCATCATGCAGAGCTGCTGGCACCGCGAGCCCCAGCAGCGCCAGCCCATCAAGGAGATCCACAGCCGCCTCCAGGCCCTCGTCAAGACGCCCCCCGTGTACCTGGACATCCTGGGCTGAGCGGGCACCCCCTGGCACCCTCTGCTCCCTGCTGTCCCCCTGCCTGCCCTGCTGCCCGGGGCGTGGCTTTGCCCCTCACAGCCCTGGACTGATGCCCTGAGGAGGGGGAGAAGCCTGAAATCTTATTTGTAGTGCAAAATGCCAGCTCGCTCGCAGGAAAGGGGGGCTGGAGGGCTGTGGCACCCCTGGAGGGCTGTGGCACCCCTGTGTGGCTCCTTGGCACTCCCGCAGTGCCAGGATGGAGCCTCTTGGCTCAGGGTGGGCAGAGCTGGGAGATCCCAGCACGGGGAGGAGCTGGAGGGGCTCAGTTCTACCCCAGGGGCGTTGGGATTGCCCTGTGCCCACCTGCTCTGCAGCAAAAGCAGTCACTAATAAACTGTGTCACCCCTGCACTCCCCCTGTGTTCTCCGGGGTGGCATTTTGGGGGGCAAAAAGGGGGATTTTCACATCAGGGAAGCTGTCCTGGCTGGGGGAGAGGAGATGCTGTGCCAGGGATCCTCTCAGGGTGTGCATCAAGGCTCACACATGCCCGGGGCGCTGTGTTTGGTGCCCCCATGCCCAGCACACACAGGGACGGTTTGGGGCTGTGCCACGAGGATAATTTTGGGCAGAATCCAGGGATTTTGTGCCACACCCTGGCCCGGGGAGCCTCCTTGCCAAGGGCTCTGCAGGTGGAGGATGGGACTCGGCCGCACGAACCCATCCCCCCAAAAGTGTGACATCCCATTTTGTCCGTGTCCCCTCCTCGGAACCAGGGGTTATCGCACGCCCTGCAGCACCCACTCCATCACCCCCCCCTCAGGCTCTGCAGCCGCCTTGGTAATGGCTGAGACCTGGATTTGACCATAATGGAGCTGAATTGATTCCATCTGGATCATTAGGCAGCGCGGGCAGGGCCCTGGCAGCTCCTTTGTTACCCCCCGTGACCCGAGATAAGCGCGAGGGAGGCGAGGCCGCGGGGGGAAACTGAGGCACGGCGCGATTTGGGAGCTGTCAGGGGGGGGCTGTGGTGGGGTTTGGGGCTGGCATGGCACCAGGCTGTGCCCAGCGCTGGTGTGGCACGATGACAGCTGGGGGAAATGGGAGATGCCAGCCTTTAATTCAGCCCAGGTCAGGCCCCCTCTGGTTCTCCTGCATCTTTTCTCCAAATCCTTTGCTCCAAATCTTTGCCCCGGGAAATGGGGAGCTGGCCCGGGCAGCTCTGGCTCTGCTGGAGCTCAGCCCTGCTGGCAGAGCCCCCCACGGCTTCCTTGGGGTCTCTAATCGCTGCCCACGCTGATTTATGGCCCTTTTTCCCTCCCTCTTATCTAATTTGAGCAAGGAACTAGATTACAACCTTGAGCTTTTCCAGCCCCGCGCTGCAGATTGCCGCAGAGCAATGCCCCAACAGGACCTCGTGTGGTGGTGACACCCCCTCTCCAAGCAGGGTGGGCACCCCTGTTCGTGCTCCTCAGATTCCTCCATGGCAATGCCTCAATCTCCCCCGTGGGCGTGGCCGTGCCTCAGTTTCCCCCTTAGCGCGGGCAGGGAAGGGTTAAGGGTTCACCCCGCCATCGATTTGATCCCCCCAGCCCCTCCCTGCTGCCCAAGTTTCTCCATTTCAGCGCTCCGGGGGGAGCGGTAATGGACTCTGGCAATGAGGTAATTAACGGCTCCGCTCCCTGGCGGGGCTGCCGCCCCAGCGGCACCGGGGCCTGGCCCTGCTCGCCCCGTTTCGGCGGGGCTGGGGCTCCCCGGGCCCGATCCTGCTTCGTTCTGTATCACCGTTCACATCCTGCAGTGCCTGTGCCACCCTGCCGTGCCCTGGTGCCACCAGCTCTGAGCATGGCAGGGTTGGGTTTGCCCTTCAGAGGGTCCCCAAAAGCTCCTGAGGGCACCCCAAAAGGCTCAGTGCAGTGTTTGGGGTCCCTTCCTACCCCATTCTGCTTTGTTCTGTATCACCACTCTCATCCTGCCCTGCCTGTGCCACCCTGCCGTGCCCTGGTGCCACCAGCTCTGAGCATGGCAGGGTTGGGTTTGTGCTTTAGAATGTCCCCAAAAGCTCCTGAGGGCACCCCAAAAGGCTCAGAGATGTGCTTGGGGTCCCCTCCTGTCTGCTTCTGCTTCATTCTGTATCGTCATTCACATCCTGCAGTGCCTGTGCCACCCTCCCATGCCCTGGTGCCGCCAGCTCTGAGCATGGCAGGGTTGGGTTTGCCCTTCAGAGGGTCCCACTCCATCCCAAAAGCTCCTGAGGGGACCCCAAAAGGCTCAGTGATGGGTTTGGGGTCCCCTCCTGCCCCATTCTGCTTTGTTCTGTATCGCCATTCACATCCTGCCCTGCTGTGCCACCCTCCTGTGCCCTGGTGCCACCAGCTTTGAGCATGGCAGGGTTGGGTTTGCCCTTCAGAGGGTCCCCAAAAGCTCCTGAGGGCACCCCAAAAGGCTCAGTGATGGGTTTGGGGTCCCCTCCTGCCCCATTCTGTATCACCACTCACATCCTGCCCTGCCTGTGCCACCCTCCTGCGCCCTGGTGCCACCAGCTCTGAGCACGGCAGGGTTGGGTTTGCCCTTCAGAGGGTCCCCAAAAGCTCCTGAGGGAACCCTAAGAGGCTCAGTGATGGGTTTGGGGTCCCCTCCTGTCTGATTCTGCTTCGTTCTGTATCACCACTCGCATCCTGCCGTGCCTGTGCCACCCTGCCGTGCCCTGGTGCCACCAGCTCTGAGCATGGCAGGATTGGGTTTGCCCTTCAGAGGGTCCCCAAAACCTCCTGGGGGCACCCCAGTTCTGCTCTAAGAGGATGAGTGACGGGTTCGGGGGAGCTGAGGATGCAGCTGGACCCCAGCCCTGGGAGCCATGGGCTCTGCACAGCCCCAACCACACCAAAGTGCCCTCGGGGGTCTCGCTCCTCTCCTCCTCTGGGGGTCCCGGGGGGGCTGCAAAGGCATCTGAGCACTGAAGTGCCCCTGGAATGTCCCCGAGCAATATTTTCCCCCCACCCCTCGCCCTGGGGACGCCTTAAAAAGCCTTGGAAGGAGGGGTCACTTCCCCGGCAGATCCTCAGCTCCGGATGTCCCCAGCCCGTCCCATCTCCGATATCCTCTCCCATTCCAGGGCCCCGCAGCCCCCCACGCTCCCCATTCCCATCCCCGCTCCGGGAAGCGCCGTTTTGGGGGAGCCCCAGCTGCGGGTGGGCTCCATCCTAATGGAGACCCCCCGGGCGAGGAGGGGGCGGGCAGCGGGGTCTCGCTGGGATGTGAAAATCGTTGGGAGTGATTAGAGCTGTTCCTGTAACGAGCAGAGCAATTAAGGGCGCCTCGGGAGCGGCTAATGTTGTGCTGGGGGTGGGGGGCGGCTGAGCTGGGGGTCCCGGGCTCGGGGGGAGGACACGGGGATCTGGGCATGAGGGGAGGGGGTCGGGAATTCGGGATTTAATTGGGGAATTTGGGGTGAAGAGGTGAGAATCCATCAGGGGGTGTGGGGGTGATCCCAGGATATGGGGGTGATCCCAGGATATGGGGTGATGTGTGGGGGTGATCCCAGGATATGGGGTGGTGTGTGCTCAGAGATCTTGGGATGCAGGGGAACACAGATCAGGGATCCCAGGATATGGGGGTAATGTGTGGGGGTGATCCCAGGATACGGGGGTGATCCCAGGATATGGGGGTGATGTGTGCTCAGAGATCCTGGGATGCAGGGGAACACGGGCCAGGGATCCCAGGATATGGGGTGATGTGTGGGGGTGATCCCAGGATATGGGGGTAACGTGTGGGGGTGATCCCAGGATATGGGGTGGTGTGTGGAGGTGATCCCAGGATATGGGGGTGGTGTGTGGGGGTGATCCCAGGATATGGGGTGGTGTGTGGAGGTGATCCCAGGATATGGGGGTGGTGTGTGGGGGTGATCCCAGGATATGGGGGTAATGTGGGGGTGATCCCAGGATATGGGGGTGATGTGTGGGGGTGATCCAAGGATATGGGGTGGTGTGTGTCAGGGACCCTGGGACACAGGGGAACACAGGCCAGGGATCCCAGGATATGGGGGTGATGTGTGGGGGTGATCCCAGGATATGGGGATAATGTGGGGGTGATCCCAGGGTATGGGGTGATGTGTGGGGGTGATCCCAGGATATGGGGGTGATGTGTGGGGGTGATCCCAGGATATGGGGGTGATGTGTGGAGGTGATCCCAGGGTATGGGGTGGTGTGTGCTCAGAGATCTTGGGATGCAGGGGAACAAAGGCCAGGGATCCCAGGATTTGGGGGTAATGTGGGGGTGATCCCAGGATATGGGGGTGATGTGTGCTCAGAGATGCTGGGATGCAGAGGAACACAGGCCAGGGATCCCAGGATATGGGGGTGATCCCAGGATAAGGGGGTGATGTGGGGGTGATCCCAGGATATGGGGTGGTGTGTGCTCAGAGATCCTGGGATGCAGGGGAACCCATGGCCTGGGATCCCAGGATATGGGGGTGATGTGTAGGGCTGATCCCAGGGTATGGGGGTGATCCCAGGATATGGGGGTGATGTGTGCTCAGAGATCCTGGGATGCAGGGGAACACAGGCCAGGGATCCCAGGATATGGGGGTAACATGTGTGGGTGATCCCAGGATATGGGGGTGATGTGTGGGGGTGATCCCAGGATATGGGGGTGATGTGTGGGGGTGATCCCAGGATACGGGGGTAACGTGTGGGGGTGATCCCAGGATATGGGGTGGTGTGTGCTCAGAGATCCTGGGATGCAGGGGAACACATGGCCTGGGATCCCAGGATATGGGGGTAATGTGGGGGTGATCCCAGGATATGGGGGTAACGTGTGGGGGTGATCCCAGGGTATGGGGTGATGTGTGCTCAGGGACCCTGGGATGCAGGGGAACACATGGCCTGGGATCCTGGGGTGTCTGGGGTGAAGGGGTGACTCATGCCTGCAGCTCTGGGATCCTCAAATGTGGAGATGCTGTGTGCCCGGGATGGGGGGACACTGTGCCTGGGATGGGGGGGACACTGTGCCCGGGATGGGGGGACACTGTGCCCGGGATGGGGGGACACCGTGCCCGGGATGGGGGCACACTGTGCCCGGGATGGGGGGACACCGTGCCCAGGATGAGGGGACACCGTGCCTGGAATGGGAGGGGGAGATGTGCACCTGAGATTTGGGGATACAGGGATGATGCGTCCCTGGGATGCAGGGATGCCGTGCAGGGATTATGGGATGCAGGCATGATGTGTCCTTGGGATATTGGGGTGCAGGGATGATGTGTGCCTGGGAGGGAGGGATGCTGTGCCAGAGATGCTGGGATGCAGGGATGATGTCCTGGGATGATGTGCCCAGGACATTGGGATGCAGGAATGATGTCCTGGGATGCAGGGATGAAGTCCTGGGATGCTGGGATGATGTGCCCAGGACATTGGGATGCAGAAATGATTCAGGGATGAAGTCCTGGGATGTTGGGATGCAGGAATAATATCCTGGGATACAGGGATTATGTGTCCCTGGGATGTAGGGATGATGTGCCCAGGGTGTTGGGGTGCAGAGATGATGTCCTGGGATGAAGGAATGATATCCTGGGATGTTGGGATGCAGGGACCATGAGACCCTGGGATGCAGGGATGATGCTCTGGGATGCAGGGATGACATTCTGGGATGCAGGGATGCTCTCCCCGGGGTGTTGGGGTGCAGGGATGCTGTCCCTGGGATGCAGGGATGCTGTCCCTGGGTTATTGGGGTGCAGGGATGCTGTCCCTGGGTTATTGGGGTGCAGGTGTGCTGTGCCCAGGTTGTAGGGGTGCAGGGGTGCTGTGCCCAGGGTGTTGGGCACCAGCCCCAGGCTCTGCCCTGCTGCCAGCAGCCGCTGCCCTGAAGCCAGAGGACACCCTGGTGCCCACATGCCCTCACCACAGAGCAGCTGCCCCTTGCTCAGGGGGTCCCTTCGCTTGCCCCAGCCCTGGGGCACAGCCCGGGTCAGGCCCTGGGGAAGGGGACACCCTGAGGGGCTGCACCAGGACGTCCCCACAGACCCCTCCCCATGCAGCGCTCTGTGAGAGCACTCCCGGCGCTGCTGCTCTGCCAAAAAAAAAAAAAAAAGAAAAAAAAAAAGAAAAAAAAATTAAGGGGATTTTTTTTTTTTTTTATTTTTTTCCCTTTTCCGTAGTTGACTCCGCGTCCAAACTTCCTGAGAGCAGCTCCAGCCCTCCCTCCGCTTCCGACGGCCGCGCTGCGCCATCCCGCGCAGGCCAGCCCTGCCCCTGCCCCTGCCCCTGCTGCCACCGCGGCCCTGCCAGGTGAGTGAGTGCCACCGTCCCCACCGGGACACCCGGGGTGGGTGGCACCGTCCCACTGTCCCCTACCGGGCGCTGTGCGAGGGGACGGTGCCCATGGCGTTGGGGGACACGGGAGGGCGCAGGGACAGCGGGTGGGGAGCGGCACAGCGCCGCGACACCCCGCGGGTGACCCCAAAGCTGCCCCTGTCCCTGTCCCTGTCCCTGCCTCGCCCTTCCCCAGCCCCATCCCTGCGGAGGAAACGCGTCAGCCCCCGGGGCTGTGCGGAGGAAGCGCCCGGGCACAGATAGCGACATTGCGGGGGGACAGCACAGTGTCCCCAGCAGGGACAGGGCAGGGCAGCTCCTCCGCCCTCACCCCACACGCTGCTTTCAGCCCCATCACCCGTGGGATGCTCCTCATCCCACTCAGGGGGCTCTTGGGACACAGTGGGGAGGGAGTGCTGGGTCTGGGGGTGCTTTCTGGCGTTTTGGGGGGGCTCTTTCCCCTCGGAGAGGAGCAGATGGGAGGCGCCGGCCCCGTTTGGGGACTCCTTGCTTGTCCTGCCAGCATCTCCCCGTGGTTCCTGTTTCTCCCAGCAATGTGGGACCCCCGTGTTGCTGGAAGAGGGGGGTGAGGCTGGGGGTGAACTCGGGGTTCCCCTGAGGATGAGGATGGGGATGAACTCGGGGTTCCCCAAGGATGAAGATGGGGGTGAACTCGGGGTTCCCCTGAGGATGAACTCGGGGTTCCCCTGAGGATCAGGCTGGGGGTGAACTCGGGGTTCCCCTGGGGATGAACTCGGGGTTCCCCCGAGGATGAGGATGGGGGCGAACTCGGGGTTCCCTTGAGGATGAGCTCGGGGTTCCCCTGAGGATGAGGATGGGGATGAGCTCGGGGTTCTCCTGAGGATGAACTCGGGGTTCCCCTGAGGATGAGGCTGGACATGAACTCGGGGCTCCCCCAAGGATGATGATGGGGGTGAACTCGGGGTTCCTCCGAGGATGAGGACGGGGATAAACTCGGGGTTCCCCTGGGGACGAACTGGGGGTTCCCCTGAGGATGAAGCTGGGGATGAACTCGGGGTTCCCCTGAGGATCAGGCTGGGGGTGAACTCGGGGTTCCCCTGAGGATGAGGCTGGGGATGAACTCGGGGTTCCCCTGAGGATGAGCTCGGGGATGAACTCGGGGTTCCCCCAAGGATGAGGATGGGGGTGAACTCGGGGTTCCCCTGAGGATGAGGCTGGGAATAAACTCGGGGTTCCCGTGGCTCTTCCCCCTTGTCAGGGTCCATGGGAGGCAATTCTGGCAGCGGATGAGCAATGAATCCCTCCCTGCCGGCAGCTGAAGGGAAATGGGGGGAAAATTTCCCACTGACACTTTTCCCACCCCAAACCGGATGC
The DNA here is from genome assembly GCF_035770615.1 of Melospiza melodia melodia. Taxonomy (NCBI): domain Eukaryota; kingdom Metazoa; phylum Chordata; class Aves; order Passeriformes; family Passerellidae; genus Melospiza; species Melospiza melodia. The sequence continues at coordinate 9,319,931 of NC_086218.1, forward strand.
TCCGGCCCCAAAACGCAGCGCGGGCTCTGCTGAGGGGGGGAAGGACGAACCCAGCGAGCACCTTTGGGGTATCCTATGGCTGGAACAGCAAGGAAGCCCCGGTAAATCCAGCTGTGCTGACCAGGAAACCTCTGTTTCCTCCTTGGCACACGGCAGCGCTGCCCCGAAACGCTGATCCCGGTAAACATCACACCCGGCACGGCGGCCTCGGGGGTCGCCGGCCCTCCCAGCCCGGCCCCGGGCTGGAAACGCTCCCAGAGCCGCCCCGGCAGAGCCAGACCCTCCGTGGGTTGAGCAAGAAGCTGCTGGATCCAGGAAAGTCAGCTGGGAATAAACACAGAGCGAGTTGAAGTGGGGCCATGCGGGGCCGTGCCAGGGCTGGAGGCGCCGTGCCCGGCCCCACCCTGGCACCCCGGGCATGCCCCCCCTAGCATGGGGTGCCCGGCACAGGTCGGGGTGATGCTCCAGATGTGCCCCGAGGTGTCTCAGGATGCTGGGATGAGGCTGGAGGGGCCACCCAGGCTGCTGAGCGGCCGTGCCTCAGTTTCCCTTTGGCGCAGAGCAGCGCCGGGGGAGCAGCGGGGCTGTTTTTTTGGGCTGGTTTTTGGGCTGGAGGAATGCAAAGCCAGCCCTGCAGGGAGCTCGGACGTGGGGCTGGGCCCGGGGGCGGTGGGTGGGGAGCGGGAATGTGCGGAGGCTCGGGGTGCAGCCGCTCTCTCCGTGCAGGATGCCGCTGCGGGCCGCGGTGCTGGCGCTGCACGCCGCGCTCCTGGCTGCGCTCCGGCCCGGAGACCCCAATGTGTGCAGCTACTGGGAGAGGTAGGAGTGAGGGGACAGGGGAGGGGGACAGCGACAGCCCTGGGGTCTGCCAGAGCCTGCAGTCACCCCGAATTTCCCCCCACCCGCAGCTTCACGGCGCCGGTGAAGGAATCCTACACCAAACCGCATGTGGTGCCCTCCAGCCAGCCCTGCCCCGGCGGGCTGGGGCTCCCCCTGCCCTGCCCGCAGCAAAGGTGGGAGCACCCCCAGAGCCCCTCGGGGACCGCAGGGTGTCCCCGGGCCGTGGGGGGCTGGAGGGGACAAGGACAATGAGGCTGGAGGGGGACTGTCCCAGTGCAGGGTGTCCCCAGGGTCGTGGGGACAGGGGCATTGTCCCTCTGCAGGGTGTCCCCAAGGCTATGAGGGGCTGGAGGGGAGAATGTCCCACTGCAGGGTGTCCCCAGGCTTGTGGAGGAGCAGCGCCACCCCTGGGTGTCCCCAGGGTCATGAGGGGCTGGAGGGAGAATGTCCCAGCTCAGGGTGTCCCCAGGGTCGTGGAAGGGCTGTCCCACCCCCGGGTGTCCCCAAGGACAGTGAGGGGGCTGGAGTGGGGCTGGGGAAGGGGCTGGAGTGGGGTTGCCCCAATCTCAAGGCGCTGTCCCAATGTCGGTGTCCCCAAGCTCACGGAGGGGCTGCAGAGGGTCTGTCCCCAAGGCTGGGGGCTGGGGAAGGGCAGTGCCAAGGGGCCACAGGAGCTGAAGGGGGGTTATCCCAACACAGATGTCCCCAAAGCCCTGGGAGGACTGGAGAGGGACTGGGGGGGCTGTCCCAGTGTGGGGTGTCCCCAAGGGTAGGGTGACGGGGGGTCTGGGAGGGCAGGCTGTCCCCAAGCCTTGGGTGGGGGGCTGTCCCCAAGGCCAGGGGGCTGTTCCAGTGCAGGCTGTCCCCAAAGGCAGGGAGTCTGAGAGGGCTGTCCCAGTGCAGGGTGTCCCCAAGCCCTGGATGGGGGACTGTCCCCAAGACCAGGGCGACAGGAGGGGACCAGAGGGGCTCTCCCAGTGCAGGCTGTCCCCTAGGGCAGGGGGCTGTCCCAGCTCAGGCTGTCCCCAAGGCCAGGGGCACAGGGACACTGGGGGCTGTCCCAGCTCAGTCTGTCCCCAAGGCCAGGGGCACAGGGACACTGGGGGCTGTCCCAGCTCAGTCTGTCCCCAGTCCCTGGTATCAGGGCTGTCCCCAAGGCCAGGGGGCTGTCCCAGTTCAGTCTGTCCCCAAGGCCAGGGGCACAGGGACACTGGGAGGCTGTCCCAGCTCAGTCTGTCCCTAAGGCCAGGGGCACAGGGACACTGGGGGCTGTCCCAGCTCAATCTGTCCCCAAGGCCAGGGGCACAGGGACACTGGGAGGCTGTCCCAGCTCAGGCTGTCCCCAGTCCCTGGTATCAGGGCTGTCCCCAAGGGCAGGGGCACAGGGACACCGGGGGGGCTGTCCCAGCTCAGTCTGTCCCCAAGGGCAGGGGCACAGGGACACTGGGGGCTGTCCCAGCTCAGGCTGTCCCCAGTCCCTGGTATCAGGGCTGTCCCCAAGGGCAGGGGCACAGGGACGCTGGGGGCTGTCCCAGCTCAGGCTGTCCCCAAGGCCAGGGGCACAGGGACGCTGGGGGCTGTCCCAGCTCAGGCTGTCCCCAAGGGCAGGGGCACAGGGACACTGGGAGAACTGTCCCAGCTCAGGCTGTCCCCTGTCCCTGGTATCAGGGCTGTCCCCAAGGCCAGGGGCACAGGGACACTGGGGGCTGTCCCAGCTCAGTCTGTCCCCAAGGGCAGGGGCACAGGGACGCTGGGGGCTGTCCCAGCTCAGGCTGTCCCCAAGGCCAGGGGCACAGGGACACTGGGGGCTGTCCCAGCTCAGTCTGTCCCCAAGGGCAGGGGCACAGGGACACCGGGGGCTGTCCCAGCTCAGTCTGTCCCCAAGGGCAGGGGCACAGGGACGCTGGGGGCTGTCCCCGCTCAGGCTGTCCCCAAGGGCAGGGCCACAGGGACACCGGGGGCTGTCCCAGCTCAGGCTGTCCCCAAGGCCAGGGGCACAGGGACACTGGGGGGCTGTCCCAGCTCAGGCTGTCCCCGGTCCCTGGCGCACAGGACAGCCCTCTCACGGTGTCCCCTGGTGGCACAGGGTGCTGTACCGCACCGAGTACCGCCTGGCCGTGCGCACCGACTACCGGCGGCGCTACCACTGCTGCCAGGGCTACTACGAGAGCCGCGACTCGTGTGTCCGTGAGTGGGGCCGGGGCTCGGGCGGGCCCTGGGGCGGTGTCCCCGCTGCGGGGTGTCCCCAGAGCTCCCTGGGGACGCTCCGTGCCGTGTCCCCCCAGCTCACTGCAGCCAGGAGTGCGTCCACGGGCGCTGCGTGGCTCCCGAGCTGTGCCAGTGCGAGCCGGGCTGGCGCGGGCCCAGCTGCTCCAGCGGTGAGGGCACGGCTGGGTGGGCGCTGCTGGGGTGGCACAGCTGGGGGGCACAGTTGGGTGGGCACAGCAGGGGTGGGCACAATTGGAGTTGGTGGGCACAGCTGGGGTGGTTGGGCACAGCTTGGGGGAGTGAGTGGGCACGGCTGGGGTGGGTGGGCACAGCTGGGGTGGGCACTCTCAGCTGGGGGGTGCAGATGGGGCACTGGGCTCCTCTGTAGGGCTGGGCAGCCATGGTGGGGCACCCAAAGGGTTAATGGGGATGGGATGGGGGTGAGGAGTGCATGGAATGGGAATGGGAATGGGATGGAGATGGGGTGGGCTGGGAATGGTGTTGGGTGAGAAGAGAATGGGATGGGCATGGAGGATGGGATGGGATGGGATGGGATGGGATGGGATGGGATGGGATGGGATGGGATGGGATGGGATGGGATGGGATGGGATGGGATGGATGTGATGGGATGGGATGGATGGGATGGGATGGATGTGATGGGATGGGATGGATGGGATGGGATGGGGTGGGATGGGATGGGATGGGATGGATGGGATGGGATGGGGTGGGATGGGATGGGATTGATGGGATGGGATGGGGATGGAATTTGGGATGGGGAGGAATGGGGATGGAGAACGGGATGGGCTGGGATGGGGATGGAGAACAGGATGGGATGGGTTGAGATGGGGATGGAGACTGGGATGGGTTGGGATGGGAATGGAGATTTGGATGGGGAGGAAGAGGATGGGAATGGGGTAGGGATGGATGGGAATGGGGTAGGAGTAGAGATGGGATGAGGATGGGATTGGAATGTGGATGAAGATAGGAAAGGGACATGATGGGAATGGACATAGAATGAGGATGGGGTGGGGAGGATGGCATGGCATGGCATGGAGGGTTGGCAATGACATGGGATCGATGGGATGGGATGGAATGGATGGGATCGATGGGATGGGATGGGACCCATGGGATGGCATGGGATGGGATGGGATGGGATGGGATGGGATGGGATGGGATGGGATGGGATGGGATGGGCATGGAGGATGGGATGGGATGGGATGGGATGGGATGGGATGGGATGAGATGGAGATGGGATGGAATGGGATGGGATGGGACAAGATGGAATGGGACAGGATGGAACGGGAAGAACCCCCGCTCTCCCCCGTGCAGAGTGCGATGAGCATTCCTGGGGGCCCGACTGTGCACGGCGCTGCCCCTGCCACCACGGAGCCCCTTGTGACCCCCTGACCGGGCTCTGCTCCTGTCCCCCCGGCTTCACCGGCCCCCTGTGCAGCCAGCCGTGCCCACCTGGCACCTACGGGCAGAGCTGCCAGCTGTCCTGCCCCTGCCACCACCAGGCTCCCTGCAACGCCTCCACCGGCGCCTGCCTCTGTCCCCCAGGGCTCAGCGGCCCCCTGTGAGTTGGGACCCTCCCTCTGTGCCCTCCCCTCCCCTGCCAGCCCCAGGCGGGGCCCTGCTCACCCCTGAACCCCCACAGCTGCGAGGTGCCCTGCCCTGAGGGCATGTCCTGTGCCACCTCCTGTCCGTGCCAGAACGGGGGCATCTGCCACCCCTCCAGCAGCAGCACCTGCGTCTGCCCCCACGGATGGATGGTAGGTGGGCTGTGCCCCCGCTCTGAACGCGCTCCCTGCCTCAGTTTCCCCCGCTGACCCCGGTGCTCTTTCGCAGGGGGAGATCTGCTCCGTGCCGTGCCCACCCGGGCGATTTGGGCCCGGCTGCCAGGGCCGGTGTGGGTGCCACAATGGGGGGCACTGTGACCCCCTCGGGGGGCAGTGCCAGTGCAGCCCTGGCTACACCGGAGAGCAGTGAGCAGGGGGAAAATGGGGTGAAAGTGGGGAAAAATGGGGGTAAAATGGGGGAAAATGGGGGAAAAATGCGGGAGAATGGGGAAAAAATGGGGAAAATGGGGGGAAAATGGGGGAGAATGGGGAAAAAATGGGGAAAATTGGGGAAAAATGGGGGGAAAATGGGGGAGAATGGGGAAAAATGGGGGGGAAATGGGGGAAAATGGGGGAAAATGGGGGGAGAATGGAGGAGAATGGGGAAAAAATGGGGAAAATTGGGGAAAAATGGGGGGAAAATGGGGGAGAATTGGGAAAAAATGGGGAAAATTGGGGAAAATGGGGAAAAATGGGGAAAAATGGGGAAATGGGGGAAAATGGGGGAAAAGTGGGGAAATGGGGGGAAATTGGGGAAAAAATGGGGAAAAATGGGGAAAAATGCGGGGAAAATGGGGGGAAATGGGGGAAAATGGGGGGGAAATGGGGGAAAATGGGCAAAAATGGGGAGAAAATGGGGAGAAATGGGGAAAAATGGGGGGAAATGTGGAAAAATGGGGAAATGGGGGAAAATGGGGAAAAATGGGGAAAATGGGGGGAAATGGGGAAAAATGGGGAAAATGGGGCTGGGGGTCTGAGGGGATGGGGGATGGAGGGGCCCCTGGATTGTGCGGGCACTGGGGGTACATTTTGGGGTGGGGAGGGGAATGAGGGGCTGGGGGATTGGGGGTACAGGGGCTTGGAAGGCCGAAGGGATGGGGGCAGGGGGAGGGGACATTTGGGGACAGGGTGTTTTTGGGGTGGGGGGCCGTGGTCTGGGAGCAGGTGGAGATGGAGGTGCACGGGGAGGGGCATCAAAGGACAGGGCACATGGGTGGTGGGCATGTGGCACATGGGGACAGGGCCACCACAACCCCCTGCATGCATGCCAGGCACCCCCAGTGTGGCAGGCAGCGATCTGGATGCCCTCAGCTCAGCGCTGGGGGTACCCCAGCTCTTGGCACACCACCTGTGCCCCCCCCCGCAGGTGCCAGGAGAGGTGCCCGGCGGGGCGGTATGGGCAGGACTGCCGGGAGAGCTGTGACTGTGCCAACGGTGGGCAGTGCTTCCACGTGGACGGGGGCTGCCTGTGCGAGGCCGGGTTCCAGGGCAGCCGCTGCGAGGAGCGGCACTGCCAGCCCGGCCTCTACGGGCTGCACTGCGAGAGCCGCTGCCTCTGCCACCCGCAGCACAGCCTCAGGTACTGCAGGGAGCCCGGCCTGGCATTTCCAGTCCATGCCGCTGTTCCCATCCCAACCCGGTCTCTCCATCCCATCCCAACATCCCAATCGCACCCCAACATCCCCAGCCCACCCCGGCATCCCCAGCCCATCCCGGTCTCTCCATCCCACCTTGGCGTTCCTATCACACCCTGGCACCCACATCCCACCCTGGCATCCCCAGCCCACCCCAAGACACCCAGCCCAGCTCCCCCATCCCATCCTGGCACCCCAATCCCACCCCAGCATCTCCAGCCCAGCCCAATATCCCAATCCCATCCCAACACCCCCTTCCTACCCCAACGTCCCCATCCCACCCCAGCATCCCAATCCCAATCCCATCCTGGCACTCCAATCCCACATGAACATTCCCATCCCACCCCAACACCCCCATCCCACCCCAACATCCCTACCCCAACACCCCAATCCCACCCCAAAACCCCCATCTGATCCTGGCACCCCAATCCCACTTGAACATCCCCATCCCACCCCAACACCCCAATGCCACCCCAAAACCCCCATCTGATCCTGTCATTCCAACCCACCCAAACACCCCCAATTCCATCCTGGCATGCCAGACCCACCCCAACACCCTCATGCCATCCCGGCATCCCCATCCCATCCCACCCTGGCACCCCAATGCCACCCCAGCATCCCCATCCTGTCCTGGCACCCCGATTCCACCTCAACATCCCCATCCCACCCCAGCATCCCAATCCCATCCCATCCTGGCACTCCAATCCCACTCCAACACCCTCGTGCCATCCTGGCATCCCCATCCCACGCTGTCATTCCAACCCACCCCAACAGCCCCATCCCATCCTGGCACCCCAATCCCACCCCAAAACCCCAATCCTACCCCATCCAAACACCCCCATCCCATCCTGGCACCCCAATCCTACCCCAAAACCCCAATCCTACCCCACCCCAACACCCCCATCCCATCCTGGCACCCCAATCCCACCCCAAAACCCCAATCCTACCCCACCCCAACAGCCCCATCCCATCCTGGCACCCCAATCCTACCCCAAAACCCCAATCCTACCCCACCCCAACACCCCCATCCCATCCTGGCACCCCAATCCTACCCGAAACCCCCAATCCTACCCCACCCCAACAGCCCCATCCCATCCTGGCACCCCAATCCCACCCCAAAACCCCAATCCTACCCCATCCAAACACCCCCATCCCATCCTGGCACCTGAATCCCGCCCCAACACCCTAATGCCACCCCAAAAGCCTCATTCCACCCTGGCATCCCCATCCCACCCTGGCACCCCAACCCCACCCCAGCATCCCAATCCCACCCTGGCACCCCAACACATCAGTCCCATCCTGGCACCTGAATCCATACTGGGAGCACTGGGGTTCTGAGTGTGCACCGTACTGGGAGCACTGGGGTTCTGAGTGTGCTCCAAACTGGGAGCCCTGGGGTTCTGAGTGTGCTCCGTACTGGGAGCACTGGGGTTCTGAGCGTGTTCCATACTGGGAGCACTGGGGTTCTGAGTGTGCACCGTACTGGGAGCACTGGGGTTCTGATTGTGCACCGTACTGGGAGCACTGGGGTTCTGAGCGTGCACCGTACTGGGAGCACTGGGGTTCTGAGCGTGCCCTGTACTGGGAGCACTGGGATTCTGAGCGTGCACCGTACTGGGAGCACTGGGGTTCTGAGTGTGCTCCAAACTGGGAGCACTGGGGTTCTGAGTGTGCACTATACTGGGAGCACTGGGGTTCTGAGCATGCACCATACTGGGAGCACTGGGGTTCTGAGTGTGCCCTGTACTGGGAGCACTGGGGTTCTGAGCGTGCACCGTACTGGGAGCACTGGGGTTCTGAGCGTGCTCCATACTGGGAGCACTGGGGTTCTGAGCGTGCACCGTACTGGGAGCACTGGGGTTCTGAGTGTGCTCCATACTGGGAGCACTGGTGTTCTGAGTGTGCGCCATACTGGGAGCACTGGTGTTCTGAGCGTGCCCTGTACTGGGAGCACTGGGATTCTGAGTGTGCCCTGTACTGAGAGCACTGGGGTTCTGAGTGTGCACCATACTGGGAGCACTGGGGTTCTGAGCGTGCACCGTACTGGGAGCACTGGGATTCTGAGCGTGCCCTGTACTGGGAGCACTGGGGTTCTGAGCGTGCTCCATACTGGGAGCACTGGGGTTCTGAACATGCACCATACTGGGAGCACTGGGGTTCTGAGCATGCTCCATACTGGGAGCACTGGGGTTCTGAGTGTGCGCCATACTGGGAGCACTGGGGTTCTGAGTGTGCGCCATACTGGGAGCACTGGTGTTCTGAGCGTGCCCTGTACTGGGAGCACTGGGGTTCTGAGTGTGCTCCAAACTGGGAGCACTGGGATTCTGAGTGTGCTCCGTACTGGGAGCACTGGGGTTCTGAGCGTGCACCGTACTGGGAGCACTGGGGTTCTGAGCATGATCCATACTGGGAGCACTGGTGGTCTGAGCGTGCTCCATACTGGGAGCACTGGTGCTCTGAGCGTGCCCTGTACTGGGAGCACTGGGGTTTTGAGTGTGCCATGCTGGGAGCACTGGGGTTCTGAGCGTGCTCCGTACTGGGAGCACTGGTGGTCTGAGCGTGCTCCATACTGGGAGCACTGGTGCTCTGAGCGTGCCCTGTACTGGGAGCACTGGGGTTTTGAGTGTGCCATGCTGGGAGCACTGGGGTTCTGAGCGTGCTCCGTACTGGGAGCACTGGGGTTCTGAGCATGCACCATACTGGGAGCACTGGGGTTCTGAGTGTGCCCTGTACTGGGAGCACTGGGGTTCTGAGTGTGCGCCAAACTGGGAGCACTGGGATTCTGAGCATGCACCATACTGGGAGCACTGGGGTTCTGAGTGTGCACTATACTGGGAGCACTGGGGTTCTGAGCGTGCTCCATACTGGGAGCACTGGGGTTCTGAACATGCACCATACTGGGAGCACTGGGGTTCTGAGTGTGCACCGTACTGGAAGCACTGGTGTCCTGAGCATGCACCAGTGTGCCCTGTACTGGGAGCACTGGTGTTCTGAGCGTGCACCAGTGTGCCATACTGGGAGCACTGGGGTACTGAGCGTGCACCATACTGGGAGCACTGGTGTTCTGAGCGTGCACCATACTGGGAGCACTGGGGTTCTGAGCGTGCACCATACTGGGAGCACTGGTGTTCTGAGCGTGCCCCAGTGTGCCCTGTACTGGGAGCACTGGTGTGCTGAGCGTGTCCCAGCGTGCCATACTGGGAGCACTGGTGTTCTGAGCGTGCCCCCCCAGCTGCCACCCGATGCTCGGGGAGTGCCTCTGCCTGCCGGGCTGGGCTGGGCTCTACTGCAACGAGAGCTGCCCCCCGGGCTCCTTCGGGGCTGGCTGCCTGCACAGCTGCCTCTGCCTGCACGGGGGGGTCTGCGACGGGACCACCGGGCACTGCCACTGCCCCCCCGGCTACACGGTGAGGGGCTGGGGGCTGCTGGAGGGGGCTGGGGGCAATGGAGGGGTCTCTGGGCAATGGGGGGGGGGGGTCTGGATGGTTTGGAGGAGGGGTCTGGGTGGTGCTGGAGAGTTCTGGGGGCAATGGGGGAGTTTGGAGGGTGGGGGAGAGGTGGGTCTGGCTGCTGCTGGAGGGGTCACCTGGGCTCTGGAGAGTTCTGAGGGCAATGGAGGGGTCTGGGTGGTTTGGAGGGTGGGCAAGCATGGGGGTCTGGGCATTCCTGGGAGAAATTTGGGGTCTGGGCAATCCTGTGGGGGGAAAGGGGAGTCTGGGCATCTCTGGAGGAAATATGGAACTCTGGGCATCCCTGGGGAAAATATGGGGTCTGGGCATCCTCAGGGATGGGCTGGGGGTCTGGTTATCTCTGAGGGCAGTTTCAGGGTCTGGGCATCCTTCGGAGGGCAATTTGGGCATCTGGGTGACCCTGGGGAAAGCTTGGTGTTCCCACGGGAGAATGGGGGTTTGGGGGTTGCCCACTTTCCCTACAGCACCAGCTTGCCCCCAGACACGTGGGTGCTTTCCCAGCCCTGGCCAGGGCTCTGGTGCGTCCTGAACTCTCGCTCCCCACACCCAGGACGAGCACTGCTCCTCCCTGTGTCCCCCCAACACCTTTGGGGTGAACTGCTCGGGGCTCTGCTCCTGCCAGCACAGCCTGGCCTGCTCCCCTCTCGACGGCTCCTGCTTCTGCAAGGAAGGTGAGAACCCCTCCCTCTGTGCCCTCCCCTCCTCTGCCAGGGCCCTGCTCGCCCCCTGCCCTGAGGGGATGCCCTGTGCCACCCCCTGTCCCTGCCAGAACGGGGACATCTGCCACCCTCCAGCAGCAGCACCTGCGTCCTGGTGCTCACCAGATCCTGGCGTGTCGGGGTCTTTAGCTGCTCAGGGTGACCCCGAGAAAAGGTCCAAAGTTTCTTTTCTCAGCCCAGCGCTTGAAGAAGGAGTCAGGGCTCTTCATTTCTCGGTCTCAAGGTTGTTTATTTTATCTTATCTAGAAAAAATTTTCTCCTGCCCTGCCAAGGTCAGCTCAGCAAGACAGTCCAGGCACTCTGCCTGCCCCTGGGCAGTGTTATGTCTTTATACTAAAAACTACCTGTACAATATTTACAATTATTTTCCAATACCTATCACCTGTGTTAGACAGTGAGCTTCTACTCTAAACCAATCCAAAAGTGCCACCATCACAGCAGAAGATGGAGGCCAAGAAAAAGAAGGAGAAAGGCTGGACACACCCAGATTCCTCCATCTTGCCCCCTGAACCCCCATTCTAAAAACCCCAAAAAATCTATTTTTCACCCTGTGATAAATTCACTATCATTCTACTCAAACTCTTGTGGCTTGTAACTCCTCACACAAAGCTGGTAATTGTTTCCAGCCCTTGGGGTGGTGTTAATTTTTAATACTAAAACCAATGTGTACAATATTTACAATAACTTCCCAATACCTATCACCTATGTTAGACAGTGAGCTTCTACTCTAAACCAATCCAAAAGTGGCACCATCACAGCAGAAGATGGAGGCCAAGAAGAAGAAGGAGAAAGGCTGGACACACCCAGTTCCCTCCATCCTGCCCCCTGAACCCCCATGCAAAAAACCCCAAAATCTGCTTTTTCACCCCATGATAACTTCACTATTATTGTACTTAATTTGTCATGGCTTGCAGATCTTCATCTAAGGTTGGTCATTTTCTCCATAGGTCATAATCAAACCCATTTTGGGCTCTGTGCCAGGGTCCCTGAGCCCCCTGGCAGGGGTTGCAGCCACCCAGGACAGCCAGAGGGACGTGCTGGGTGCTGGCATTGAGGTGTCCCTGTCCTCATCCCCACACCCACCCCAGTGTCCCTTCATCCCACCCCACAGGCTGGCACGGACCTGACTGCTCCCTGCCCTGCCCAGCTGGCACTTGGGGTCCCGGCTGCAACCGGAGCTGTGACTGTGCCCATGGGGCACCCTGCGACCCCCAGAGCGGGACCTGCCACTGCCCCCCGGGCTGGCAGGGCCCTCAGTGCCTGCAGCCGTGCCCGGTGAGTGCTGCTGGCTCTGCTGGTGCTGCTGGCACCGGGGTTGGTGCCACCAGCCCGTGCTGAGTGCCAGCCTGTCCCTGTGCTGCAGAACGGGACGTTTGGCGCGGGCTGTGGGCAGCGCTGCGTCTGTGCCCACGCTGACGGATGTGACCCCGAGACAGGAGAGTGCCACTGCCAGCCTGGCTGGACAGGTAAAGGGGACACCAGGGCTGTTGGACCACCTTGGGGTTGGCTGGTACCAGTATGGGACTATTGGACCACCTTATGGTCCCAGTATGGGGCTGTTGGACCACCTTGTGATCCCAGTATGGAGTATTGGACCACCTTGTGGTGTGGATTATTGGATGACCTTGGGGCTGTTGGATGACCTTGGGGCTGGCTGGTCCCAGTATGGGACTATTGGACCACCTTGTGGTTCCAGTATGGGGTATTGGACCACCCTGTGGCTGAATGGTCCCAGTATGGGGCTGTTGGGCCACCTTGTGGCTGACCAGTCCCAGTATGAATTTTTGGACCACCTTGTGGCTGACTGGTCCCATTATGGGATTACTGGACCACCCTGTGGCTGGTGGTCCCATTATGGGATTATTGGACCACCTTGTGGCTGACTGGTCCCATTATGGGATTACTGGACCACCCTGTGGCTGGTGGTCCCATTATGGGATTATTGGACCACCGTGGGGCTGGCTGGTCCCAGTATGAATTTTTGGACCACCTTGGGGCTGGCTGGTCCCAGTATGGGACTATTGGACCACCTTGTGGTTCCAGTATGGGGTGTTGGACCACCCTGTGGCTGAATGGTCCCAGTGTCGGGCTGTTGGACCACCTTGTGGCTGACCAGTCCCAGTATGAATTTTTGGACCACCTTGTGACTGACTGGTCCCATTATGGAATTACTGGACCACCTTGTGGCTGGCTGGTCCCATTATGGGATTACTGGACCACCCTGTGGCTGGTGGTCCCATTATGGGATTATTGGACCACCTTGTGGCTGATGGTCCCATTATGGGATTACTGGACCACCCTGTGGCTGGTGGTCCCATTATGGGATTATTGGACCACTTTGGGGCTGACTGGTCCCAGTATGGGATTATTGGACCACTTTATGGCTGGCTGGTACCAATATGGGGTTACTGGATCACGTTATGGCTGCCTGGACCCAGTATGGAGCTATTGAACCACCTTGTGGTCCCAGTATGGGGCTGTTGAACCACCTTGTGGCTGACTGGTCCCAGTATGAATTTTGGACCACCTTATGGGTGACTGGTCCCAGTATGGAATTACTGGACCACCCTGTGGCTGGTGGTCCAATTATGGGATTATTGGACCACCTTGTGGCTGGCTGGTCCCATTATGGGATTACTGGACCATCCTGTGGCTGGTGGTCCCATTATGGGATTATTGGACCATGGACCACCGTGGGGCTGGCTGGTCCCAGTATGAATTTTTGGACCACCTTGGGGCTGGCTGGTCCCAGTATGGGACTATTGGACCACCTTGTGGTTCCAGTATGGGGTGTTGGACCACCCTGTGGCTGAATGGTCCCAGTATCGGGCTGTTGGACCACCTTGTGGCTGACCAGTCCCAGTATGAATTTTTGGACCACCTTGTGACTGACTGGTCCCATTATGGAATTACTGGACCACCTTGTGGCTGGCTGGTCCCATTATGGGATTATTGGACCACCTTGTGGCTGATGGTCCCATTATGGGATTACTGGACCACCCTGTGGCTGGTGGTCCCATTATGGGATTATTGGACCACCTTGTGGCTGATGGTCCCATTATGGGATTACTGGACCACCCTGTGGCTGGTGGTCCCATTATAGGATTATTGGACCACTTTGGGGCTGACTGGTCCCAGTATGGGATTATTGAACCACTTTATGGCTGGCTGGTACCAATATGGGGTTACTGGATCACCTTATGGCTGCCTGGACCCAGTATGGAGCTATTGAACCACCTTGTGGTCCCAGAATGGGGCTGTTGAACCACCTTGTGGCTGACTGGTCCCAGTATGAATTTTTGGACCACCTTATGGGTGACTGGTCCCAGTATGGAATTACTGGACCACCCTGTGGCTGGTGGTCCAATTATGGGATTATTGGACCACCTTGTGGCTGGCTGGTCCCATTATGGGATTACTGGACCATCCTGTGGCTGGTGGTCCCATTATGGGATTATTGGACCACCCTGTGGCTGGCTGGTCCCAGTATGAATTTTTGGACCACCTTATGGGTGACTGGTCCCAGTATGGTGCTGTTGGACCACCCTGTGGTCCCCGTACAGGGTTATTGTACCACCCCCCTCCTCAGGAGGAGCCCAGGATGCCCTCAGCCCTGATTTCCCCTCTCTCCCCTCCCTGCAGGGCAGCAGTGCAAGCAGGGCTGTCCCCAGGGCTCCTGGGGCCGGGGCTGCCTCATGTCCTGTTCGTGCCGCAACGGAGCCTCCTGCTCGCCCCAGGACGGTCCCTGCACCTGCACCCCGGGGTTCCGCGGGCCCAGCTGCCAGCGCCGTGAGTCAGCACCCCACAAACTCCACCTTGTTGCTCCTGATCCTTCGGGATCCAGGCCAAGCTCGTTCCTCTGTCCCCAGCCTGTCCCGCCGGCCGCTACGGCAAGCGCTGCTCGCTGAGCTGCTCCTGCGCCAACGGCTCCTGGTGCCACCCCACCAACGGCTCCTGCCTCTGCAGCCCGGGCTGGCGGGGGCCCCGCTGTGCCCAGCGTGAGTGGGGGGTCAGGGGGAAGCAAGGTGCCCTTGGTTTGGGTCGGGGGAGCAAGAGAGAACTGCCCGTGGTCACCCGGGTGGTTATGGCCTGGGCAGTTCTGGTCTGGGCAGTATGGAGCCATACAGGCCCCGTGGACCTCCATGGTCCTGGCCACCTTGGGGCTGACTGGTCCCAGTATGGGGCTGTTGAACCACATTGTGGTCCCAGTATGGGGCTATTGGACCACCTTGGGGCTGACTGGCCCCAGTATGGGGCTATTGTTCCACCTTGTGGTCCCAGTATGGGGCTGTTGGATCCCTCCAGTATGAGGCTATTGTTCCACCTCGTGATCCCAGTATGGGGTTATTGGACCACCTTGGGGCTGTCTGGTCCCACTATGGAGCTATTGGGTCACCCTGTGGCTGACTGGTCCCAGTATGGAGTTATTGGACCACCTTGTGGCTCATTGGTCCAAGTATGGGGTATTGGATCACCCTGTGGTCCAGTTTGGGGTATTGTTCCACCTGGGAGCTGACTGGTCCCAGTATAGGGCATTGTTCCACCCAGTGCTCCCAGTATGGGGCTGTTGTTCCACCCTGTGGTCCCAGTATGAGCTGTATGGTTCCGCTGTGTCCCCAGCCTGTCCCCCTGGCACCTTTGGGCTCCAGTGTGAGCAGCTCTGCCACTGTCCCACAACGCCACCTGTGACCCCACCAACGGGACGTGTCCCTGCGCCCCAGGCACGACCGGGCCCCACTGTGAGGCTGGTAAGTGGGAGTAGGGCGGGGGTCCCCAGGGGTTATTGGACCACCCTGTGGCTGACTGGTCCCAGTATGGGGCTGTTGGACCACCTTGTGGTCCGAGTATGAGGCTGTTGGGGCAATCCAATCCCATCCCATTTATCCCATTGATCCCATCCCATCTCATGCCATTGATCCCATTTATCCCATCCCATCCCATCCCATCCCATCCCATCCCATCCCATCCCATCCCATCCCATCCCATCCCATCCCATCCCATCCCATCAATCCCATGCCATTGATCCTATCCCAGTCCCATCCCAATACCAATCCCATCCCCAACCCAACCCACCCACCCAACCCAACCCAACCCAACCCATTGATCCATCCCATTGATCCCATCCCATGCCATTGATCCCATCCCATCCATCCCATCCCATCCCATCCCATCCCATCCCATCCCATCCCATCCCATCCCATCCCATCCCATCCCATCCCATTGATCCCATCCCGTTGATCCCATCCCATCGATCCCATGCCATTGATCCCATCCCAATCCCATCCCAATCCCATCCCATCCCAATCCCAATCCCATCCCAATCCATCTCATCCCATCCCAATCCCATCCCAATCCCATCCCATCTCATCCCATCCCAATCCCAATCCCAATCCCAATCCCAATTCCATCCCCAACCCAACCCATTAATCCCATCCCATTGATCCCATCCCATGCCATTGATCCCATCCCATCCCAATCCCATCCCCAACCCAACCAACCCAACCCAACCCCACCCAATCCATTGATCCCATCCCATTGATCCCATCCCATTGATCCCATCCCATCCCATTGATCCCATCCCATCCCATTGATCTCATCCCATCCCATCCCATCCCATCCCATCCCATCCCATCCCATCCCATCCCATCCCATCCCATCCCATCCCATCCCATCCCATCCCATCCCATCCCATCCCATCCCATCCCATTGATCCCATCCATCCTAATCCCATCCCCAACCCAACCCCAACCCTTTTCCCATCCCTGCCCAGTTTTATCCCTGCCCCACACCCAGGACTGACACTTGTCCCCTCCAGGGCATCCTGACGTGCCCTACACCATGGAGCCAGCCCCCCCTGCAGCCTCCAGCCCCCTGGGCATGGTGCTGAGCCTGGTGGCCCTGGTGGTGCTGCTGGTGGCCGTGGTGGTCACAGCCCTGTGCTACCACCACTGGCACAAGGACAAGGAGCGGCGGCACCTGGCCGTGGCTTACCGAGCAGGACAGACGGACACCTCTGACTACATGGTGCCAGGTCAGCATGGCGTGGTGGGGTTTGGCCCCAGCCCTGGTGGCTCTCTGGCGGCAGGCTGTCACCTCAGGCACCGCTCGTGTCCCTCCAGATGTGCCCCCCAGCCACCATGCCCACTACTACTCCAACCCCAGCTACCACACGCTGTCCCAGTGCCCGCTGCCAGCCCCCAGTGCCCAGGACAGAGCCAGCAGCTCCCTCAAGGTATGCCAGGCTGTGGCACAGCACAGCACAATGTGGGGCACCACTGCCACCTCCTTTGAGGCCAAGCCGTCCCCTTTTTGGGCTCCAGGTGCCTGGCACCCAGCTGTTCCCTGGCATGGAGAGACCTACAGCCCCGAGGGCAATGCCACGCTGCCTCCTGACTGGAAACACCTCGGGGCATCAGCCATGGGCACCAGGGGTAAGGAGGGGGTGGAGGGGCAGATCCACAGTGGGGTGGGCACCTGAGTCCCCTGGGAAGGGGCTGGGATGGGGTCACCTTCATGCTGGGGGGAAGATGAGGCAGAGAGGACCCCAAATGTGCCCCCTAAACAGGGAGGCAGCTGGACAGGAGCTACACTACAGCCACGGCCTGAGGAAGGGGGACAGCAAAGGTGGGAGTGGGATGGAGAAAGGGATGGAACAGGGATGGGGTGGGGATGGGATAAACTGGGCCTGGGGCAGGGGTGGGAAAAGGGTTGGGGATGGGATGGGGTTGGGGTTGGGATTGGGATTGGGATGGAGTGGGATGGGATGGGATGGAGTTGGATGGGATGGAATGGAATGGAATGGAATGGAATGGAATGGAATGGAATGGAATGGAATGGAATGGAATGGAATGGAATCAATGGGGTGGGATGAGATGGAGTGGAATCAGTGGGATGGGATCGATGGGATGGGATGGGATGGGATGGATGGGATGGGATGGGATGGGATGGGATGGGATGGGATGGGATGGGATGGGATGGGATGGGATGGGATGGGATGGGATGGGATGGATGGGATGGGATGGGATCAGTGGGATGGGATGGAATGGGATCAGTGGGATGGGATGGGATGGGATCAGTGGGATGGGATGGGATGGGATCAGTGGGATCAATGGGATGGGATGGGATGGGATGGATGGGATTGGGATGGGATGGGATGGATGGGATGGGATGGATGGGATGGGATGGGATGGGATGGGATGGGATGGGATCAATGGGATGGGATGGGATGGGATCAGTGGGATCAATGGGATGGGATGGGATGGGATGGATGGGATGGGATGGGATGGGATGGGATCAATGGGATGGGATGGGATGGGATCAGTGGGATCAATGGGATGGGATGGGATCAATGGATGGATGGGATCGATGGGATGGCATGGATGGGATGGGATGGGATGGGATGGGATGGGATGGGATGGGATGGGATGGGATCAATGGGATGGGAGGGGGAAGTGACAGAATTTGCGCGTTGTGGAAGGGACAGGGATGGGCTGGATGGTGAAGAGTCAGGGATGGTTTGGGGATGGGCTGGAACAGGACTGGACTAGGGTGGGGATGCGGAAGGGACAGGGATGGGACTGGGACTTTCCTGAGACACATCTGCTCCTTCTCCCCTGTGCTCCCTGCCATGGGGGAGACCCCCAACTCCTTGTTCCCCAGAGCACCCCTGGGAGGGGCTGAGGGCCAGCGCCAGCTCCTGGCCAGTGAGAACCCCTACGCCACCATCAAGGAGCTGCCCCTGCCACTGCCAAGGGCCCACGAGGCCAGCTACATGGAGATGAAATCCCCTGTGCAGAGGGAGATGTCCTACGCCGAGATCGGGCTCCTTGAGGAGCCACCACAGCAGGGTATGGCTGGGCATGCCCTCACCCTGGTGGCCCTGGTGGCCCTGGTGGTCAGTGGGGTCACAATCCCAGTGATGGGGAGTAGAGAGCCCCAGGAAAGGAACAGTCTTGGTGACAGCCCTGGGGGGACATGACCCTGGTGCAGCAGCTCAGGGATGGGTTGGGGGTCTGATTATCTCTGAGGGCAGTTTCAGGGTCTGGGCATCCTTTGGGGGCATCTTTGGGGGGCAATTTGGGGATCTGGGCACCCTGTGGGAAAAAGGTGAGTCTGGGCATTCTCAGGGATGGGTTGGGGGGTCTGGTTATCTCTGAGGGCAGTTTCAGGGTCTGGGCATCCTTTGAGGGCATCTTTAAGTGGGGGGCAACCTGGGGATGTGGGCAACCCTGCGAGAGTTTGAGGTTCCTGTGGGAGAATGGGAGTTTGGGGGTTGTCCTCTTCCCCTACAGCACCAGGTTCCCCCCAGACACATGAATGCTTTCCCCAGCCCCGAGCAAGGGTCCAGTGTGTGAACTCTTGGTCCCCACACACAGGACGAGCACTGCTCATGTCCCCATCAGTGACCTGGGGGGAACATGTCCCCTTTTCACCCTTCTCCTGTCCCCACAGAGAGCTGTCCTGAAGTGCCTGAGGGCCCCCCCAGCAGAGACCCCCCCAGCCACTACGACTCCCCCAAGAACAGCCACATCCCCAGCCACTATGACGTGCCCCCGTCCGCCACTACCCCCCGTCCCCACCGCTGCGCAGGAAGGACCGCTGAGGGACACAGAGGGACCAGCCACGAGGGGACAGGGTCCCTGTGGGGACTGCAGTTCCCTGGGACTGTTGCTGCTTCCCAGCAGGTGGTGAATAAAGGGTGTTTGGTGTGGATTTGGTGTTTGGTGTTTGATGTTCAGCGTGGTGGGCACCGTATGGCTCTGGCACCGTGCTGGGAGGAAGGGGGAGACTGGTGGCGTCCCCAGGCTTGCTCTGGGTTCCCCCCAGCTCCCTCCAGGGTGGGAACACAAAAGCTTTTGGGTCCTACTCAAAGTATGGCAGTGCCAGGAGTCAGGGTGGGCTCACCTGTGGGCCTGCTCAACTCCCATGCAAGGGAGAAGCCCTGAAGTGGCCCAGGAGGCAGAAGGATCCATAAGGAGCCATCTGGCCTGCAGAAAGGCTGGCAGAGCCCCAGAGGGTGGTGCTTGCTTCCCAGTGGGTGCTGAATAAAGGAAGTTTGGTGTGGATTTGGTGTTTGGTGTTTCACTGTGCTGGGAGGAAGGGGGAGACTGGTGGCGTCCCCAGGCTTGCTCTGGGTTCCCCCCAGCTCCCTCCAGAGTGTGCAGGAGGTGGGAACACAAAAGATTTTGGGTCCTACTCAAAGTATGGCAGTGCCCATGGAACAGGGAAAGGCTGATGGAGCCCACGGTGTGCCAGGAGTCAGAGTGGGCTCACCTGTGGCAGAGGAGAAGCCCTGAAGTGCCCTAGGAGGAAGAAAGAGCCATCTGACCTGCAGAAAGGCTGGCAGAGCCCCCAGAGCTCTGCTGATGGAGCCCACTGAGCATTCTGGGGGAGCAGGAGCTCCTGTGGGATGGACAGAGTGTGGGCACATCTGCAGCTGACTCAGAATGGAGCAGGGGCTTGTGTGGACATGGGGAAAGCCCAGCAGAAGCCACAGTGCTCCTGGGAGGGAGCAGGGTCCACACTGCCCTGTGGAAACTCCATCAGATCCCAGTGTGGTCACTGGGAAGGAGCAGGAGCCTGCGTGATGCCATGGAAAGTTCTGGGCACCTTGGGAGGGAGCAGAGGTCCCAGAAAGCTCAGCAAAGCCTGTCCACACCCTGGGAAGGAGAACAACGCACAGCCCAGCTGGGCCTGCCATGGAGCAGCAGTGGGAGCAGGGACCTGCAGTGTCCCACACCAACAGGGTTCATCGGGAACTGGAGTGACAGACAAGGAGGAAAGGCTTCAGGCTAAAAGAGAGCAGGGTTAGGTTAGAAATCCTTCCCTGAGAGGGTGGTGAAGGTTGCCACAGGCTGCCCAGAGAAGCTGTGGCTGCCCTGAATCCCTGGAAGTGCCCAAGACCAGGTTGGACAGGGCTTGGAGCAACCTGAGATAGCAAATGATGTCCCTGCCATGGCAGGAGAAGGAATGAGATGAGCTTTAAGGGCCCTTCCAGCCCAAACCACCCCATGATTCCATGATTCTGTGACTCTGCCTTGGGAATGACTTGGCCCTGGGGTTTGAAGCAGGTTTCTCTGCCAGAAGTGCAATAATGAGACACCAAAGGCTCGGGGAAATTCAGCTTGGCAAGTACAAGCTGTGAGCAGCAGGACTCGATGTTCTCCTGGAGAATGAAAGCCGTGGCTCAGCAGGCTGTGAAGATGACACTGCAGAATGCATCAGAGTCAGAAACACTGATTAAAGCAACAAGGGACATGTGGAATATTAAATTCACCAGTGGGGAATGCTGTGTCCACAACGCTGCTGCTTCCGTGGAAGGAGCCCAAGCCAAGGTGAACAAAATGCTGAGAAAACCTTGGGGTTGTTCTGGTAATGGATGGAGTCCTAAACATGGGTGAAACTTGCAAAAACAAAAGGAAAGGGGGAAAGGGAAGGGAAGGGAAGGGAAGGGAAGGGAAGGGAAGGGAAGGGAAGGGAAGGGAAGGAAGGGAAGGGAAGGGAAGGGAAGGGAAGGGAAGGGAAGGGAAGGGAAGGGAAGGGAAGGAAGGGAAGGGAAGGGAAGGGAAGGGAAGGGAAGGGAAGGGAAGGGAAGGGAAGGGAAGGAAGGAAAGGAAGGAAAGGAAAGGAAAGGAAAGGAAAGGAAAAGGAAAGGAAAGGAAAGGAAAGGAAAGGAAAGGAAAGGAAAGGAAAGGAAAGGAAAGGAAAGGAAAGGAAAGGAAAGGAAAGGAAAGGAAAGGAAAGGAAAGGAAAGGAAAGGAAAGGAAAGGAAAGGAAAGGAAAGGAAAGGATTGTCCTGTGTTGTGGCCTCTGGGGCTCCAGGGTGGGAAATGGCTGATGCAAACAGGAGTGATGTTGTCAGTGGGATTTATATCCGTAAGGATTAGCGTTGGTGTTATTCATTGCAGAACTCCTCATTTGCTGTCTTTTATCTCATTCCTTCCTTCTGTTCAGGACTCAGCAATCACCGAGCTGGAAGAATTCCCGGGAAGGAGACTGAGAGGCTGGGAGCCACGGGGGGGTGGTGTTGTCCCAGAACAGGTTCATTCACACTCAGGGCGAGGTATTTGATTTATTTACTGCCCTGTGCACAGAGCAGGGCTGGGCAGCCTGGCTGGGGACGGCAGAGAGGGGCTGGCAGATGAAATGGGACTGGGAAACGTTCGGCACTGGGAAGGGCAGGAGGGGATGCGCTGGGGCCGGGGCTGCGGCTCTGCCCGAGGAAAGGGAGAGCCCGTGGGTGTGGCGGTGAAAGCTCAGATCTGCCCGGCCACAGCTCAGGACTTTGAAAAGAGTCAGGTCAGGGGAAAGGGTGATCCCAGCGGCGCGGCACAGCCAGGAGGGAGCGAGGACATCACGGGGTCAAGGGTGGGCAAAGCTTTCTTTTCTTTTCTTTTCTTTTCTTTTCTTTTCTTTTCTTTTCTTTTCTTTTCTTTTCTTTTCTTTTCTTTTTTCTTTTTCCTTCCTCCTTTCTTCCTTCCTTTCTCCCTCTCTTTTCTTTCTCCCTTTCTCTCTCTCTCTTTCCACTCTTTCTTCTTTTTCTCTCCCTCCCTCCCTCCCTCCCTCTCTCCCTCCCTCTCTCCTCCCTTTTCTCCTTTCCTTTCCTTTCCTTTCCTTTCCTTTCCTTTCCTTTCCTTTCCTTTCCTTTCCTTTCCTTTCCTTTCCTTTCCTTTCCTTTCCTTTCCTTTCCTTTCCTTTCCTTTCCTTTCCTTCCCAAAACTTCCCTTCCCAAAACTTCCCAAACTTCCCTTCCCAAAACTTCCTTCCCTTTTTCTTTCCCTTTCCTTTTTCCTTCCCTTCCCTTCCCTTTTTCCTTCCCTTTTTCCTTCCCTTTTTCCTTCCCTTTTTCCTTTCCTTTCTCCTTCCCTTTTGTTGTTTCCAAGTGTCACTCAGTGCCAAACCCAAGTCACTTCACTTGTTGCCAATTACTACTGCTCCGTTTGCAAAGACCTCAGGATAACCATTATTATCCCTCTCATTACTGCACAGAGATGGAAAACAACCTCCTCCCTTTTCCCTGGATGGGAGTGGTGGGGTCACAGCACATGGCAGGGGGCTGCCCCAGCCTCAGTGCCAGCCCCACAGGGCACCCCTGGGCAGGATCTGGGCCAGCATCCTCTACTAGGTGTGTGCCTGGGCACCCTGTGGGTGCCTGTCCCCGTGCCCAGGAGCAGAGTGGGGATCAGATGTGAAAGACCTGTCACAGACATCTTTTATGAAAAATCCTTTCTTTAGGATTTTTCCTCTTGAGAAGCTGAGGTGAAAAAGGAACAAAATGTAAACACTGATTATCTGCTGCTGTGGAATGCAACAGGTGGGTCTGTGATTGGTCTCATGTGGTTGTTTTTAATTAATGGCCAATCACAGCCAGCTGGCTCAGACAGAGAGTCCAAGACACGAGCCTTTGTTATCATTCTTTCTTTTGCTATTCTTAGCTAGCCTTCTCATGAAACTTTTTCTTCTGTTCTTTTAGTATAGTTTTAATGTAATATGTATCATAAAATAATAAATCAAGCCTTCTGAAACATAGAGTCAGATCTTTGCCTTTTATCTAAGAACCCTGTGGACACCGTCACAGAGACCGAAATGTTCAAGGCTATTAACTCAAAATGGACCTTTTCCAAGAGCAGCAGGTGCTCCACCTCCATCATCCAGTGCAGCAGAGACCCCACCTTGAGCATCCCCTGGCAGACACCAGACCCCACTTCACACCACGCACGCGGCGGATTAAAACATTTATTCCCAAGTGCCTTCACCCCGCATATCCCTGCTCCTCCTCATCCTCGCTGCTCTCCTGGACGAGGTCGGGGTCTGCAGGCCCACAGGCGATGCAGGTGACCCCCATCAGCCTCCAGCAGGACTCGCAGTACAGGGCAAAGCAGTCGGGGTTGGGGCAGGGCTGGTGCTGGGGGTCTCGGGGGTCCCACACAAGGTGCATTTCTGGCGCAGGCAGCGGCGCAGCCAGGGCCAGCGCCGGCGGCACCACCGCAGCAGCACCGTCCCCTGCAGCGAGGACAGCTCTGTGTGGGCTCAAGGGACAGTGGCAACCCCAGCTGGCAGCCCCGTTGTCCCTGTCCCCACTCACCAGCTCGGGAGGCAGCCGGGCTTGCCGGGCTACGCGGCCGCGCTGCAGGTGCAGGAAATGCTTCCTCTGGCGCAGGAGTTTGTTGTACAGGAACAGCACTCGAGCCTTCTCCCTCTGTGCCAGCAGAGACCCTGAGGGTCAGCAAAACCCACCCCAGAGCCACCCCCAGGCTGTGCCCAGCCCTCGGGATGCTCACCTTGGGGAGGTGGTGTTGTGGTGTGATTTCATGGTTTACCTCAGAACCCCGGGTCCCTCCCATGAAGATTCCCTCTCAGGTGTGTCAATCACCTCTCCTTTCCCCATCCTGACCCCTCCCAGCACTGTCTGCCAATCCTGGAATTCCAGAAGGGCATCCAGGGATTGGCAGATTCAAAGGATGCCCTTTAACCCCCGGGGGGCATTGGGCCATCCAGGTGTCCTTTGTCCCTTTGTCCCTGCCCTCCTGTCCCTGGTTGGTGGCTCCCTACCCCTTCCCTGCCCCTCTCCCTGGGGTTCAAAGGAACAACAACCACGGGCTCAGGGAGTTCTGTTGGAGCTGGTGCTGCATTCAGAGAATAAAGCTCTGGATCCAAACCCTCCATCAGAACCAACTCCTTTCCTTCACCATCACCTTAAAGCTTCTCTGCCAGAGGTAAACCCAAGGAGCAGAACCCTCCACAGGAGAAAGCTCCATCCCACCACCACCAGAGCTCCTGCAGGCCTGGAATTGTCTCTAGTGCCCAGCTGCAACATCTAGCTGGCCAAAAGTGTCTCTGGGGTGAAACACCACAGTTGCGACTTTTTGGTTCAGATACAGGGGCCAGACAAGCCAAGGCGCGTCCCGTCTGGCTATATTGGTAATACCAATATTTTGTCACCCAAATGTGCTGCTGGTCCACCAGTAAAGACCGTGAGGGTCAGCAAAACCCCCCCCAGAGCCACCCCCAGGTTGTGCCCAGCCCTTATGCTGCTCACCTTGGGGAAGTAGAAGGCGGCGATGGCGCGGCGCAGGCGGAACGGGTACACCTGGGCCACGCAGAGCAGGGCCAGCAGGCCCAGGGGCAGGCAGGTGCTCAGGTACTGCTGCCTTGTCATCTCCGTGGGCCGTGGCAGGCAAACTGGGGACAGGGCACTGCTGTGAGCACCCCCAGGGCAGCCCCTGAACGCTTGTGGGGGAGTTTTCCATCCCTGGTAGTGGCTTACCCAGGTTGGAGGTCTCCATTTCGGACTCAAAGGAGGTGTTGAGGGCCCCGATGGTGCCCCGCAGCAGCTCTGCCATCAGGGATGTGCCCATCACGTTCACAGACAAGTGGTGGCTGGCTGTGGGACGGGGGGATAGGGAGGCTGAGGAGGGGCTGGGAGGGCTGAGGGGGTCCCTGCATTGCTGAGGGGCATGGTGGGACCACGAGCTGGCCTTCCAGGGTTGTGAGCTCACCTTGGTAGGAATACTCGATGAAGGAATGATGCTGGATGACGCTGAGAACGGTGAAGATGAAGTGGTCCAGGCCACAGACAAAGAGGAGGAAGAGCAGCAGTGGGATGCACCTGAGCAGCTCCATCACCTGCAGGGAGCAGGGGAGCTGTCACAGCCTGCTGTCCCCAGCTCTGACCCCCCTGATTACCCCCAGCCCCTCACCATGTGCCGCCGCTCAGGCCGCTGCACGGCTAGCTTGCACGGGAAGACGAAAGATGGGACCTCCTCCTTGAGCAGGGGCAGCAACGTCTGTTTGTTCTGGATGAGGGGCAGGGGGTGTCTCAGTGCAGCCTCTGGGACACCCCGCTGGTGGTGACAGGGCTGCCCTGCACCCCTTTCCCCCTGCCCAACCTGCTCTCTGCGCC
The DNA here is from genome assembly GCF_035770615.1 of Melospiza melodia melodia. Classification (NCBI taxonomy): domain Eukaryota; kingdom Metazoa; phylum Chordata; class Aves; order Passeriformes; family Passerellidae; genus Melospiza; species Melospiza melodia. Next base: position 9,345,323 of record NC_086218.1, read on the forward strand.
GGGCGTCGATTTGACGGAAATAGGTGGTGATGTAGCAGTTGTCAAAGCCGATTTTGCGACAGTACTGATTGGTGTAGTTGAAAGCCCTGGAGAGAGAGGATAGGTTTGGGGTGAAGGAGGCACTGGGTGAAGCCCCCAGGACCCCTCCCTTGTCTTCATGTCCCCTCCTAGACCTGCTGCCAAAGAAGGCCCCCACCTCTCTGCACCCCACAGCTGGCATAGGGGTGTCACCCCCAGCCCCTGTGCCAGGTGTGACAATCCCAGGGGTGTCACCCTCAGCCCCTGTGCCCCTTTCCATCCCAAGGCTCACGAGATGAAGACGAAGAGGAAGGTGAAGGACAGCAGCAGGCGGAAGAAGGAGACAGCCAGGCCCAGGCGGGCGCCTTCCTGCCGCAGCTGCGAGGTCAGTTCCTCCCGCATCTGCGCCGCTACCTCGGTGCCCACCAGCATCTCCTGGTGCTCCTCCTGCGGCAGAGGGGTCAGGGGGCAGGGCAGGGCCATGGGCACAGGGGATGGGCACCCACAGGGTGCCCAGGCACCCACCTTGTAGGCAATGCTGGCGCTGAACTCCTGGCTGAGGCTGTTGACGGAGCCGTTCACCCGGTCGTACATGTGCCCGAAGTTGCCATCCACGGGGATCTTCTTCTTACACCAGTGGCTCATGACTGCACAGGTGGCACAGGGACAGTGGTGGCTGTGGCTGCCGTGCCAGGGGGCAGAACTGGATCTGCCCCTTCAAGGGAGCGTGGGGTCAGGGTCACCTACGTTTGACCATGTGGCAGAGGAACCCAAACTGCATGGGCAGGCAGACGAGGTGGTTGAAGAGGGGCAACTTCACTCGTTTCATGCATTTCTTGTACATGTTCTGGAAGTGGGTTGTGCAGCGCAGCAGGCCCCTCTGGATCACAGCTGGAGAGCAGGAGGAGCCCTCAGCTGCCTGTGCAGCCCACTGCCCCAGCCTCCAACCCAGTGGGGACAGCAGTGGGATCTGGGGCAGCCCCCTCGCTTTCCACCCTGCTCACTTTCACAGCGAAGTTTGGTCTTTGTCTCGTAGAGCTCCTGGGTGCTGGACTCTTTGTCCATCTCTGGGTGTTGCTTCAGGTCATAGCCATCATCACTGACCACCTGCTCGTTCAGCTCCATGAAGGCTTCGGAGATGTTGTGTGTCTCGGCGTTGAGCGTGTCCGCACTCTTCTACCAGGGCACACACACACACAGACACACAGACACAGGCAGAGGCTTGGTCCTGCTCCCCCAGCCCCCCAGCACCCCTGCCCAGAGCCCTCCTCACCACCAGCTCCTCCATGACTTGGCGCATGGGGGCTGTAGATGCGTGCCACAGGAGTCCCGTGTGGTTGACCTGTAGCTCCACCACGCACTCCATCGAGCGCTTCGTCTCCATCAGGTTATACCAGAGGTTGGCCCCAGGTCCTGGTGGCAGCAGGGGTGGCTCAGAGCCCAGCAGCTCCCAGGAGCCCACTGGGGGACACAGGGATATGGGGGGGGACCCTACCGTTGTAGATGGCAGCGAAGACAAAGGAGAGAACGTAGAGCCGACCCTCCTTGCCCAGGAACTTGGGCACCATGAGCATGTTGGCACAGCGGAAATGGGGGGACGTGGCCCAGCCCAGGGCAGTCACCCCTGTGCAGAGCAGAGAGCTGAGCCCATGGTCCCCACAGAGAACCCCCTGCTCTGGGGGTTCTGATGGTTCTCAGATGGGGCTCCTGATGGTCCCCATGCCCTCGGTCCCCTCCCTGTCCCATCCTCACCTATCAGCCACCAGGTAAGCTTCACCTTCAGCTTCTCTGATATGTCCAGAGGCATGATGAGGAAATGGCAGATCCCTGGAACACCCAACAATATTCCTCATTTTTCCTAACGTTCCTAATGTTCCAATTCTCCCATTCTTCTAATGTGGCAAATTCTTCTTCAAAGACTTCAAAACTCACCAACAATTTGCCAATAGTTGGTAACAAAAACCTTATCTCATAAGGTTTGTCTCATAATCTGACAGGGAAAAATCCATCAGCTCAAAAGAGACACCCACAAATAATCCTCACACATTACATAGATAATCTACTCATTACAGCACCAACAAACAAAAAAATACAAAAGACTTGTGACAGCATAATTACAGAACTTCAAAACACAAGATTAGAAGTCTCTACATCAAAAGTCCAAAAAAATCTCACCACAGAAATACTTAAAATTAAAAATCACAAAACAAACAATTAAGCCACAAAATATAAAATTCAAAAGCAATGTCAACGACTTACAAGATTTAAAAGAATTCAATTAGATCAGGCCAATTTTAGAGATCACTAACTTACACCACTTTTCAACTTATTAAAAAGAAGCTACAACATCAAATCTCCCAGAACCCTCACACCTAAAGGCCAAAAAGCCCTTAAGAAAATTACTAAAGCCCTTCAGCAAAAACAAGCACAACAATGTGCAATGCCACAACACGTACAAAATGTACAAAAATTTTTGTAATGTACAAAATCCAAAATGGGATGGGACTGCTGTGGAATGCATCTTGAGCTGTTTACTTTCCAGCATCAGCCTCATTCCATGGTGATGACAATGGGAAGCTGCCAGCAGCTCACATCCCAGGCAGTAGACAAAGAACTTAATGTCACAACTCACTTTAAAAATTTTTTGACCAATCTCACAAAGCAAAAGCACATTGACAGTAGTTCTATCCAACCACTATAATCACATGTACCTTTGGTTAAAACAATGCTTGCTTATTTAAAATACAATACCTGCTTGGAAGCCTTAAAACACAACACACGGAGCTCCATTATTAAGCTTAAAACTTCCTAATATCTCACTAGATAAACTTTTCTGTAGCTTAGGGAGTTATTCTAGACAAGCGTTAATCCCTTTGGTTGTATTTGTCCTTACTTTGGAGATAAGTTGGGAAAATATCATTTATTATTATTCATTTATTTATAGTTTATTATTGATTTAAATGTCTATTCTATATATATTAATAAGAGCATGTATTTATGTATTTATTTATTTATTTATTTATTTATTTATTTATAATTATTATTATTTTTCTATTTTTTGTCCTCAATTTTCTCCCAAAATTTTTCCCAAATTATCTCCAAATTAAGGACCATTGTTCTATTTGTCTTTACTTCCTACACCTCATACAACTTTTCTGCTGACAAACCTTTTGGCGACTGCTTAGCTCTAAATTGTTCTGTTGTCATGTCTGGAGGTGAGGAGACGAGTGTTGGGGGCTAGCAGTCCCAGTGTGTGGGAAATGGGTTAGAAAAATTTATAGAACATTTATAATATAGAAAAATTTTAATAAAGTATAGATAGATGATAGATAGATATAGTATATATATAGATATAGATATAGATATAGATATAGATATAGATATAGATATAGATATAGATATAGATATAGATATAGATATAGATATAGATATAGATATAGATATAGATATATAGATATATGGATAGATAGATAGATAGATAGATAGATAGATAGATAGATAGATAGATAGATAGATAGATAGATAGATATATCTTGATATATTTATATATTTATATACAGATATATAGGTAGATAGGGATAGAGAGAGATAGAGTGATATAGAGATATACAGAGATATAGAGACAGAGATATAGAGATATAGATAGATATAGATACAGATTTAGATAGATATAGATATAGATATAGATATAGATATAGATATAGATATAGATATATATATAGATAGATATAGATAGAGATATAGATATAGATATAGATATAGATATAGATATAGATATAGATATAGATATAGATATAGATATATAGATTTTTATATAGATGTAGATAGATAGATATAGGTACAGATACAGATATAGATACAGAAACTGATATAGATATGGATATAGATATAGATATATATATATATATAGATAGATAGATAGATAGATAGATAGATAGATAGATAGATAGATAGATAGATAGATAGATAGACAGATAGATAGATAGAGATATCTTGATATATTTATATACAGATATATAGGTAGATATAGATATAGATAGATAGATAGATAGATAGATAGATAGATAGATAGATAGATAGATAGAGTGATATAGAGATATAGAGATATACAGAGATATAGAGACAGAGATATAGAGATATAGAGATATAGAGATATAGATAGATATAGATACAGATTTAGATAGATATATAGATATAGATATAGATATAGATATAGATATAGATATAGATATAGATATAGATATAGATATAGATATAGATATATAGATTTTTATATAGATGTAGATAGATATAGGTACAGATACAGATATAGATTCAGAAACAGATATAGATATAGATACAGATATAGATGTAGATATAGATATATAGATATGGATATAGATATAGATATATAGATTTTTACATAGATGTAGATAGATAGATATAGGTACAGATACAGATATAGATACAGAAACAAATATAGATATAGATATAGATATAGATATAGATATAGATATAGATATAGATATAGATATAGATATAGATATAGATATAGATATATAGATTTTTATATAGATGTAGATAGATAGATATAGGTACAGATATAGATACAGAAACAGATATAGATATAGATATATAGATATGGATATAGATATAGATATGTAGATAGATATAGGTACAGATACAGATATAGATACATACATATAGATACATGTATGTATAATCTATATAATATAGAAATTTTATAGCAGTTCTGCTGTCTCTAAGACCTGCCTTTTGCAGCTTTCCCAAACCCTGTGACTTTAGTGATTCCCCCACTCACCGAGGCCGAGGAACATCCCGAAGCCGGCTCCCAGGAAGGCTTTCCTGCAGCGGTACTGGTCGGGCCGGCTCCAGAGGAAGCGGCTGCACGGGCCGGGCAGGACCGAGAGCACCACTCGCTTCAGGGCTGGGAGGGGACACGGGTGTCAGCCCTGCCCTGCCACTGCCCTGCTGGGGACAGCAGAGGTGGCGGAGCTCACTCGTGTTGGGAGGTTTCTGAGCACGGGATTCTGCTCCAGAATCGATGCCCGGGGGATGCTCCGATGGAGAGGGAACACGCTCGGGTGTTTTTACCACCACCACCTCCCGCAGCTCCCTGTCACTGCTGGCAGCTTCATCCTCGGAGTCAAAGTCGGGTCTGCAGGTGGGGAGAGGAGTGTTGAGGAGCAGCAGTCCAGGTGGGTGGGAAATGGATTTATAGAAAATTTTATAGAAAATTTATAATATAGAAAAAAATTAATATAGAATATATTAATTAATATTATTAATATATTAATTAATCATAATTAATATATTGATTATAATTAATATATTAATATATATTAATCAATATATAGAATATGTGTATATATATGTATATATATGTATGTATGTATATATGTATATATTCATGTATGTACGTATGTATGTATGTTATATATATCATATAAAATAACTATTTAAAATATTTATAGTACATATATATATATAATATATATAATATAGAAAAATTATAATATAGTAGAAAGTTTTATAGAAAATTTATAATCTAGAAAAAATTAAATATAGAACGTATATATATGTATATATAAAATATATCGAAAATTCAAAATATAGAAATAGAATATAGAAAATTCTACTGAAAATTTATAATCTAGAAAAACTTAAATATAGGATATACATAATGCAAAAGATTTTATAATATAGAAATATAGGAAATTTTAGTAAAATATTATATAGAAAAAATTAATATGGAATATATATAATACAGAAAATTTATAATGTAGAAATAGAATATACAAATTTTTATCAAAAACTTTAATAAAGAAAAATTAATATTGAATATATATAATATATATTATATATAATATATTAAATATATATAATATATTATATATATAATATATATAATATAGAATTTCATAATATAAAAATATAGAACATTTTATCAAAAATTTTAATATAGAAGATATAGGTATATATATGTATATATAATATAGAAAATTTACAGTATAGAAGTAGAATATAGAAAATTTTATCCAAAATTTCTGTAGAAAATTATGTACAGAAAAAAAACTAAAAAAATTAATTTTTTTAAAATTATAGAACATTTTATAAATATTTATAGAAAATTTATAGAAATTTTTAATAGAAAATTATATATAGAAAATTTTAGCAGGTTTTTTAATTATAGAAAATTTCACAGTTATTTATAGATAATCTATAGAAAAATTTTAATAGACAATTTAATATAAATTTCTAGAAAATTCATAAAATTTTATACATATAGCATTTTTACATTTATTTTAAATATTGAAAATTCATAATGCTTGGCAGAACTTTAGAACTGATAGAAAATATTTGAATTTTAAATTTAATAGCAAATTTTTGAAGTTTGACAGAAGGTTCACAGAGTGTGTATTTGTATGCAAACTTTGAGATAAGAAATGTTGATTTAGAAATATTACAGGACAGACATTGTTGAAAGAGAAATGGAACCAGAAACAAGTTTTAAAGGATGATTTTCCAAATAAGACTGGATACTTTAGAGAAATAAAACAATGAAAGATGCATTGTAGTAGGACCCATGAGGGGTAGTTTTAGATGATTCATTTTAAATTATTTATAGTATGGTGTGGTTAAAGCTAATAGACTAAGAAACACTTATAGTGTATTGTAATTCTGATTGTGATTGTAATTATGACATCTGTATTGTCTCACCCTTCTCATGAGACTGAAAATAAAAGTTTTTAAAACACCTCTCAGTTGCCCCATATCTGAGTCTGAAAAAAGTACAATCCAACACCAGTGCTGGAAGGGAAGGAGGACATTGCCATCCCCACAGGCAGCCTGTCACTGTAATATTTTCTGGAAAAATCCTTTGGTCAGGATTTGTCTCCTGGGAAGCTGAGAAGCCTCAGAGAAAAAGGAAAACAATTTTATCTCATTTGCTTCTCCTGTGTTTTGCTGCTTTGGAATGAGATTGTTTATCCAACAGGTGATTTTTTATGTGAATTGTTTTGACTTAATGACCAATCCCCATCAAGCTGTGTTGGGACTCCGGAAGGAGTCACAAGTTTTCTTTTAGCCTTCTAAAAGTATTCTTTCTCTATTCTTTAGTATAGTTTAATTTAGTATTCTTTAATATAATATATTAGCCTTCTGAGAACATGGAGTCAGATTCATCATTCCTCCCTTCGTCGGGGGTCTCAGAAAACACCACAGCAGCCCTCACCTGGAGAGCAGCCCCTTGCTCTCCTCCTCCTCCTCCTCCAGCTGCTCCTGCAGCCTCCTGGATGTTCTGGAGGGAGACGTCCAGCTGCTGATGATGTCCTTGATGCGCTGCAGCAGCTGCTGCCCTCGCTCCCTGCTCCGCTGTCTCCTCACCACTGGAGATGCGTCCTCCACAGCGCCCTGCTCTGCTGTCTCCTCCTCACTCGAGTCCCTGCAGGGCACAGAGGGCAGGGCTGAGCTGCAGCCCCCCTCCCACACCCCCTGCAGCCCCCCAGGCCCGGGTGGGCTCCCAGCACCCCTCTGCTCACAGCTCCTCGTCCCCAGAGTCCGGGTAGCTCAGGGGGGCCATGCAGACGGAGCAGGTGTTGTTCAGGGTTTTGTAGCAGTCACTGCAATACAGCCCTGTGGAAAATGGGGATGTCAGGGGGGAATTTTCTGGAGAGGGGGACCCCAAACTGTGAGGGCTCCTACCTTTGCAGTTGAGTGTGATGCAGGCAATGAAATCTGGCCGCTCTGCCATCCCACAGGTCAGGCAGTGTTTGCGCTGGATGCCCGCGCGGCGAGCGAGGCGAGCAAGGAGAGGGAACCTGCAAGCACGTGGGGCAATGCCATCTCAGAGGTCCTTGCCACAGACCCCCAGGGATGATTCTGCCCCTTTTGCATCTCCTGGAAGAGCTTACCTGGAGATGAGGATAAGGAAGAGCCTGCTCTTCCCGGTGTCGGCCAAGCGCTGCGTGCCCCCTCGGCTCAGGGCAAACACCGCCCATTCCCGCCGTGCCCGGATGATGTTGTGGAGGAAGGCCAGGCGCTCCTGGCATGGAGGGGATGGGGTGAGGGCAGCTGGTGGCTCAGGGAGTGTAGAGGGACACACACACATGCACAGGGGACTTCTCACCATCTCACGGGATGGGAAGTAGCAGGCACACACCGCCCGGCGCAGGCGTGCCATGTAGGAACCAAAGACAGCGATGAAGAGCCAGATACCGTACAGGATTCCTGGTGGGAAGAAAACGAGCTAAGTGGGGAGGGCACCCCCCTACACCCCCCCCATCCACCTGGGTCGTTGAGGGTGCAGTGGCCTTGGTCTGCACACCTATGGTGATGTAGGTGGCGTGGTCGGGCTCCTCGGGCTGGATGAGGCAGACCTGGGACAGCACCGAGACCTCGCCCTCCTGCAGCGTGTTGAAGGCAGAGACCAGGTCCTTGTAGATCTCACTGGTGTAGCCCGTCCCGTTGACGCTGATGGTCATGGTCGACGGCGCTGTGGGCGAGCAGTTCAGACCTGGGGCCATCCCACAGCCCTGACCCTCAGCCAGCAGAGCACCCAAGGGTGCTGCTCACCCCTGGCAATGATCTCCGCGCTCAGCTGGTGCCGGAACAGGTCAAGGAGCCAGAAGATGCTGTAGTCAGCCAGGATGATGCTGAGCCCCAGCAGGGTGTGGCGCAGGAACCCAAAGAGCTGAATCCCATACTGGCTTCGCTCAGCCTTCGACAGCCACAGCGCACCTACACGGCCGCGGGAGCACCGTGAGGCCACGTCGGGGGGCTCAGGTTGGGCTGGGGGATACCCTCGAGGGTGGGACTGACCTGGGGGGATGTAGCGGCCCCTCTCCCGCCCCGACAGGGGCAGCACGGTGGGTTTGCCCTGCTCTGCACACCGCAGGTCCATCTCCACAAAGCGCCGCGTGATGTAAACGTTGTCAAAGGTGTCGTCCCGCAGGTAGCGGCGCCGGTACTTAACCGCGCTGAGGGCACGGGGGGAAGCTGAGCACCTCCACACCAGGTCTCCATCCCCGTGGGTCATCACCAGGGCACTACTCACCGGTACCACAAGAAGAGGACGGCCAAGAAGGAGATGTAGGAGAAGAGCTCCAGGAAGCGGTGGTAGGGCTCCATGTGGTGCTGCACGGCCTCCATGATATCGGCAGACACCTCCCCCAGGCTCTTGCTGGCGTTGAGGTTGACGCTGAAGTGGTGCATGACTGTGATGTTGAACTCAAACTCGGCACGGACGCGGTTCAGGGCGTCTGTGAGGGCTGCAGAGGGGATGAGAGGTGCTGTGCATTGCAGCTGGATCCAGAAGAGAGGCGCAGAAAAGGACCCGTGCAGTGGTTTTGGTTTGTTAATTTGAGATTTTGTTAATTTTGAGATTTTTTTCATTAATGTGCTAAAGAGTGTGGTGGCTAATAACTAATGTACTTATTTCTTGTTGTGAGGTAGGATTAGGAAAAGGGCAAAGAAGGTTTAAAATTTTAAAAGGGTATAAAGAAAAATGTATTAATAGTAACTTAAAGAAAGAGTAAGAATTAGAATAGATAATATAATAAGAATTAGAACAAAACTTTTAGAATACTCTTCTTCTTATAACCTTTTTTTCTTGCTGATAATGTAAAGAAATAAAATTTTAGTTAGTTTACTACTTTTTTAATAGTCTTTTTTTTTGTTTTGCTTATTTAGTGAGAGTGGTTTAAAGTTTTGTATCATTTCCATAGACGTCTCTCATGTAAAACAGTGACAACCCCCAACCCCCACACGGCACTGGATACTCACGGTTTGCAACGTTGGCCCGGATGAACTTCTGGATGTACTTTGGGATGGTGCAGAACATGAATGAAACTGCAGAGAGGGTGGAACCTCTGTAGGGCTGGGCCCCCATGATGGGGACACATCTGCCCCATCAACCCCATTAGCCCCCCATTAGTGGCAGAGGGACAGGGACTCACGTGTGCTGATCGTGCCACAGAGGGCCTTGAAGGTGATGATAACGTAGCAGATGTGGAAGAGGAGGGGCAGGGCACGCTCACACTTGTCCCTGGCCTTGTCTATGTAGCGATAGCAGCTGGTCTTGGGATCCCCCAGCTCGCGGTTGCAGATGTTCCCAGCCCTCGCCAGCCACATCCAAACGTTGCGCAGGGCCCGGGCTGTGGGCAGGGAGGGGGCATTGGAGACAGGGACGGTCTGAGAGGAGGGTACGGGGGTGCTGGGGCTGGGGACACCCCCAGGGGTCCAACACTCACCAACGTGTCTGGTAGAGTCTGTGATGGAGCGGATGAATTTACGGACGCGGTCACCCAGCACCTTGGCATTCTGGCCAATCTCCTTGATTTTCCTCTGCAAGTCTGCAGAGAGAGGGGACACCTGAGCACACCCCATAGCCTGAGACTGTCTGCTCTCCCCAGGAAGGGCCCCTCCAGTCCCTCCACCTTGCCCCAGCCCCCTGCTCACTCAGCAGTGGCTCCTTGGCACGTTGCAGCCGCTCGGCCGTCTGGTTTTGGGCCAGCTCAGCCCCACACGACAGCGCCTTGGCGAGCTGGGAGACGTTGTGCATGAGATTGGTGCCAGGGCCTTGCATGGTCAGGCACAGCGCCAGCACCATGACCATCATCTTCCCCTCCTCTGCAAAGACAGGGCAAGAATCAGTCTCATAATCTGACAGGGAAAAATCAGTCTCTTAATCTGACAGGGAAAAATCAATCAGTCTCATAATCTGACAGCAAAGAATCGGTCTCATAAACTGACACGAAAAAATCAATCAGTCTCATAATCTGACAGCAAAGAATCAGTCTCATAATCTGACAGGGGAAAATCTGGCTCATAATCTGACACAGCAATAGTCAATCTCATAATCTGACAGAGAAAAATCAATTTTATAATCTGAGAGGGAAGAATCAGTCTCATAATCTGACAGCAAAGAACCAGTCTCATAATCTAACAGGGAAAAATCCGTCTCATAATTTGACAGTGAAGACTCAATCTCATAATCTGGTAGCAAAGAATTAATCTCATAATCTGACAGGGCAAAAATCAGTCTCATAATTTGACAGGCAAGAATCAATCTCATAATTTGACAGGGAAAAATCAGTGAGTCTCATAATCTGAAGGTTGTGAATTCCATCCTCACACAGGGCACCGCTAATGTTGGTTATCTAACTTTTTTTTTTGTTTCTGTTAGGGTTGGGATTGAAAGCACTCAAGATGGTATTTCGCGTCTGGGTTTAGATGTTTATTATTTTTTATCTATATTATAGTCTTATAAACTGTGAGTTCTATAGTATTTTACTAATAAATTACAAAATTATTTTGTATCTATTTTTACAAGGTCTTTAAAAGAAAAAGTATCTAATTAAGAAATGACACTTAAATTATTTTTATTTTTCACTCAATAACTAATAATTTGTTTTTTGCAATGTGGACTTTTTAAAGTTTAATTATAAAATACTACTTAGATTAATGAAGAAGAAGAAGAAGAAGAAGGATTAGCTACTGTCTTAAATTTCTATCTTAGTTTTATATATACTTTATTTTAATTTTTTTATATTTTATAGATATATTACTATACTTTAAAACTTGAAACTCCAAGTTTTCTACTAGGTGATATTACACACTTCTATTTCAACTACACACTTATAATCTTATTATTAATCTGTTATATATAACTAATCTGCTATATATAATTTATAATTTTATCATTAACCTGTTATATATAACTAATCTGTTATATATAATTTATAATTTTATCATTAATCTATTATATATAACTAATCTGCCACATATAATTTTTAAACTTATCATAAATCTATTATATATAACTAATCTGCTACATATAATTTATAATCTTATTATTAATCTGTTACGTATAACTAACCTGTTATAAATAATTATATTATTATTCTGTTATATACACCTAATCTGCTAAGTACAATTTATAATCTTATTATTAATCTGCTATATATAATTTCTTATTTTATTATTAATCTGTTATATACAACTAATCTTCTCAGTATAATCAATAATCTTAGTATTAATCTGTTATATATAAATAATGTTATAAGTTATATATAACTTATAATTTTATTATGAATCTGTTCTATATAACTAATCTGCTATATATAATTTCTTATTTTATTATTAATCTGTTGTATACAACTAATCTGCTAAGTACAATCAATAATCTTAGTATTAATCTGTTATATATAAATAATGTGTTATATAGAATTTATAATTTTATTAATAATCTGTTCTATATAACTAATCTGCTATATAGGATTTATAATCTTATTAATAATCTTTTATATATAACTCATCTGTTATATAGAATTTATAATATTATTAATCTTTTATATATAATTTCTAATCTTATTCATCTGATACATATAACAAATCTGCTAAATATAATTTATAATCTTATTTTTAATCCATCATTAATTAATTTTGGAAACTTTTTTTACGGGTTAAGATCAAATGTGATGTTCTCTTGAGGGTCTGTGTTTTTTAACCCAGAACATTTAAATTTTTTAGTATCTAGGGTTCTAACACATTCTTGGTGCTCAGCCAGGAGCCGGCATCCCCCGGCACCCATGGTTGCTCACTGGTGAAGAAGTGCGGCAGTGCCAGCAGCACGATCATCCGCGTCTTCATGGAGAAGGCCATGCCCAGGCCCATCCCCGCGCCCACGAAGATTATTTTTAATCCATTATTAATTAATTTTTGAAACTTCTTTTACGGGTTAAGATCAAATGTGATGTTCTCTTGAGGGTCTGTGTTTTTTAACCCAGAAAATTTAAATTTTTTTAGTATCTAGGGTTCTAACACATTCTTGGTGCTCAGCCAGGAGCCGGCATCCCCTGGCACCCATGGTTGCTCACTGGTGAAGAAGTGCGGCAGTGCCAGCAGCACGATCATCCGCGTCTTCATGGAGAAGGCCATGCCCAGGCCCATCCCCGCGCCCATGAAGACGGTGACGCTCAGGCAGTACCAGACATTGTGGCCCTGCACCAGCAGCACCAGGGCCCCGTAAATGCTGGCCAGCAGCAGGCCCAGCGTGAGGCCGCCCAGGCTGCGGGCGAACTCCTGGGCCTTGCTGGGCTCCTGCGGCCTGCGCTTGGCCCCGGCCCGCGGGGCCTGCTGCTTGGGCAGGCCCCGCCGGGCCCGCAGGGCTCTGCCCAGACCCGACACCAGCCTCATGCCGAGGCTGCTGCTGCTCCCTCCAGCTTTGTCTGGGTGGGAGAACAGCAGAGTGAGCGAGAGGTTTCCAGGGTGCTGCTGCACCGTTGCAGGTCCTGCCCGACGGTTTCCGTTGGGCTCGAAACCCCTCGGCAGTTTCAGTTGAGCTTTGCTCAACGCGCTGGGTGCGTTGGACTCTCTGAGCTCCTGAGGGAGGGTAATGAATGCAGGGGTTTGTCAGGAAAATTAATCCACAAACCCCATAATCAGAAGTTTCTGTCCAAAAAGGAGACAGAGCAGTCCTTTTACTTTGTTTGAATAAAGGGAGAGGCCACGGGGCATTTCCTTGGGGTGTCTCCAATTTTTGGACTAAGCAGCCTCTTTTTTATCCTAATTTCTCTCTTTCTTTTCCCATTTCTGAGGTACTTGAGAGGTACAGACTTCCCAAAACGCCTGATACCAAAGATTCCCCTCTGTTGTATAACCCAAACTCCAGCTTGGGACTCTATACCAGAAAAGCTTTTAACATGGATTTTCACACCCTGAACTCTTGCCTTCCAACTGATGCATTCATGCAATGAACAACCTGACAGCAACCCACAGCTGTTCGTGTCTCTTTGAATATGCCAGACCCAGTAAAAGCTCAACACCCTGATGTTCATCTTCCCAACAGAGAAATTCTGTATAATTACATGTCAGTAATTGCAGGTTTAATAAGCCTCAGCAGTTGTAGAGAGAAGAAACTCCAGCCAATAAATCAGTGGGGACCAGAGCCCATGGGACACTAGAGACACAAATCAGGGACATTTGGCCACACAACCACAAGATGGAGAGGAAAAAACAAGGCCAGGCATCAGCCAAAAGGGCAAAGTGGCTATTTGCAGCAGGAGAAGATCACAACCACTGAGTCAAGAAACCCACTGACCCAAAAGGAGAACACTCGGTACTCCTCCACCCTAATTAGCATGAGAAGCAAGAGACTCATTCAACCAATAGAAGAGAAAATACTAATTAATACTAATTAATGAGGAACTGTGTGACTTGCAGACCATGAATGTTTAATACTTGTTTGCTAAATGTCACAGTTGAGAAAGAGACAATACAAAGCAACACACTCCATTTTCAGAAGGCTTCAAACCTGGTTTTATTTTAGTATGCATGCTTTTTATACATTCTTTCAAAACCCATAAGTTTACACTTTACTCATTGGTCAGGAAAGACAAACAAAGTGCTCATTGGAACCAGCAGTTGCAGGTTTCTCTTATTTATCCTTTTTTCTTGGTTTCTATGTCAACGACTTTGGTAGAAAATTCTTTCAGGGGTAAACACGGATCCTCTTCTCAAACTCCTCTCTGGCTCGCAGAAATCACTGTAAAACCTCTTCCACATAGAAACAGTGAACAGTTTGCTCACTTGGGGTTGCATTGGGGATTGACCCCTGCACAGAACTGAAGATCAATCAAATCCCTTGGCTCTGGCTGGGATTGGCCTCTCGCACACCAGGGGGAGGAACCCATTTCAGGAGAACATTTTGGTGACCCAGACGGGCCACAAAGCCTTGCTTGGATCATCTTCCTGCTCCCAGAAATGCAGAATTGGATGGAGCAGGACTCCTGTGGTGGGGTGGCAGCTCGTGTCTTGCTCGTGGTGTCACAGACCCCAGGCTCCTGCAGGACAGCAGCAATGCAGGCTGCAGCCCCATGCATGGCATGAAATGGGGTCTGTGTGGTCCATCTGCCACGGGGTTGAAAGAGGATATAGGGAAGATGGAAGTGGGGGGTCTTCTGTGTGTAAAATCTGATAAACAGAAGAAGGAAACTAACATCTGTTTCTTTCCTTTAAATAGTCCTTTATGTGGACGGTAGTGTTTCATAATAAAGTCAAAGTTTTCTGTGTGGAAAAAGAGGGGGAAGAAAGCTTAAAATGAAGCAACTTCCCTTGACAAAGACCAGTCACAAAGAAAAAAAAAAAAAAGACCTGACACAATCTTTTCCTCATTTTTCTTCGTTTCCTTACTTATATCTGGTTTTAAAAAGGTGAAGGTCGGGATCTCTGCTGTCTGGGATGATGAAGGTGGGGGTCTCTGCTGTCTGGGATGATGAAGCTGGGGGTCTCTGCTGTCTGGGATGATGAAGTTGGGGGTCTCTGCTGTCTGGGATGATGAAGGTCGGGGTCTCTGCTGTCTGGGATGATGAAGGTGGGGGTCTCTGCTGTTTTGAATGATGAAGCTGGGGGTCTCTGTTGCACGAGGAGATAAAGGCAGGGCTGGTGATGCTGAGGGATGTGGGGGTCCCTCCTGCCCTGGGGGATGGAGGCAGGGGGCTCTGCCATTCGGGGTGGTGAAGGTGGGGGTTTTAGTGCACAGGATGATGAGGGCAGGGGTCTCCAGAGCAAGAGATGATGAAGGTGGGTACCTCTGCTCTCCGAGGTGGTGAAAGTGAGGGTCTTCAGTGCACAGGATGATGAAGGAGGGGTCTCCAGAGCATGAAATGATGAAGGTGGGTGCCTCTGCTCTCCGGGGTGGTGAAGGTGGGGGTCTCCACTCTACGGGATGATGAGGGCAGGGGTCTCGGGATGGGGAAGGCTCCCACCCCATCACCACCGCCGCCTCGCCAGCCACCCCCAGCCCCTCCCGGCTCACACGGACCCACCCCCGCTCCGCCCCGGCCTGGGCGGTGCCGGAGGAGCGGAACGGGGCCACGGCGCTGGCAGGGAAGTTCCGCCCCCGGGCCGGGCCGGGCCGGGCGGGGTCGGTGCCGGTGCCGGTGCCGGGGCCATGCGCGACGGGAACCGGCGGGGGCGGCCGCGGCGGGGCAGCGCGACCCGGAGCGGCCATGGGGGCGATGGGGCCGCGGCTGCTGCTGGCCGCGGGGCTGCTGCTCTCCGCTGGCACCGGGAGAGCTGCAGGTGAGCGGCGAACCGGGGTCCCGAGCGGGATGCGGGGGTCGGTGGGGTGCGCGGCTCGACCCCGGGCGGGGCATCACGGGGATATCCGGGAGGACCAGGATGGGATCGGGAGTTGTAGCCCCTCTGGAAGCTCGTTGCCACCTCCTCAGGATGTCCGGGGTGTCCTCCCGGTACGCTCGGTGCCCCTTCCCCGGTACACTCGGTGCCCCCTCCCCGGGATGCTCGCTGCTCTCCCGGTCCCCCGGTTCTGTCCCCGGCGCTCCCCGGGCTGGTGTGGACGTGCAGAGCGAGGTTTGCTGCGTTCTCCAAACCCCTTCCCGTATCCCGGGGCCCTGGGTGGGCAGGGGTTCCCCAAAAGCTGACGGGAAGGGGGGGTCTGAGTCAGCCCAGCCCGGCTCCCAGCCCTGCCCAGTCTCTGTGCTGGTTGTACTGGGCAGCCGGCCGAGGTGATGCAAGGCTTGGCCGAGGAGTCCATCCCGTCCTCCTGCAGCCCCCAAACAGGGGGGTTCCCCCCAGGCTGTGCTGGGAGCCGTGCTGTGAATGTGGGGGTCCCTGTCAGTGCTTCCCACCTGTCCTGGGGGGCTGTGGGGGTGACGGCTGGGGGGGCTGTAATGCCTGAGTGACCAGACTTGGATGAGAGACCAGGAGGGTCCAGGGTGCAGGCTGGGGGTCCAGGATGTGCTGGGTGACCTTGGAAGTCTGGGATGTGCTGGGTGACCTTGGAGGGGTTTGGGCTGTCCTGGGTGACCGTGAGGGTCTGTGCTGTGCTGGGTGACCCTGGGGGTTTCTGGGCTGTGCTGGGTGACCATGAAGTGTCTGGGCTGTGCTGGGTGACTTTGGAGCTCTTGGATGTGCTGGGTGACTTTGGGAGTCTGGGCTGTGCTGGGTGACACAGTGGTGAGCACCTGTGCAGGTGACACAGTGGTGAGGGCCCTGTGCTGGGTGACACAGTGGTGAGCACCTGTGCAGGTGACACAGTGGTGAGCACCTGTGCAGGTGACACAGTGGTGAGGGCCCTGTGCAGGTGACACAGTGGTGAGGGCCCTGTGCTGGGTGACACAGTGGTGAGCACCTGTGCAGGTGACACAGTGGTGAGGGCCCTGTGCAGGTGACACAGTGGTGAGGGCCTGTGCAGGTGACACAGTGGTGAGGGCCCTGTGCTGGGTGACACAGTGGTGAGGGCCCTGTGCAGGTGACACAGTGGTGAGGGCCCTGTGCTGGGTGGCACAGAGGTGAGCGCCCTGTGCTGGGTGACACAGTGGTGAGGGCCTGTGCAGGTGACACAGAGGTGAGGGCCCTGTGCTGGGTGACACAGTGGTGAGGGCCCTGTGCAGGTGACACAGCGGTGAGGGCCTGTGCAGGTGACACAGTGGTGAGCACCTGTGCAGGTGACACAGTGGTGAGGGCCCTGTGCTGGGTGACACAGTGGTGAGGGCCCTGTGCAGGTGACACAGTGGTGAGGGCCCTGTGCTGGGTGACACAGTGGTGAGGGCCCTGTGCAGGTGACACAGTGGTGAGGGCCTGTGCAGGTGACACAGCGGTGAGGGCCCTGTGCAGGTGACACAATGGTGAGGGCCCTGTGCAGGTGACACAGTGGTGAGGGCCCTGTGCAGGTGACACAGTGGTGAGGGCCCTGTGCTGGGTGACACAGTGGTGAGGGCCCTGTGCTGGGTGACACAGTGGTGAGGGCCTGTGCAGGTGACACAGTGGTGAGGGC
The DNA here is from genome assembly GCF_035770615.1 of Melospiza melodia melodia. NCBI lineage: Eukaryota > Metazoa > Chordata > Aves > Passeriformes > Passerellidae > Melospiza > Melospiza melodia. Next base: position 9,363,141 of record NC_086218.1, read on the forward strand.
CCTGTGCAGGTGACACAGTGGTGAGGGCCCTGTGCAGGTGACACAGTGGTGAGGGCCCTGTGCAGGTGACACAGCAGTGAGGGCCCTGTGCAGGTGACACAGTGGTGAGGGCCCTGTGCAGGTGACACAGAGGTGAGGGCCCTGTGCAGGTGACACAGTGGTGAGGGCCCTGTGCAGGTGACACAGTGGTGAGTGCCCTGTGCAGGTGACAGCTCGCAGCAGCAGCAGCACAGTGAGGAATCAGGACACTCCTGGTCAGTGACCCCGCGGGTGCTGTGGGATAACCGGACGCTCAGCTTGGCTGAAGCCACCCAGGTGAGCCCCCACCCACATTCCTGGGGTCCCCCACACTTGTGGCAGTGCCTGCACCCTGCCACCTCCCCTTGCCCTCTTCTCACTGCAGGTCATGTCCTGGTGCCACATCCCCAACACCCAGACGCAGTGGGGAAGGGAGCCCTCAGCAAATCCCCCGTCCCCTCCTGATGCTGGCAGGGACATTTCTGGGTCGGGGTCCGCACCGGGTGGGGCGGAAGGGCCCGGCCCACCATAGGGAGTCTCTCCGGTGTTTCCGCAGCGCTGCACCGGGCAGGAAGAGCGGGAGGAACGGGGTGGGAACCCCCCCCCCCGACACAATGAGGCCGGGAGGGAGGGACGCTTCCTGCGGGGAGGGCAGGGCATCCCTTCCGACCGCTCCCTCCGGGCACGCGGCAGCGCCGGGCGGGTCGCGGTGCCCCTGGGGGTGCGTGGGGAGGGGGCAGCTTGGCTCAGGGGGTGCCCCCTTAACCACGGCCTGTGCCAGGGGGGGTTCCCCGCCCGTCTGACAGTGCTGCTGGAGCTGGAGGGAGTGCGGCTGCTGCTGGAGCTGGAGCAGAACTGGTGAGTCTGTGGCTCTGGGGGCAACAGCAGGACGTGGGATGGAGCTCCTGGACCTGTGGAGGGTGGGGGTCCTGCTGGGACCCTGGGGCTCTGTCCATGGTGTTACTTAGAGTGGGGGTCCCTTATTCACTGTCTCCATCCATGCACAGGTGGGGTGGGGACCCCAGGGTGCACCCACAGCAGGGACATGGGAGGTGCTGAGTCCTCCCTTCCTGCCGGGGCGTGCTCAGGGCAGGGTGAGCTGGGGGTTCCTGCTGTGGGTGACACGAGTCTCTGGCAGGGAGCTGGTGCAGGGCACTGGGGCGCTGCTCTATTACCTGCCCGATGGCACACGGGTGATCCAGGAGCCCAGAGAGCAGGTATGGCCTCCAGCATGGCTGTCACCCCTGCTGTCCCCAGGCTGGGGCTGTCACACCCCTGTCCCCCCAGCCTGGGCTGGATCCTGAGCCCTCTTCTCTGCTGCAGGAGCACTGCTGCTACCAGGGGACAGTGCGGGGCTTCCCTGGCTCCTGGGCCAACCTCTGTGCCTGTGCTGGACTCAGGTGAGCCCCCAAGCCCAGTGGTCCATGAACCCACTCCCACTGTGCTGATGGTGGGATGGGCTCCATATCCCAGCTCCTCTGTCCTTCCCCAGTGGCCGCCTCTGGCTGTCGGACAGCAGGAGCTACACGCTGGAGCCAGACAGCAGCAGCCCAGGGCAGCACTTGGCATCCCGGCTTCGGCTGGAGCCACAGAGCTGCAGGCAGGGCTCCCAGCCTGGGGCAGAGGCAACAGAGCCCCCCTGGCCACAGAGGGTAGGTCACCCAGGGGTCTTGCCTCACAGAGTATCCGTGTATCAGCACTCTGACCCCTCTCTGTCCCCAGGGCAAGCGGGCAGCGGCAGAGCAGCGCTTTGTGGAGCTGGTGATGGTGGTGGACCACGCTGCGGTGAGTGCTGGGCAGTGTGCCCACAGCAGGGGCTGCCCTTCCCACAGCCACCCCTCTGAGCCCTCTCCCTGTTTCCTCAGTTCCAGAATTACCCCAGCCTACAACGCGTTCACACCCGGACCCTGGAAATTGCCAACCAGGTGGATGTGGTGAGTCACGGTCGTGTCTGTCCATGCCAGCCCCGTGCCCGGCTGTGCCCCTGGCCCTGCAGTGCTGGGGGGGCTCTGACCCCTCTGTGCCCCCCAGTTCTTCCGCCCGCTGGGAGTGCGGGTGGCCCTGCTGGCCGTGGAGGTCTGGAGCGAGGGTGACAAGATCGCGGTGGGCGGCAGCGCCCGGGCCGTGCTGGAGCGGTTCCTGCGCTGGCGCCGCGAGGAGCTGCTGCCCCAGCTGCCCCACGACAATGCCCAGCTCCTGACGTGAGTGGGGGACAGGGTGGGGACAGGGGGACGAGGCCATGGCAGTCCCCCCAACCCGCTGTGCTGTCTCCCAGGGGTGCTCACTTCGATGATGTCTCCGTGGGGATGTCGACTCAAGCTTCCATCTGTTCCCCCACGCGCTCCGGGGGGGTCAGCATGGTCAGTACCTCTGTCCCCCCACCCCATCCTCCCAGCAGCTGCCCTCCCTGACCCTGCTGTCCCACAGGATCACTCCGTCAGCGTCCTCGTCGTGGCCTCCACTGTGGCCCATCAGCTGGGGCACAACCTGGGCATGCGCCACGACGGCGCCGGGCGCCTCTGCGACTGCGGCGACCTCCGGCACGACCGCGGCTGCATCATGGCACCGCCCACGGGGTGAGGGCAGCGGGCAGCCCTTCGGGGAGCTGGGGCCAAGCCCCTTCCTCATCTCACCTCACCTCACCTCACCTCACAGGCCCTTCCTGCCTCTGCAGGTTGACACCTGGCTTGAGCTTCAGCAACTGCAGCCGGCAGGACCTGGAGCGCAGCCTGCAGCAGGGCCAGGGCTGGTGCCTGTCCAATGTCCCCGAGCCCCAGGTCCTGACCGGGAGCCCCACCTGCGGGAATCGCTTCGTAGAGCTGGGCGAGGAATGCGACTGCGGCCTCAGCGTGGTACGGGGGGCTCTGGGTAGGCCTGAAGCCCTGAAGCCACCCCATTTCTCCATGGCTCTGCCCTGGGGTGTCTGGGGCTGGCAGGGTGGTTTCCACCAGTGCTGGGTGCTGGTGGCACCCACTGACTGCGGCCTCCCCACCTCAGGAGTGCACCGATCCCTGCTGCAACAGCAGCTCCTGCCAGCTGATGCCAGGGGCCGTGTGTGCCGCCGAGGATGCCTGCTGTGAGGACTGCCAGGTGTGTGGGGATGGGCACCCGTGCCATGGGCACACCAGCCACTGCCTGTGGTGGGCGAGTCCCCCACCTACCTCATTTATCTGACCATGTCCCCCATTCACCCCGTTTTTCTGACCATGTCCCCCCACAGCTGCGCCGTGCTGGCCACGTGTGTCGGGAGCCGCTGGGCGAGTGTGACCTTCCCGAGTTCTGTGACGGGGTCTCACGGCGCTGCCCCCCTGACACGTTCCTGCAGGACGGGCAGCCCTGTGCCAGCGGGCGGGCACGCTGCTACAGCGGGGCCTGTGCCACCTACGAGGGGCAGTGCCAGCAGCTGCTGGGGCCAGGTAGGTAGAGCTGGGCCGGGGTGGGGTGCTGGCAGCTAGGTAGGGGTGCTGAGGGTCTCTGCCCCCGCTGCAGGTGCCAGTCCTGTGTCCAGCTCCTGCATGGCAGCCCTGAACACCAGAGGGGATGAACGTGGGCACTGTGGGCAGCTCCCCAACGGCTCCTATGTCACTTGCACCCAGCAGTGAGTGAGGTCCCTGTCCTTCTCCATGTCCCCTTGCCATGCCCCCTGCCCTGACCCCTCTGTCCCTGTAGGGACACCAGCTGTGGGATGCTGCAGTGCCAGCGCGGCAGCTCCCGTGGGAACAGCCCAGAAGGGTCCTGCCAGGGCACCACCCTGCCCGGGGATGAGGATGTGACAGATGCGGCCATGGTGCTGCCTGGCACCACCTGTGGCCCCGGGAAGGTGAGCAGTGGGGTGACAGGGAAGGGAGCAGGGGGAGTCTCACAGTGCTGACACCCCATCCCTTGCAGATGTGCCTCCAGCACCGGTGCCAGGACGTCTCCGTGCTGGGTGACCAGCAGTGCCAGAGCAAATGCCACGGGCACGGGGTGAGTGCGGGGCTGGGGAGCGGCTGTGGGCGGTGGGGAGCTGCCCCTCAGGGGCTGAGCTGAGCCGGTGTCACCCACCCAGGTGTGCAACAACCACGGGCACTGCCACTGTGAGCGGGGCTGGGCCCCCCCAAGCTGTGACAGCCCCGGCGTGGGGGGCAGCGAGGACAGCGGCCCTGCCGGCCTTGAGCGAGGTGAGGGACAAGGGCAGCGCAGAGAATGGGGCTTTGTGTGGTGCCAGGGGGGGTGCTGGGCACGGCGGGGGCTGACGTGCTGCTCTCCCGCAGGGGGAAGCGCCCTGCCCACGGCCCTGCTGCTGAGCGCGCTGCTGGGGCTGGCGCTGGCACTGGGGCTGTGCCGTGCCCGCCGTGCCGGCCTGCACAAGCGCCTCTGCCAGCTTGGGAAAGGCACCTCCTGCCAGTACAGGTACCGGGGATAGGGGGGCACGTCAGGGGCGTGTGGGGGGCACGTGGGTGTTGGCACGCTCGGCTCTGCATGCGTGTGCCAAGGTGCACTGGTGGCATGCAGCTGCCGTGCTCACCTCTGCATGCGTGTGCCGTGACACACAGGTGACACACTCACTTCTACGTGTGTGTTGTGACACGCAGGTGGCACGCAACCCTCTCTGCATGTGTGTGCTGTGTCATGCAGATGGCACGCTGGCCTCTGCACTCGCGTGCCAAGGCACACAGGTGGCACACAACACCTCTGCACGCATTCGCCGTGGCGCATCAGCGGCCTGCTCGACTCTGCTCACGCGTGCTGCGACACACGGGTGGCACTCCCACCTCCGCATGTGGCACGCAGGTGGCACGCTCAATCCTGCATGCGTGTGCCCTGGCACGTGAGCACACACGCACACGTGTCCCCCGTGGTGGCCGCCCGAGCACGGTGCACACGTGTCCCCACAGCGACCATCCACGTGTGTGTTTGCGCGTCCCCAGCGCAGGTCACAGCCCCGTCACCCCACGTCCCCGCGGCTCCTCTCGCCGCCCCAGCCCCGGGCTGAGCCCCCCACTCTTCTCCCCACAGTGCTGAGACCCGGGTGCGGTTCCTGGGTCCCGGAGCCGCAGACGGCTGGAGCGGGTAACGTCACCGCCGGCGCCCGGGCGTGGGGCTGTCCCCGAGCCGTCCTGCTTCGCAAGGCCTCCGGTGCTGCGCTCTTCCCCTGGCAGTGCCCGTGGGGTGCGGGGCAGCCCCGGGGTGCGGGGTGTCGCATCTTCCGGCGCCGAGGGGTTCGTTTCTCTTGGGCTTCTGCTGGTGTCGGTGTCGCTCGGTGGCTGTGCGGGGTCCCCCAAACGCCCAGAGCGAGCAGGGTCTCATCTTGGGTTTTTTCTGCAGGATCTCACAGCCAGAGCCCACGTCGGGCAGCAGCCAAGGTCCCCCGGCGCGTCCCCGGCCGCCGCAGTGGCGGCAGGCCACAGAGCTGCAGGTCATGCATGGCAGCAAGGTGAGGATGGGGGTAGCAGGTGCCCAGTTCTTTTCAGTCCTGGGGTGCCAGCTCAGAGCATCCCACGTGTGGGGATATCCCACTCCTTGGCACACAGAGCAGCCTGGCACGGCCACTTGGCACAGCTGGGATTGGAGCCCGTCCCAGCCAGGGCTGTGCACTGAGTGAGGGGGGGTCTCTGTCTCTGCCTGGCGGGAGGGGGGTCTCCGCATGCTGCATGGCTTGCCCCCCCTCTCCCTCTCTCCGCAGCCGGCTGCCCTCGGCTCAGCCCGGCCTGATCCGCCCTCCCGGCCTCTCCCGCCGGACCCTGTGCCCAAGGTAATGCCCGGGCAGGGCGGGGGGCACCCCCCAGCCCACCCTGGACCCGCTGCATGTCTGGCTGCGCTCCAGCTCTCGGGGACCTGTGTGACACGGCTGTCCCCAAACCCCTCCAGCCCAGCGGGACGCTGGTTCCCGCGCTGCCCCACTTGTCCCCCGCTGTCACACTGTCCCTCTCTCTCTGCCCAGGCCCCCCCCTCGGACAGGCCGCCCCCCCCCACACGCCCGCTGCCCGCAGACCCTGTGCTGCTGAGCGCTCAGGTAACGCAGCAGCACCTGCGTGTGGGGCTGGAGGCCATTCCCACCCCCGAGTCCATCAGGGGGTCAGCCCCTCGCCGAGCTTTGACCCTCCTCATGGCCTTGCAGCCCTCAGGTCCGGCCAAGCCGCCCCCACCACAGCGGCCGCTGCCCTCGGACCCTCCGGGCCCTTCGGTGTCCCGCAGTGAGAGCCCCCCTGGGCACCCCTATGTCACCGTGATTCCTGCCAGGTGAGCACGGCATGGCTGGGAGCTCCGGGAGGTGTGAAGGGGTGATATGGGGTGTAAGGGGGCGATGTGGGGTGTGAGGGGGCCATGGGGAGTGTGAGGGAGCTCCGGGGGGTGTGAGGGGGCGATGTGGGGTGTGAGGGGGCGATGCAGGGTGTGAGGGCGTGATGGGTGTGTAAGGGAGCAATGCGGGGTGTGAGGGGGCCATGGGGAGTGTGAGGGGGCCATGGGGAGTGTGAGGGAGCTCCGGGGTGTGTGAGGGGGCGATGGGGAGTGTGAGGGGGCAATGCGGGGTGCGAGGGGGTGATGCAGGGTGTGAGGGAGCACTGAGGGATGTGAGGGGGCAATGCGGGGTGTGAGGGGCGATGCAGGGTGTGAGGGGGAGATACGGGGTGTGAGGGAGCTCCGGAGGGTGTGAGGGGGGTCCAAGGAATGTGGGGGGCAATGCGGGGTGTGAGGGGGCGATGCGGGGTGTGAGGGAGCAATCGGAGATGTCAGGGAGCGATGCGGGGTGCCAGGATGCGGCCCTGCAGTGGCCTGAGGGGAGTGCGTGTGGGGGAGAGGGGGTAGCCAGGATAAATGAGGGGCCAGAACAGGGCGGGAGAGGAGAAAGGAGAGGGTCAGGGTGGGGATGCAGAGCAGGGAACGGGAGGAGCTGCAGGGGGAATTGTGCGGACCCCACCCTCACCCCAGCGCCCTCCCTTCTCCTGCCAGGCCCGCGCCGGCGCCGCCAGAGGCCTGAGCCGCGGGCAGGGAATGCGCAGCGCTGGATCCGCGGGGAAGGCCGAACCCCGCCGGGCCCCGCCGCCCGCTCTTTCTCCCGCCACGTCAATAAACGGGCTGTGAGCCGCCTATGCGCTGCCTCCGCCGCACCGGGGCACCGCGACCGGCACTGGGGGGGAAAGGGGCGGAACTACAACTCCCGGCAGGCCCCGCGCCGGAACCGGGGCTCCCGAGCGCCGGCGCCCCCTGGCGGGGACTGCGCGCAGCTGCAGCGGGGGCGGTGCCGGGGGCCACGTGGGCACGGGCGGGGACACGGGGGGACACACGCGAGTGGGCACGTGTGTGTGTGACAGGGCTGTTCTGTGGGTACACGAGGCTGTGAGAGCTGCCCGATGGGCACGCGAGTGTGTGAGAGCTGCTTTGTGGGCACACGAGTGTGTAAGGGCTGACCGGTGGGTACACGAGTCTGCCAGAGCTGCTCTTTGGGCACACGAGTGTGTGAGAGCTGCCCAATGGGCACACGAGCGTATGAGAGCTGCCCAGTGGGCACAGGAGTGTGTGTGAAAGCTGCTATTTGTGCACACGAGTGTGTGAGAGCTGCTCCTTGGGCACACGAGTGTGTGAGAGCTTCTCTTTGGGCACACGAGTGTGCCAGAGCTGCCCGGTGGGCAGGGACACACATGGGCAGGAGCTGCCACACGTAGGGGCACACGCGTGTGCAAGAGCTGCTTAGTCTGTGTGGGCACAGGTTTGCATGTGTAAGAGCTCCTTTAGGGGCACAGGTGTGTGTTTGTGTGTGTAAGAGCTGCTTCATGGGGCACATGTGTGTGTGTAAGAGCTGCCTGGCAGACAGAGATGTGTGAGTGTGAAAGCCACCGTGTGTGCATGGTGACACAAGTCACACCTGGTCACACAAGGGGCTGCCACAAACACACACATGTGTGCAGGAGCTGCTCTGTGGGCACACTCATGGGCACACGCGTGTGCAGGAGCTGCCTTGCAGGCAGGAGCACACATCAGGAGGAGCTGCCACACACTCATAGGCACATGTGTGTGTAAGAACTGCGCTATGGGTCTGACACACGCTTGTGCAGGCGCTGCACTGTGTGCTTGCCATGTGTGTGCAGGGCAGGGACCCACGCCTGAACAGGCACAGGTGTGCAAGAGCTGCTCTGGGTGGGCACAGATGTGGCAGGAACACGTGTGAGTGTGAGCGTGTTGGGCACACACAGGTGTGCAAGGGCTGCCTGGTGGGCAGGGACATGGGTGTCACACATGAGCAGGGGCTGTCACACCTGAGCACACGTGTGTGCAGGAGCTGCTCCGAGGACACAAACACACACAGGTGTGCAAGAGCTGCCAGGTGGGCAGACACAGGTGTCACATGTGAGCAGGAGCTGTCACACCTGAGCACACGTGTGTGCAGACACACACAAGTGTGCAAGAGCTTCCCTATAGGTTTGGTCACAGGTGTCACACGTGAGCACATGTGTGTGCAGGGGCTGCTCTGGGGATACAGACACACACAAGTGTGCAAGAGCTGCCAGGTGGGCAGGGACACGGGTGTCACACGTGAGCAGGAGCTGTCACACGTGAGCACACGTCTGTGCAGACACACACAAGTGTGCAAGAGCTGCCAGGTGGGCAGGGACACGCGTGGCCAGCAGCTGCCACCACCATGGGCACACGCGTGTGCAAGAACCATCCTGTGTGCATGGGTACACGTGGGCAAGAGCTGCTCGTGGGCACAGCCCCGCGTGTGCAAGAGCTGCCCAGCGGGCCCGGGCACACGCGTGTGCAAGAGCTGCCCTGTGGCATCTCCCCGTGCCGGTGCTGGTACCGGTGCCTGCTGTCCCGGTAACGGCGGGGGGCAGCCGGTACCGGTACCGGGGCGGTGCCAGCTGGGCCGGGGTTTGGCAGGGAGCCGGATTGGGCCGGAGCCGCCGGTGCCAGGGGCGGTGCCAATGGATGCCAGGCGTGCCGGTACCAGGGATGCTGTTACCGGGGATGCTGAGCAGCGTTGGTCCCGGTGCCGGTGGTTATTCACGGTACCGGCTCGGTGTCGGGCTGGGAGGGATACCGAGGAGTTGCCAGGGATACCGGTGCCGGTGGATGTTGGCGGTACCGGCGGTGCCGGACCGGGGCGCGGCCGCTGGTGCCGGTCCCGGTGCCGCTGGGCATTAACCGGGCTCGGTGCCGGTCTCTACGGCCGTGCCGGTGCCGGTGGGCGCCGGTGCCGGCCGCCAAGGGTTAATGGCAGTCGGTGAAGTTGCCGGGCGGCGGCGCGGCGGGATTGGCCCGAAGTTGTCGGGGCGGGCCGGGCCGTGCCGAGCCCCGCCGGGCCGCCCCGCCCGCGGCCCCCCGCCGCCCCCCGCCGCCGGCGGAGCCATGCGCCCCGCGCCGCTGCTCGGGCTCCTGCTCTGGGCGCCGCTGCTCTGGGCGCCGCCGGTGCGCGGCTTCCGCCACGGCGTCCACTGGAACGGCAGCAACCCCAGGTACCGCCGCCGCCCCCGCCGGCCCCGCCGCCTTTGTACGCCCCGGGCCCGCCGAGCCCCGGGCCCCGCCGAGCCCCGGGCCCCGCGCCCGCGCCGCCGCCACGGGACGGGACGGGACGCGACGGGAGGGGCGGCGGGCGGTGGGCTCCGGGGGGGCGGGGCTGCTGGCCACCGGGCCACCGGGCGGGACCGAGGCGGGGAGCGCCTCCCGGTGGGACCGAGCCCCCGCGCATCCCCGAGAGCAGCGAGCCCGCAGGTAATGCCGAGCGGCCCCCGGTGCGCCGAGCCCCCGGGCATCGCCAGCGGCACCGAGGCACCGGGCAGCCCCGGGTGTTGTGGAGCGGGTGAGAGCCCCCGGGGGTGCTGAGCTCTGAGCAGCACCGGGCACCGCCGGTGGTACCGAGCGCCGGGCAGTGCAGAGCCGGTGAGTGCCCCGGCTGGTACAGACCCCCCGAGCCCTGAGCACCCCCGGTGACACCGAGCCACTGGGCATCCCTGGGTGCCACCGGGCAGCGAGCACACATGGGTGGTGCTTAGCCCCGGGCACTGCCGGTGGCACTGAGCCCCGGTGGCATTGGTGTCTCAGTGAGCTCTGAGTGTTCCCTCACCAGTGGGCAGCCCTGGTTGCCCCCAGGCCAGTGGGCACTCCTGGTGGCACCAAGCCCTTGGTGGCACCGAGCTGGTGGGCAGTCCTGGTGCTGCCAGTCTGCCAGTGGTACCCACCTGTGCTGAGCCTGAATGCCCTTGGTGGCACTGAACTCTGGGCATCGTCTGGTGGCATCAGGCTGGTGGGTGGCACTCCTGGGACTCTGGGTTTCCATGGTGGGTGCCACTCCAGCCCACACCCTGCCATTGCTGCTAACTGGGAGCTTGGCTGTCACCAGCAGGCCAGGGTCTGGCTCCATCCCTCTTCCCAACCTCCTCCATTTTAGGAATTTCCCAGCTCGGGGCTTCTCAGGGAGCAGGAGGCAGGGTCAGGATGCTGGGGCCTCCTCCCCACGGAGGTCCTGGGCTCTGGGCCTGCTGCCCTGGGCCACGCTGGCACATGATGGGCAGGGCTGGGCGTGCAGACGCTGCAGATGGGAGAGGTGAGACCCCACCAGCCCTGGGTGCCCCGGGAAGGGGGGGCTCTGTGCGCCCCTCTGCTGGGTCAGGCAGGGCCCTGTCCCCCTGCCCTGGCCCTGCCCAGGCCCGTCCCAACCAGCGTCACCCGTGGGATGCTCTGAGTCAGCAGGAGTCTGTGCTCCATCCTGCCCTCGGGGAGCCCCCAGCCTGAGTGGGGTGTCAGGGGTTCAACGCCCCCTTGCCAGCGCTGCCATCGCGGTGATGAACATTCTGGACTCTGCCAGAGCTGTCTGTGGAACGTTGGGCTGCACTGGGGCCAGCGTGGGGGCTGAGGTCTCCCTCACTTTTCCATCCCCAGTCCTAGACTCTCAGCACCACGCGTCTTCACACACATGTGCACGTTCACGTGTGTGCCCACACGTGTGTGCCTGCACAGCTGCTCCACCCCGGCCTGGCCGCGCTTGCCGTCGGGCCCAACCCTCATCTCCGAGCATCCCCAGCGCTGCCCCCGTGCCCCCTGTCCCGGCCGCCACCCCCCGCCAGCCCCGCAGCGTCCCTCCGCACGCTGCCCCAGCGCCGTGTCATGTCCGATCAGCGGCCGGCCGGGTGCCTGGGGCGAGGGGCTTTGTGCCCGGCCAGCGTGGCTGCACAAACCCCCCCGAGCCCATTCAGCTCCAGCGGCCTGCGGCTAATCCGAGCTGATGCCTGGCCGTGTCCGCTCGGGGTTTTTTTTGGGGGGGAAAAGCCCAGCTCAGGGCACCCCTCCCAAGGGAAGCCCCCCTCCCTCAGCTTCTCCTGCCCGGCAGGTTCCTGCGGGACGACTACTCCATCCAGGTGGCCATCAATGACTACCTGGACATCTACTGCCCGCACTACGAGGGGGCCGTGCCCGCCGGCCGGGCTGAGACCTTCACGCTCTTCATGGTGGATCGGGAGGGTTATCGCGGCTGCTACGAGACCCCCGGCGCCTTCAAGCGCTGGGAGTGCAACCGGCCCCGAGCTCCCTTCGGGCCCGTCCGATTCTCCGAGAAAATCCAGCGTTTCACGCCCTTCTCACTCGGCTTCGAGTTCCAGCCGGGGGAGACCTACTATTACATCTGTGAGTCCCCTGGGGGCTGCGCTGGGGTCAGGGGGGCTTGAGTGGAGCTCCCCAGGGTTGGGGGTCACCAGGATCCCCATGGAGCTGAGTTTAGGGCGAGTAGGGGGTCAGGGTACAGCCAGGATGTCACTGAGGTTGAGGGGAACACGGGGGCTCTGGATGATGCCAGGGCTGAGGTGCAGGGGGCTGTGGGTGTCCCGAGGATGGGGGTACAAGGGGATGGGGTGCAGGGGGTGTCTGGATGGCCTGGGGTGGGGGATTCATGGAGGTGTGGGGTGTAGAGGAGTTCTGGATGGGCTGGGGTGGGGGATTCATGGAGGTGTGGGGTGTAGGGGGGTTCTGGATGGCCTGGGGTGGGGGATTCATGGAGGTGTGGGGTGTAGAGGGGTTCTGGATGCCCATGGAGGGGGCAAAAGGGGATCAGGCTGCATGGGTGGGGTCTGGATGTCCTGGGGTCAGGGATATGTGCAGGGTGGGCTCTGGGTGTCCCTGGTTTGGGGTGTCCCCGGTTCGGGGTGCAGGGGGGGCTCTGGGTGTCCCTGGTTTGGGGTGTCCCCGGTTCGGGGCGCAGGGTGGGCTCTGGGTGCTTCGAGGTTGGGGCACGAAGGGTCGGGGTGTCCCCAGTTTGGGGTGCAGGGGAGGCTCTGGATATCCCTGGTTCGGGGTGTCCTTGGTTCTGGGTGTCCCTGGTTCAGGGTGCCCTGGTTTGGGGTGTCCCCGTTTTGGGATGCAGAGTGGGCTCTGGGTGTCCCCAGTTCGGGGTGTCCCCGGTTCGGGGTGCAGGGTGGGCTCTGGATGCTCCGGGGTGGGGTCACGAGGGGTCGGGGTGTCCCCGCTTCGGGGTGCAGGGGGGGCTATGGGTGTCTCTGGTTCGGGTGCTCCCAGTTCGGGGTGCGGGGTGCGCTCTGGGTGTCCTTGTTTCGGGGTGTCCCCAGTTCGGGGTGTTCCCGGTTTGGGGTGTCCCCGGTTCGGGGTGCAGGGTGCACTCTGGGTGTCCCCGGCTCGGGGTGTCCCTGTTTCAAGGTGTCCCCGGTTCGGGGTGTCCCCGTTTCGGGGTGTCCCCGGTTCGGGTGTCACCGTTTCGGAGTGCAGGGTGGGCTCTGGGTGTCCCCGTTTCGGGGTGTCCCCGGTTCGGGTGTCCCCGGTTCGGGGTGCAGGGGGGGCTCTGGGTGTCCCCGGTTCGGGGTGTCCCCGGTTCGGGGTGTCCCCGGTTCGGGGTGTCACCGTTTCGGGGTGCAGGGTGGGGGGACTCTGCGCGCTCCGGGGTGGGGGCACGAGGGGTCGGGGTGTCTCCGGTTCGGGGTCCGGGGGGCTCCGCGCGCTCCGGGGTGGGGGCGCGCTCCCCTCGTTCCGCCGGGAGGGGGCGCCCCCGGCCCGCGCGGAGCCGCCGTCGGGGGGTCCCGGGGGGGCCGCACCGGAGCCGGTGCCCGCTGACCCCCCCTGCCCAGCCGTGCCCAGCCCCGAGAGCGCCGGGCGATGCCTGAAGCTGCGCGTCACCGTCTGCTGCCGAGGCACCAGTGAGTCCGGCCCCCCCAAAACTCGGGGGGGCTCCACCGCTCCCCACTGGGGGACACCGGAGCCTCCCCGTGACCCGCGGGAGCCGCTCCCTGAGCACCGCGGGGTTTTTTTCAGCGCCAGAGCCGGTGACGGAGGTGCCGAATTCGCAGCCCCGAGGGCGCGGGGGCCCCGAAGGTACGGGGGTACGGGGGGCGGGGTTGGGAGGTCGGGAACCGGCTCGTCCTGAGCCCTGCTTGTGCCCCGGCAGATGTGGCTCCTGCCCGGGGCACCGCGGTGCCATGGCAGCCCTGCAGCCCTTGCCTGACTCTCGTGCTCCTGGCCCTGCTCTGGATCTGACCCCGGCGCTGCCCCTGCCGGGGGGATGGGCTCCTCTGCCCCCAAGGCCGCTTCCAGACTCTTCCTCCCAGCCAAACCCCCGAGCCCGTGGGGCAGCCCCAGGCCATGACCCGCCTGCTGGACCTCCGCAAAGCCGAGCTGGGGCCGGGAGCTCCGCGCTGGAAGGTGAGGGGCAGCGGGGGTTCTGGGGCGCTGGGTGAGCACCGGAGCGCTGCCCTGGAGCATCCCCGCACGGGCTCTCTCCCTGCCAGGGCCATCGCATCGCCGCACGCCGGGATTGCCGAGAGTCCCCGCGCTGGGATTGCCACATCCCGGCGCCGCCCCACCGGCCACCGGCTCGGCGCTGGGGTCCCCTCAGCGAACGCCTGCTCTGCCCCACGGCCACCACCTCATGTCGTGCCTTTCCCCACGGACCCCCTCCCCTGGGGCCCCGGGACCCCCGAGCCCGGAGCGGGGCAGCAGCTCCGATGGCGGCGTCGGCCGCTCCGCCGTGTCCTCCTGCGGCGAGGACACGCTGATCTGTCTTCTGGGAAGACGCCTTCCTCCGTGCCCTCGGTTTGGTTTTAACCCTTGGTAGTGACTGAGCAATACAATATTTGCAAGATCGCTGCGCCCCGCCTGTGCCCCTGCCCGTGCCCCCCAACCCTGCGGGGGTGCCAGGGTGTCCCCTCCAGGGTGTCCCCTCCAGGGTGTCCCTGCCCCTCGCTCCCTGCGCAGCCCTCACGGCCTTAATTGCAGCAGTTTGGTATTGAGTCGTCAGCTCCCGTCACCGGAGAGCTTTAATTACAGACTGGTAATTAACCCCTGGTGGTGGCATGAGCGCTGGGGCAGGGGGCGAGGGGCAGTGGTCTTGGGGGTCACTCACCCAAAGCCCCCAGCCAGCACCCCGGTTCCTTTGGCCACCTTTGGGTGTGGTTGGGGTGCCCCCAGCTCTCTGTCCGTCTCTCCATCTGCCGTGCACCCCATAAGATGCCCAAAATGGGGGGGTTTTGGGGAGCTGCAGGCTTTCCCCCTTCCCGAGTGGAAGGGGGATCAGTGGGGGCTCATCCCATGGCACAACCGGGTCAGAACCACGGCTCTGCCACATGCCCCAGCCTTGCCAATTGGCAGGAGCCTTCCCTGATGCTCTCAGTCCCCCGTGCCACGAGTGCAGCCCCCCACTCACCCTCCCGAGGGGCCCAAACCCCCACCCCGGGGCCGCCTGCAGCAGGGCCCCCCCAGCCCCTGGCCGTGCAGGCGTTGCCGGCCGCCTGCCGCAGTGGTGCCGGGCACGTCAGACAGGTTTTATGGCTTCTGCGAGAGAGAAGCTGCTTGGCAAGAGGCTGGGAGAGAAAGAAAGCATCGACCGTGCCGCTCCCCTCCCCCCCCCCCGGCTCGGCTGCCTGCCCTTCCCCCACCGCGCCCCATTGCCCTGCCTGGGGGGGTCCCCATCCCTTTGGGGGGCACAGGGGCTGCCTGGTGCAGGGGGGCATCTCCTGTGGGACCCTCCTCTCCCCAGGAGGGGTGAGAACATCTGGGGGGATATCGTACCCATGGGACCCTCATGTAGGGTGCTGGGTGGGGCATCCCCCCAAAGTGCCCACCTGGGGGGCAATGGGGCCTGTAGGGCCGGTGGGTGGGGATGTGGGGCGATGGTGATTGTGGGACCCCCAGGCAGGGATTCCAGGGGGCTTTACCCTTGGAACACCCATGCAGGGGTTCCAGGGGACAACCATGCCCTGTGGGACCCCCAAGCAGGGATTGCAGGGGGGTTGTACTCTCTGGGACCCCCAGGCAGGGATTCCAGGGGGTTGTACTCTCTGGGACCCCCATGTAGGGATTCCAGGGGACAACCACGCCCTATGGGACCCCCATGCAGGGTTTCCAGGGGGCTTTACCTTGTGGGACCCCAATACAGGGATTCCAGGGAGTTTTACCTTGTGGGACCCCCAAGCAGGGATTCCAGGGGGTTGTACTCTCTGGGACCCCCATGTAGGGATCCATGGGGACAGCTATGCCCTATGGGACCCCCAAGCAGGGATTCCAGGGGGTTGTACTCTCTGGGACCCCCAGGCAGGGATTCCAGGGGACAACCACGCCCTATGGGACCCCCATGCAGGGATTGCAGGGGGCTTTACCCTGCGGGACCCCCATGCAGGCATTCCAGGGGTCGGTACCTTCTGGGACCCCCATGCAGGGTTTCCAGGGAACAACCATAACCTGCAGGACCCCTGTGAAGAGATTTCAGGGGACAGCCACGCCCTGTGGGACCCTCATACAGGAATCCCAGGAGCCTGTACCCTGTGGGACCCCCATACAGGGATTCCAGGGGGCTTTCCCTTGTGGGACCCCCATGCAGGGATTTGAGAGGACAGCCACGCCCTGTGGGACCCCCATACAGGGATTCCAAGGGGCTTTACCTTGTGGGACCCCCATACAGGGATTCCAGGAGTCTGTACCCTGTGGGACCCCCATATAGGGATTCCAGGGGGCTTTACCTTGTGGGACCCCCGTGCAAGGATTCCAGGGGACCATGCCCTGTGGGACCCCCATACAGGGATTCCAGGGGGCTGTACCCTGTGGGACCCCCATGCAGGGATTTGAGAGGACAACCATGCCCTATGGGACCTCCATGCAGGGATTCCAGGGGGCTTTACCTTGTGGGACCCCCATACAGGGATTCCAGGAGTCTGTACCCTGTGGGACCCCCATACAGGGATTCCAGGGGGCTTTACCTTGTGGGACCCCCATACAGGGATTCCAGGGGGCTTTACCCTGTGGGACCCCCATACAGGGATTCCAAGGGGCTTTACCTTGTGGGACCCCCGTGCAGGGATTCCAGGGGAGGCTGCCCATTGCACCACCCCTTCCCCAGACCCTCAGGGATTCCAGGGGGGGCTGCCCCATTGCACCACCCCTTCCCCAGACCCTCAGGGATTCCAGGGGGGGCTGCCCCATTGCACCACCCCTTCCCCAGACCCTCAGGCATCCCCAGGCAAGGCCGAGGGGATGCTGTGGGACCCCCAGAGCGGGTGCAAGCTCTGGGCCCTGTCCTTGAGCTGGCGTTGCTTGGTATGCAGGAGCTGCCACCAGCTTCAAATCCCATCGACTTCCAATGAGCAATGCCATCAATAACGGCTAATTGATGGCGCGGCCGCTCCAAATCAGATTCCCCGTCCCCTGAATCCAATTGATGGCTCCGCACCCCGCAGCCGCCGCGGCAGAAATTGAATCTATTCAAGGAATGGGCTCCATTAGCCCTTCCCTTCTGTCTCGTCACCCCCCCTGCCTCGGGCACCCCCTCGCCAGTGCCACCCACGCCAGCTGAGTGTGGGGTGCCCGTGGGGAGGAGTGTGGGGTGAGGATGTTGGGGCTGCCCCGGGTGGGTGGGAGTTAAGCCTTCAGAAAGCGGGAAGGAAAAATTGATCACCTGGCATGGCAAGCGATGGGGAATGGCGTTAGCAGCAGGGAGATGGAGAGCAGGATAAAGAGCCGTGTCGTGCCAGGGGCTGGGAGCCACAGCGGGCACCGAGGAGGGAGCACTGCGTGGCCGTGCCCACCCCATGGCCTGGCTCACTGTCACAGCAGGGATTGTGGCACTAGGATGAGCCTGCTGAGCACAATCCCTTTATTTCTGGCGTGTTCCCACTCCTGCAAGATCCCTCACCCGGCCACGCCGCCCCCACCCAACCGTGCTGTGGCCTCAAAGACCCCTCATCACCCCAGCACGAGGATAAAATCAGGTTCTGCAGCTGTCCCAGGGTGGCCAGGACACACAGGGGACACGGGGCACGGTGCCCCTCCCCGAGGGCTGGCAGGGGGGAGCACAGCCCCCCAAAGGGCAGCGGGACCCATCCCTGCCCGTTCCCCATGGGCGAAGGGCAACGGCGGCAGCGCCCACCGCGGAGCTGTCGAGAGCATCCCGGAGATGGGAAATGGCTCCGTGTCACCATGGAAACGGGGCCACCGGCTCGACATGCCGAGGGGACACGTGTGCCGAGGGGACAGGCACGCTGAGCCCTGAGGAGCAGGGCACTGGCGGCGCCAGGCATTGGGCACCACGGACTGGGCAGCGGGCAGTGGGCACAGCACCCTGAGAGCCCACCACCCACCTCGGGCCAGCTCCCTCATTACCCGCTCTCAGGGACGCCACCTCTTCGTGATGCCACCTCTTAGCGATGCCACCTCTTCATGGTGCCACCTCTTAGCGATGCCACCTCTTCGTGATGCCACCTCCTTGCGATGCCCCCGTGGCCGGGCAGCCCCGGAGCCCCGCAGCAGGGCTGAGCAGGGGGTGCAGGGGCCGGAGCCGCCGTTCCCCGAGCAGCCTCCCGATGATGTGCCTCGTCAAGGTTATCATCGAGCAAAACGCCCAGCGGGGGCTGGGGGGGAGCCGGCCCGCGCCGCTTAATTAACCGGAGCCGCACGCGCCGAGCCCGCTCCTGCCATAGCAATGAGGGCACGGGCACTGGCACTGGCACAGGCGGGGGCTGGCACATCCCACCTGCGTCCCCGGGCGGCTGGCAGAGCAGCTGGCCGGTCCCTGCTGCCAGGTGTGCCCGCTGCTGGGGCCAGGGTGGCAGTCGGTGTGTGAGAGACAGCCTGGCACCGGTGCAGGGGTTGCCTGTGCAATCACCGTTCCGGGCCAGGGCGGCTGTTTGTCCGTGCCTGTGTCCGTCTGTCCTGTCACGCCTGTGCCCTTGCACGCGCTGGAGTGTGATGTAATGCTGCTGGACAAGAATCCTGCTGGGCAATGTCAGAGCAGGGATGGGCAGGAGATGCCCTTGCTGCCAGCTCTGCTTGGAGCTGCCGCAGACCGAGGGCCTGCGTGGTCCCCAGTCTCTGCATCCCCGGGGAAAATGGTTAGGACTTCAACGTGTGGGTGCAAATGACACAGGGCACCACCCCAGCACAGCGTCCCTGTCTTCGGGGCAGCCAGACAATGAGGGCAGCTGCTGGGGCAGGTGCCCGCCCAGGGCAGCACCTCCCAAGCGTGCCCAAGTGGGTGCTGAGGCGCCCTGTGCCAGGGTTGTCACCAGGCTCACGGCCTCTCCAGCAGAAGGATGCTGTGGGGACGGTAGAGGTGGAGCTCTGGAACATCTTGGGCTCTGCTCCCCACATCCACCACGTGCCGTGCGCTCCTTTGATCCTCGAGCTGCTAACGAGCTTCCCTGGCAAAGAGCTCGCTGGGCAGGGCAGAGCCTGAGCTGCCTGAGCAGCGCCAGGGCAGCTCCTCGGGTGCCCAGGGACAGGGACAGGCCAGTCCCAGCCGCTGGCAGGAGGGCTGGCTGGTGTGGCCAGCCCGTGGCCAGAGGCAAGAGCAGCACGGGTGGGTGGGTGGGTGGATGCTCTTGAATTATTGAGCACAGGAGCACAAAGTGGCCGCGACAGCAACACCTGCATGGGGGGCACGGGGCCAGGCTCTCAGCCAGGCACGGGACCCCCAGCTGGCCCAGATGGAGCAGCTGGACAGTGCCAGGCTGCAGGGACACTGCACACACACCCAGGGTCCTGTGCCAGCCCCTCGGGTGGTGGCTGCTGGCAGCACAGGGCACCCCACGCCTGCCAGCACCTCCTGGTGCTCTCCTGGCAGTGCCAGCAGCACCTCCTGCCCTGTCCCCTGTCCAGCACCCAGCTCCCATCACCTGGCCAGCAGCACAGGCCTGGGGTAACTGCAGCCAGGGCAGGGAACCCCCATTTTCTCTGTGCCCCCAGCCCCTCTGGTGAGCCATTTCTGGTGAGCCTATGGAGGAAACCCCCATTTCTGGTGAGCCAGTGGAGGGAGCCCCCATTTTCCCTGTGTCCCCATCCCCTCTGCTGAGCCCCCATTTTCCCTGTGCCCCCAGCCCCTCTGGTGAGCCAGTGGAGGGAACCCCCATTTCTGGTGAGCCAGTGGAGGCAGCCCCCATTTCTGGTAAGCCATTTCTGCTGAACCCCCATTTTTCTGTACCCCCAGCCCCTCTGGTGAGCCATTTCTGGTGAACCAGTGGAGGGAGCCCCCATTTTCCCTGTGCCCCCAGCCCCTCTGCTGAGCCCCCATTTTCCCTGTGCCCCCGTCCCCTCTGGTGAGCCCCCATTTACCCTGTGCCCCATTCCCTCTGCTGAGCCCCCATTTTCCCTGTGCCCCCATCCCCTCTGGTGAACCCCCATTTTCCCATGCCCCCATCCCCTCTGCTGAGCCCCCATTTTCCCTGTGCCCCCATCCCCTCGGGTGAGCCCCCATTTACCCTGTGCCCCCATCCCCTCTGGTGAACCCCCATTTTCCCTGTGCCCCCATCCCCTCTAGTGAGCCCCCATTTACCCTCTGCCCCCATCCCCTCTGCTGAGCCCCCATTTTCCCTGTGCCCCCAGCCCCTCGGGTGAGCCCCCATTTTCCCTGTGCCCCCATCCCCTCTTGTGAGCCCCCATTTTCCCTGTGCCCCCAGCCCCTCGGGTGAGCCCCCATTTTCCCTGTGCCCCCAGCCCCTCGGGGTGAGCCGTTTCCAGCGCTGCATTATTGAACCCCCCCTGTGCCATGGCTCGCGGCAGGCGCCGCCTCAGCCCTGATGAATATTTCAGGCCCTAAAATCTCCTGCGCCTGCACGCTTAGCCCCGGTCCCCCCCTGCCCCCCCCCCAGCTCGTTGGCTCCTTTGTTTCCCTGCGCTTCTGCCCAGCACGGTGCCACCCTGCCCTTCTCCCTGGGGACAGTCACCCACGGCCTGGAATGGGACGGGAAGCAGGTGGGCACAGCGGGTGGCACAGCCAGAGCAGCCCCACACTGCCAAGCTGGGCGTTCCTAGGATGGTTCCCGTGCCCATCCCCAGCCCTCATTTGGGCGTGAGGGACTGCAGGTGCCCTGGCAGCATCACCTGGGATGGGCACAACCTCGGGCACAGCACATTGTGGGTCTGTCCCTGGCACCTCCCCGTTCGCTGCCCCCTCTGCCAGTGCTCCCAGATGCTGACTGTGGCGTGATCTGTGTGCGGTGGCAGCAGGATATCGATGCTGCTTGTCACTCCTTCATCAGATTAGCGTCATTTACACCCCCCCCTACACCTCGCAGGGGACACCAGGGTGGCACATGGCTGGGATGAGCAGAGCATGTTCCAGAGCCAGTGGGGAGCCAGGTGCTGCGGCTGGCAGCCACAAAACCCATCTCTGGTGCCCTTGTCCCTTCCCAAGAGAGCTGTGGCTGCAGTGGGGCCATGTGCCAGCCCTGCCCTACCCAAGCCTCCCACCCGGCACAGCCCTCACACCCTGCAGCACATCCACAGCAGCAGGGGACAGCAGCGAGGCCGGGGCTGCCCCCGGTGGATGATATTGGAGTGATCTTGAGGCCAGGAGGGAGGTTTGGAGAGGAGAGGAGCCGGCTGAGTCACCCGGTGCCGGCTGCTGACTCAGGCGCTTCCTGCCAGGTAACCTCCACTGCCGGCGTGGGCTGCTGGGACGAGGATGTGGCACAGGGGACAGATGGGACTGGGACAAGGATGTGGCACAGGGGCGAGGATGTGGCACAGGGGACAGATGGGACTGGACAATGATGTGGCACAGAGGACAGACGGGACTGGACAAGGATGTGGCACAGGGGACAGACGGGACTGGGACGAGGATGTGGCACAGGGGACAGACGGGACTGGACAAGGATGTGGCACAGGGGACAGACGGGACTGGACGAGGATGTGGCACAGGGGACAGATGGGACTGGGACAAGGATGTGGCACAGGGGACAGATGGGACTGGACAAGGATGTGGCACAAGGGACAGACGGGACTGGGACAAGGATGTGGCACAAGGGACAGACGGGACTGGACAAGGATGTGGCACAGGGGACAGGCAGGACTGGACAAGGATGTGGCACAGGGGACAGACAGGACTGGACAAGGATGTGGCACAGGGGACAGACGGGACTGGACAAGGATGTGGCACAAGGGACAGACAGGACTGGGCAAGGATGTGGCACAAGGGACAGACGGGACTGGGCAAGGATGTGGCACAGGGGACAGACAGGACTGGACAAGGATGTGGCACAAGGGACAGACAGGACTGGGCAAGGATGTGGCACAAGGGACAGACGGGACTGGGCAAGGATGTGGCACAGGGGACAGACAGGACTGGACAAGGATGTGGCACAGGGGACAGACAGGACTGGGACGAGGGGATGTGGCACAGGGGACAGATGGGACTGGGACAAGGATGTGGCACAGGGGCGAGGATGTGGCACAGGGGACAGACAGGACTGGGACAAGGATGTGGCACAGGGGACAGACGGGACTGGGACGAGGATGTGGCACAGGGGACAGATGGGACTGGACAAGGATGTGGCACAAGGGACAGACGGGACTGGGACGAGGATGTGGCACAGGGGACAGACGGGACTGGGACGAGGATGTGGCACAGGGGACAGACAGGACTGCCTGGCACACCACTCCAGCACCCAGGGCGGGCTAAGCTGGCAGAGTGGTGACCCCCTTTTCACCTGGGCTCACCCTGGCACCGTGGCTGCCAGCCGTGGGAGCCACGAGGAGCTGGTGGCTCTCACCTCCCGGCCGCCACCTCCGGGTGCCCACACACGCAGGGCGGGTGAGATTTGGCACAGCTGCTGGAGCCAGGGTTCCGGCCAACAGGCGCCTGGCGCCCAGGGCAGGAACCCTGCAGCTTCCTCCGGCCGGGCAGCGGGAGCAGCGGGGCTGGAGCCACGCACGGCTCCATGCAGCGGCTCCAGCAGGAAGCTGATTTCCTCTGACGGGCCTGGCACCGCCGCCTGGCACCGCTGCTCCCTCACTGGTGGCAGCTAACCCTCCTCTGCGAGGCCACAGAATCCAGCTCCACACCAATTAAGCCAGGCCGCTAATTAATGAACTTCTCCCGTGTCGCTCTGCGCGGTAGGGCTCGCTCTGGTCCTTCTGGTTAGACCTTGGTCTGTCTCCTCACCGGGGATTTGGCCACCCATCTTCACCTCCCTTGCATGCCCAGGCCCAGCCCCAGGATGTCCCCCAGAGCTGGGTTTTGCCCCCTGTCCCTGGGAAATGTGAAGGCTCAGCCCCCGTGCCCTCCCCGAGGCGATGCCCGCTGCGCGCTCGTCGAGGCGCTGGCGCGGCTCAACCATCCGTGAGGCCTCATTCAAATTTAACGCCTGACACGGGACAGAAAAGGGAAGGGGCAGGGACGAGCAGGGCTGCTGGGCACACGGCGTGTGCTGAGCGTGCCCCGGCCGTGCCAGCCTGGCAGGACAGACGGTGCCCAAACGGCATCGTGGAGCTGTGAGGAGCTGCCCCAAACGCCGCCAGGAGCCAGGACACGGCTGTGCCAGCCCTGCCAGCTGCCTGCTCCCCGAGCCAGGCCACGCTCCCTGCTTGCCTTTGCCTTGTTCTCGCCGTGTCTGGCTGGACACGTGCCGGCACCTGGCTCCCTCGGGCGGGCCGGGAGCCCTGAGCTCAGCGCGTTGGGCCCTGCTAGGTGTGGCTGGTGAATATTTCATGCCCGCGTTCGCCGAGCCCTTTCTTGGTTACACTCCTGCCTCCTCCCCGCGCTCTCACCGTGTTTATTTATTTAATGAATTATTTATCGGCTTCCCCCTCTCGCTCGGCTGGGCGCTGCCCCCTCCCCACTCCCCCCCCAGCCCTTCGTGATGATTTATTGAATGTGCCGGCTCTGCTCTGCGGTTGCGACATTCTGTCACAGGAAGCCGCGGTTAAACATCAACCCAGGCGGGCCAAGGCGGGTCCCCTGCCCCGCCGGCGACACGCTCCAGCCCCTCGGGGCTCATGGACGGCAGGTGCGGGGCTTTCCCCACCGCTTTGACGCCAAAAAACGATGGGCACAGCGTAGAGGAGACAGAGGGAGAACCAGGGATGCTCCATGCCCTTGCTCCGGACGGCTCAAGGCCTCACATCCCTCCAAGAGCCAAGCCACCAGGGTGTGTCCCCAGCCGTCCCGTTGTGCCAAAACCCGGCCAAGCCCCCCTGTGCGTGTAATTCCCGCGGGGCGATGACACCTGCGCACCCCGCGATGCTCAGGGCTGTGTTCTGCCCCCCCGGGTGTGTCCCTCCGTGTCCCTCCGTGTCCCTCCGTGTCCCTCGGTGGCGGGGGGACCCCCGTGGTGCGGGTGCTGACGGCGGAGCGCGCGTTGCCACGGGCGGGGGGGGGGTTTCCATGTGGAGGTGGGTGTTGCCATGGGTTTGCCGAGCCCGGGCGTTTCCATGGTGGCAGCGCGGTGCTCTGGGTCCTCCCTGAGGTGTGCGGCACCCTGGGAGATGCCACCGCTGCCGCTGCCACCTCAGCCGGGCCCCCCTGTGCCCTCCCGTGCCCAGCTCTCCCCCGCTGCCACCCCCAGGCTGCCAGAGCCCTTTTCCACGTGTTGTGTTTTCTTCACTTCACTTCTTCGGATGAATAATTAATAGAGGCTTTTTTTGGTCCTCCGGGCCTTTCCGTTTCCCCCTTCCCCCTTCCTGGCGGGGCTCTGGGCTCCCAGTGCCACCAGTATGGATGGGGAATGACTGGCACCAGGGGCCCTGCCCATCATCATCATCATCCTCCTTGTCCCCCTCCATGGCTTGGGGCAGCATCCACATGGCCAAAGGGACGCTGAGGAGAAATGGGGTGGCTCTCATTGCACACAGAGCTCCTGATAAAACTCTGGGGAGCCAGGAGAGCCCCCAAGTCTCAGCACAGGGCACCTGAGAGCCACCAGGCCCGCTGGGGACACGGGAACATGACATTTGGCACAGCACCACGCTGGCCACACTCACCACACAGTGAGATAACTGCTCCAGGAGCAGCTTGGGCCGGCCCAGCAAGCCCAGCCACGGTTTGGGAACCTCCTGGTTTCATTCCCGAGCTCCTCGAGGCTGCCAAAGCTGCAGGTGATGCACGATGCCAGCGCTGCCGGGGCACAGGCTGCTGGGCTGGGGATGGTGGGGCCACGTGGGAGCTGGGGGGGCATGGTGTGTGCCCAGTGAGCTGTGTGTGCCCGCTGAGTGTGCCCGCTGAGTGTGCCCGCTGAGTGTGCCCACTGAGCTGTGTGTGCCCAGTGAGCTGTGTGTGCCCGCTGAGTGTGCCCACTGAGTGTGCCCGCTGAGCTGAGTGTGCCCGCTGAGCTGTGTGTGCCCACTGAGTGTGCCTGCTGAGTGTGCCCGCTGAGTGTGCCCACTGAGCTGAGTGTGCCCACTGAGCTGCATGTGCCCATCCAGCTGTGTGTGCCTGCTGAGCTGCGTGTGCCCACTGAGCTGAGTGTGCCCGCTGAGCTGTGTGTGCTCACTGAGCTGTGTGTGCCCAGTGAGTGTGTCTGCTGAGTGTGCCCCCTGAATGTGCCCACTGAGCTGAGTGTGCCCGCTGAGTGTGCCCGCTGAGTGTGCCCACTGAGCTGAGTGTGCCCGCTGAGTGTGCCCGCTGAGTGTGCCCACTGAGCTGAGTGTGCCCGCTGAGCTGAGTGTGCCCACTGAGTGTGCCCGCTGAGCTGCATGTGCCCATCGAGCTGAGTGTGCCCACTGAGCTGCGTGTGCCCAGTGAGCTGAGTGTGCTTGCTGAGCTGTGTGCCCAGTGACCTGAGTGTACACAGTGAGCTGAGTGTGCCCACTGAGCTGTGTGTGCCCACTGAGCTGTGTGTGTGCCCAGTGAGCTGAGGGTGCCCACTGGGTTGCCCGTGCCCGCTGAGCTCCAAGTGCCCGCTGAGCTCTGTGTGCCCACTGAGTTGCGTGTGCCTGCTGAGCTCCAAGTGCCCGCTGAGCTGAGTGTGCCCACTGAGCTGTGTGTGCCCGCTGAGCTGAGTGTGCCCGATGAGCTGAGTGTGCCCGCTGAGCTGTGCATGCCCGCTGAGCTGAGTGTGCCCGCTGAGCTGTGTGTGCCCGCTGAGCTGTGCATGCCCTCTGAGCTGCACGTCCCCGCTGAGCTCCGCGTGCCCGCGCCGGTGTGAGCGTGCCCGTGCGTGCCCACATGTGCCAGGGCGCCGATCCCCTGGCACTGGGCTCTGCCGGGCGGCGCTGCTCGGCTGTTGCCAAGGGATCCCACTGAGGACGGGCAGCGGGAGCTGGCACTCAGCTCCATCCCCACACCCAGGGGAGCCCCCACATTCCCCTGGGCTGCCCCCAGGAACCTCCACCCCACAAACCCTCGGGGTGTGGGAAGAACGAGGGCCTGCCCATGTGGGTGGGCACTTGGCCAAGTGCTGGCTCCCGAGGGAGGTCAGGCCAGGCGGCAGAGCCTGGCACTGTGTCCGTGTTCCTCGGTGGCCAGGCTGTCCTGGCACATTGGCACACTCCCTCCCAGCCCGTCCTGTGCCTCCAGGGTGCCCAAACCCCTCTGTGAGCACATGTCACCCCCATGGCACTGGCAGCATCACTGAGAGGACCCTCTGGGGCGCTGAGCCCGCACCCACAGCCCCCACAGACCCACGGGGGCAGCTGCCCCACGGCCCGCAGCTCCCACCCACAGCGACCCCAATCCCGCGGGCACCCGGCCCTGCTGCCCCCAGCGTGGGTGTGCCCGGGAGATCCCAGTGGCACCGGACCCCGCAGGGACAGGCAGGGGCGCACCGAGGTGTGGGAGCACCCACGGGGGTCCCAGTGAGACCCCGATGGCAGCAGGACCCCACAAAGGTGACGCCCCCCGCTCATGGGGGTCCTGGCGCCACCCCGGTGCCACCTGGTCCTCCCGGCCCCGGTGTTTGCACCCGCGGGGAGCCGCAGCCCCGAGCCTGGTGCCGGTGCCGGTGCCGGTGCCGGGGCGGGCCCGGGGTGGCGGCGGGAGCGCGCGCGGGGGCGCGGCGGCGGCGGCGGGCGCGCGCGGGGCGGAGCTGGGCGCCGGGGCCGCGGGGCGCGGGCGGCTCGGGCTCGGTTCTGCCTCCCTCCATTCCCCGGCATCGCGGCGGGCTCGGGCGGCGGCAGGATGGCGGCTGGGCTCCTGCCCCTGCTCCCGCTGCTGCTGCTGCTACCGGGCCGGGGGCCGCCGGGGGCCCTGGGCAACCGGCACGCCGTGCACTGGAACAGCTCCAACCCGCAGTGAGTGCGGGCGGGGGCGCCGGGACCCGCACCGGGAGGCGGGGTGGGGGGGGCTGGAGAGGGTGGGGGGTGTCCCCGGGGCCGCGCGGGGTGGGGGGCGCCGCCGGGAAGGACGCGGCGGGGATCGCGCTGAAGGATGCGCCGGGGGCGGCGGGCGGCACCGGGACTGCGGGACCCCCGGTGCCGGCTCTCCTCGCGGCGCCCTCCCCGGCTGCCGGTGGCCCCCGGTGCCCCTCGCCCTGCCCGTGGAGTCGGGGATGGCTGCGGCGGCGGGGGGTGCAGCCGCCCGGCCGGTTCGTGTCCCCGCGGCCGCGCTGCCGGGCGGGGCTCGGCGGCTCCCGGTGGTGAGCACCGGGGGAAGAGCCCCCCCCGCCAGCGCTGAGCCACCGGGGGCAGCGGGGAGAGCGTTGCTGCCCCCGGCATCCATGTCCCGGTGCGCCGGGGCAGGGCAGGGCAGGGGTCCCGCTCCCCCCGCATGTCTGGGTGCGGGAGCGGCACCGGCGGCGCGGCGGAGGCGGGGGGGGCCCGACAGGTGCCTGCCGCCCCCCACCGCCTTTGCCCGGCAGCAGTGGCACCCCCAGGGTGGCTCCGGGGCTGCGGGGACGGCGCGGGGCGAGAGCGGAGGGCGGGAGCGGCCACCGGGAGCGAGGAGCGGTCGGGGGTCGCTGGCCTTGGCCGCCCAGCCCCTCCCTCACACCCCGCGCCGGGGCTGCCCTGCCCTCGCCGGCGCTCCCGCAGCCGGCAGCCGATGTGGATGGGGACGGCGTGGGCTGGATCCCCTCGGGAAATGGGGGCTGTGGCGCGTCCGTGGACCCCTCCACGGGGATCTGCGCCTGCTGCCATCGCCCACCTCTCGGTGCCTCGCTGGTGCGAGTGCCCAGGGGTGTGGCGGGGACACGCATGCAGCCCGAGCATCCTCTGGCTCCCGTCGGTGCAGGGGCTCTCCCGGGGCTCTCCCCCCACGCCACAGCCCTTTGTGCAGGGTGGGAGCAGCCCCGGCAGCCCCCTCCCCTGCCATTGAGATTGTGTCGCCAGGCGGAAGCTCGGGCCCCATAAATCGTGCGTGTGCGCGACGTGCCGAGGCGCAGCACAATGCCGAGGTGCCTCCACGCTCAGCATCCACCCCTCCGCACCCCCCTGCTCTCCCCAGACCCCCCTACACCCCCAAGCTCATCCCACAACACTGGCAGCCGTGCCACCCTCACCCTTATCTCTCCGTGACTCCCCCATGCCCATCACCGCCGTGACCTGCCGCTGCCCTGGCACCTCTCGGGGGACAGGGCGGAGGGGCTGGCGGTGCCCGGGCCGTGCCAAGGCAGGGGTGTCGCAGCCAGATGCCCGCACCCCCTGCGCAGGCGTGTCTGGCGCGGCCGCCGGCGTCCGGCTCAGGGCATGGGCGGCGCGGTGGGGGCGGCTGCGGCAGAGCCGTGTCCCAGGGACTCCCGAGCTGATATTTATTGTTAGGCAGTGCGGCAGCTCTCGGACGCAATTATAGCCGCACGGCAAAGTGTCTGGATTAGATAAATTATGGGGGGAATTAGGCTCCCTGGGCCGCAGCCTGCAAATCCCAGCAACCCTGCTGCAAGTGGAGCCATAAACAAGCCCAGCGAGGCCCTGGCGGGGCTCTCCGGGGAGGAGGGGGTTGCTGGCTGTGGGCACTGCTTGGGCACCAATTTATTGTGGCTCCTGCCATGCTACCCTGGGTACCCCTGTTGGTGCCCTCAGCAGGATGACAGGATGAGGGGCAGCACAGGGAGCAGCCCTGTGGTGCCTTGGAAGCAGGGGGTTGGTGGCAGCTCGGCCCCTTTGGCCAGGCAAGGAATGGTTGGGGGTGCCAGGAGGCCAGGAAGGGTCCCCAAGCAGGCAGAGCACCCCTCGTGCCATGGGGTTGGGGTGTGTTGGCAGAGCCCAGGGCTGGTGTGGAGGTGGGATCTTCAAATCCTGCTCCTGCTCGGCCTGGTTGTTGGTCCATCTGTGCATTCCATCCCTGATGGCAGCCAGCAGGCCCTGGGGCTCTGGGATGACCCTTGACTCATCCCTGCCCTCCACGCCCCCGGTCCCCGCCAGGAACAGGCCTGGTGGCATGGGACAAAGGTGCAGGACAGCCATGTCCACCCAGCAGCAGCTTTTGTGGGGCCTGTGACCCTGGGGTGACCCATTGAGCAGGGCCAGGGCTTCCTGAAGTGTCCCCAGACAAGCTGGGCCCTGGCATGCTGGAGGCTCTGTCCCTGCTGCGTGTCCCAGGTGCCAAGATGGGGACAGCAATTCATGGACGCCCATGGCCAGTACTCCTGACACTGCTGCACCCCAACAATCACCCCAGAGCAGGTTGGGGTGTACCACACTGTGCCACTGGCTGATTTTGGTGCTCGTGCTGAGGGCACTGGGTGCCATCGAGGGGGCAGAGCGGGGCAGAGTGTGGTGACACAGGGGTGCACAGGGTGCCTGCCTGTGCTGTGGGGGTCAGGGCCCACCTGTGTGCAGGGAGGTTGTGGCGCTTTGTGCAGGCACACAGCTCCCCCCAGCCCCGGCACTGCCGCCACGCTCACCTCTTCAGGGCGGCTTCTGTCTGGCCCAGGCTGTGTTGCAGGCAGCAGGGCTGGAGTGGGCTCTGGAGAGGCTTGGAGTGGGCCCTGGAGAGGGCTGGAGTGAGCTCTGGAAAGCCTCAGTGCTGAGCCGGGGAGGATCTCACCCAGGAGAGGAGCCACGTCCCTGCAGAGCGCGTCTGGAGGGGCCCAGGCTCCTCTGCAGCAGCCAAACCCCCACAGCAGGGCAGGGCCTGGCCAGGTCCCCCCACCCCATCCATGGGCACCAGCGGGGCTGAGGAGGAGTCACCCACAGCAGGAGGGACCCGCGGGGCTGGGGGCATCCAGCAGGAGGTGCTGGGCAGCTGTGCCAAGCCAGGGGCAGTTCTGTGCCCAAGCAGGGGCAGTTCCGTGCCCACCTGTGGAGCTGAATGTAGGGACAGTGCCAAAAACACCCTCCTAGGCTGGCTGGGGGGCTCGGCTAGCGCCCACCCCATCCTCTGCCCTGCAGGCTGGGCACACAGGAAGCCCAAGCACGCAGCCAACCCTCGGCAGGAGCGGTGCCCATGGGCAGAGCGGGCCGTGCCCCGTGAGTCACGGCGCCGGGGCGGCACCGAGCCCCGGCAGCACCGGCGGCGTTCCCGTGGGAGAAGCGGCCGCGGTGCCGGGGTGCAACAGGGCCGGGGCCACCTGCTCCTGCCCGGGCTGGTAATTGAGTCACCGGTTGCAGATTGATGGTTTAATTAAAACCCAATTAGAAACCTCATTGATCTTGTTAGCAACACGGGAAGGTGCCGGCTTTAGCCGGGATTTACAGGGATTGTACGGCCGTCGATAGCGGCGGGGGGGCACCTGTAGGGTGCTCCTGGAGTCCCGGCGAGCTCGGGCACGGCTCTCGCTGTCCCGCCGGGCGCTCCCCGCTCCCTCCACGTGCGGATCATCCCTCGCAGGGAGGTGCCCACCGGGGACACCGTGTGCCGGTAGCGCCCGCGCCTTGCGGCTGCGCCAGGCGAGGCCGGGGAGGGGGGGGGGGGGGGGCTGTGCTGTGGCTCGGTGCCACCCGTGTGCGTGGGCAGCGTCGCAGGCGCTGTCTGCCGAGCCAGCGCGCGTGTGCGCGGCCGTCTGGGCGCCGTGACTGTGCAGCGCTGCCTGCGTGGGGAGGGCTGCGCTGAGACCCCCCCCCGGCTCCCCCGCGCTGCGTGCGGGAGGATGGACGGGCGGGTGGTCTGTCTGTCTGTCCGTCTGTCCGTCCGTCTGTCCCTCTGTCCGGCCGCAGCGGTCGATGCGCCTTTGCCTCTCGCTGTGCTGCGGGGTGACGGGAAGGGGACTCTTAAATCAATGGCACTTTTTTTTGTTCCCCCGGGTGATGGATGGGCCCCCGGATGCGCCAAAAGGACGAAGCTACCGGAGCCGAACAAAGAGCTTGGCTGTGCTGGGGGCTGTCCAGTGCTGGGGGGCACCACATGGAGGACACACCACGCTGCCCTGCTCCTCTCACCGCTGGCACCACCACTGCGGGGTGCTGAGCCCGGCTCTGGCCCTGCTGCCCTCCAGGCCTCTCCAGCACCATGGGGATGAGTCTGTGTAGGGTGAGGGTCCCCATGGGGGTCCGGGCCCGCCGTGCCACCGCTGCCAGGGCGTGCTGCAGTGCACCAGGCGCTCCCCGGCGGTGTGGGAGCCAGCGTGCGGCACGCAGCCCGGATTTATGGCAGCAGATGGGAGCGGAGCGCAGCGCCCGCCCGGCTCACCGGTGCCTGCGGCGTGCCAGGTAGCCAAGGTGCCCACCAGGGTGCCGTCAAGGGTGCCACCGGCGTCCCTCCGGTGCGAGGCTGGTGGGCACCGAGCCCGGGGCCGGTGCTGCCAGGGGACATCCATCTGCCCAGCATGACAGGCTGCTGGAAGGTACCACCGCCTCGCCAAGCCCTGCTCTACAAACGCAGTCGTGCAGAAGTGATGCTGCCCGTTCTCCTCCCGCACTTAACCCTTCGGGCACTGCCAGAGCCCACCATCCCCACCGGCCACGCCGTGGCTGCCAGAGTTTGAGATTTGGAGGGTCCGTCCCAGAGCAGGGCATGGTGCTTCCCACCATGGAACTGGCAGGGACCAGGCAGCCCGTGCCTGGTCTGGGATGGACTGAGAAAAGAGACTGCTGGTGAGAAAAGAGGCAGGGTCCCTCTCTGAGTGTCTGTTCCTGCCCTTCCACCCCAAACCAAGGCCCACGAGCTCCATGGATGGTGCTGCCAGCAGATCTTGGAGCACTTGGGCCGTTGCACGGAGGGATTTGGGGGTATCTAGAGTTGTTGCTCTGCAGTGGCTGTGCGGGAGGAGCCAAGCGTGGCAAGGACATGGTGTTGTGACCAAAGCCGCTGCTGGGCTCACCTGGATGTGCCTCAGGCTGTGCTGGCCCTGTGGCTCTCCCCGTACGGGGCCATTCCTCAGCTTTTGGTGATGCCCGTGGGAGTCACTCCCGTGGGTGCCTTGCCACGCCAGCTGTGGCTCCTGCACCCTGCCATGGGTGCTGCTGTCGCCCAGCCCAGGGGACGCTTCGGTGCCTCGTTAGTGAGGCTGTTTATCAGCAGGCACACTTCTTAATGAGCTGCGCCTTAACGAGCCCCATCCTGGGCTCCCGGAGGGCTGCTCCTCAGCACTGGGTGCCCCAGGAGAACGGGGGGTTACCTCTCGCCAGCACCCCGTGACACAGCGTCACTCGTGACACTTCTCCTAGTCCCTCTGTCCCACAGCACAGCCGTGGGGAGCCCCAGCTGCGGAATGCTCACCCCGGCGTGGAGCAGCTGCTCTTGGGGTACGCCAGCGTACCCAGCTCTGCGTCCCGCGTGGAGTTAATTGCGATTTTCTCCTTGGGGCCATTTCTTTAATAACAAGCCTTTTTCTCCCTCCCCCCCCCGCGCTCCCCCCTTCCCACCACATCAAAGGGGGAAGATGAAAGGTCCCGGCTCCCGCTCAGCAAGGGTGGCTGCCTCAGCACCTTCCCGGCGGAGCACTCGCCGGCGGCTGCCGGGATGGGCTGCGGAATAGCGGCTGCGCAGCGAGGGAGGGGCGGCGTGGGGCTGCGCTCCCCGTCCCACGAGTGATGAGCTCTGCCATCAGCTTTTCCCCCCCCCCTCCTGTTGCCCCCCGGTACCGGAGGCAGCGCTTCTTGTCCCCTCCGCGTTTTGCCTCCCGACACCCCGTTCTGTCTCGGTCTCGGAGCTCGGCTCCGGTGCCGCGGGCGCTGGCGGAGCGCCGGGGCTTCTCCAACAGCGCCGGGGGCGATGGTGCAGGGTGGGGCGTCTGCACGCGTAGCCCTGCCCGCTGCCTGCCCAGCCCTGCCGCGGAGAGAGACCCGGGGAACCGCTGGGCTCGGGGAGGGGCTGCGAACCCCCCCAGCCCCGGCCGAGCGAACCCCGAGTGATGCTTTGGGGGGCGCACGGTGCGGGGTTTGCCCTGAGAAATGGGGAAAGGGCCGGGAGTGGAGCTCCACTGGGGATCTCCACGGCCACGCGTGCGGGGGATGCTGCTGTCCGTGTCCTGCGGGATGCGGGTCCGGTCAGGCTCCGGTGCCGAGCCAGCTCCGGTGGTAATTAATTGGCAGGAGCAGCGGGTCAGCGCGGCGGCGAGGATTACCGCGGGCCGGGATTTCCGCCGGGCGCGGATTAGGAGCCGGCGGAGCCTCTCCTGAGTGGATCTGAGGGGATTGCGTGCTCCTAATCAATGTAAATGAGGCTCCCCCAGGGCCACCCTTTACGGCATTAAGGAACTAACGGGATTAGCCGGAGCGGGGTGAGAAATCCCGGCTCCGAGCTGCGGCGCGTGCCAGGGCCCTGGTGGGCGGCAGCGGTGGGTCGGCTCCAGGCTGCTGGAAATGGGGAATGCCGGGGAATTCCGAGGAATTCCGGGGTCTCCCGCACGCCCGCGGGCTGTCCCGTGGTGAACGTGATGCCCGAGGGACCCTGATGCCCTTCTGGGTGCGTCTGTGCGTTGTCTCCTCTTTGAGGCTGTTCTTGTATGCCCATCCCACCCGTACGTGTGGCTTGACACCCGTCCCGTGCCCTCCAGGATGGGCATTCTGCTCCATTGTGAGGCTCAGGCCGTGTCATGGACTTCACACAGAGCTCGAACAGGGGCCACCGCTGCTCCCAAGAGTTCTCATCAGAGAGAGAACCCTGCTTGGAGATGTGCAGGGCCTCCCCAGCGCTGACCTCCCGCCCTTCTCGGGTGGCTTGACACCCGTCCCGCGCCCTCCAGGATGGGCATTCTGCTCCATTGTGAGGCTCAGGCCGTGTCACGGGCTTCACACAGAGCTCGAACAGGGGCCACCGCTGCTCCCAAGAGTTCGCTGCAACCTCATCAGAGACAGAACCCCGCTTGGGGATGTGCAGGGCCTCGCCAGCGCTGACCTCCCGCCCTTCTCTCCCTTGCAGCCTGCGGCGGGAGGGCTACACGGTGCAGGTGAACGTCAACGACTACCTGGACATCTACTGCCCTCACTACAACGCCTCGGTGCCCGAGCACCGGCTGGAGCAGTACGTGCTCTACATGGTGAACGCGGAGGGCTACCGCACCTGCAACACCAGCCAGGGCTTCAAGCGCTGGGAGTGCAACCGGCCCCACGCGCCGCACAGCCCCATCAAGTTCTCGGAGAAGTTCCAGCGCTACAGCGCCTTCTCGCTGGGCTACGAGTTCCGTGCGGGCCAGGAGTACTACTACATATGTGAGTTACTACAGGTGTGAGTGCTGCTACGTGTGTGAGTGTTACTGTGTGTGTGAGTGCTGCTACATATGTGAGTTACTACAGGTGTGAGTGCTGCTACTTGTGTGAGTGTTACTGTGTGTGTGAGTGCTGCTACATATGTGAGTTACTACAGGTGTGAGTGCTGCTACGTGTGTGAGTGTTGCTATGTGTGTGAGTACTACTACATATGTGAGTTACTACAGGTGTGAGTGCTGCTACATATGTGAGTGTTACTATGTGTGTGAGTACTACTAGATATGTGAGTACTACTACATGTGTGAGTGCTGCTACGTGTGCGAGTGTTACTATGTGTGTGAGTACTACTAGATATGTGAGTTACTACATATGTGAGTGCTGCTACGTGTGTGTTACTATGTGTGTGAGTGCTGCTACGTGTGTGAGTGCTACTACATATGTGAGTTACTACAGGTGTGAGTGCTGCTACATGTGTGAGTGTTGCTACAGGTGTGAGTGCTGCTATGTGTGTGTTACTACATGTATGAGTGCTGCTACATGTGACTGCTGCTATGTGTGTGAGTGCTACTACATATGTGAGTGTTACTATGTGTGTGAGTTACTACATGTGTGAGTGCTGCCACATGTGTGTTGCTACATGTGTGAGTGCTGCTACATGTGAGTGCTGCTATGTGTGTGAGTGCTACTACATGTGTAAGTACTACTACGTGTGTGAGGAGTAATACGTGTGATTTACCATGTGTGAGTGCTGCTACATGAGTTACTACCTGTGTGAGTACTGCTACATGTGTGAGTGTTACGACACGTGTGAGTTACTACATGTGTGAGTACTACTACGTGTGTGAGGAGTACTACGTGTGATTTACCATGTGTGAGTGCTGCTACATGAGTTGCTACATGTGTGAGTACTGCTACATGTGTGTGTTACTACACATGTGAGTTACTACATGTGTGAGTGTTACTATGTGTGTGTGCTGCTACATGTGTGAGGAGTACTACATATGTGACTTCTACTGCATGTGTGAGTGCTACTACATGTATGAGTGCTACTACATGTGTGAGTATTACTACATATGTGAGTGCTACTACGTATGTGAGTTACTACATGCGTGAGTGCTGCTATGTGTGTGAGTACAACATGTGTCAGTGCTGCTACATGTGTGAGTGCTGCTATGTGTGTGAGTGCTTATACAGGTGTGTGTTACTACACGTGTGAGTGCTGCTGCATGTGTGAGGAGTACTACATGTGTGAGCGCTACTACATGTGAGTTACTACATTTGTGAGTGCTGCTACACGTGTGTGAGTGCTGCTACATGTGTGAGTTACTGCACGAGTGAGTACTACTGCATGTGTGAGTGCTACTATAAGTGTGAGCGTTACTACAGGTGTGAGTGCTACTATATGTGTGAGTTGCTACATGTGCGAGTGCTACTATGCGCGTGAGTGCTGCTACACGTGTGAGTACTACTACGTGTGTGAGCAGTACTACGTGTGATTTACTACATGTGAGCGCTGCTACGTGTGTGAGTGCTACTACATGCGCGTGAGTGCTACTACATGTGTGAGTGCTGCTACGTATGTTAGCGCTACTACATGTGTGAGTTACTACCCGTGTGAGTGCTGCTGCCCGTGTGAGTGCTACTACACATGTGAGTGCTGCTACATGTGTGACTACTACTACACGTGTGAGTTACTACATATGTGAGTGCTACTACGTGTGTGAGCGCTGCTACACATGAGTTACTACCACATGTGTGAGTGCTACTCCGTGTGTACGTTGGGCACCAGGGCAGGACCCCCACACAGCCCCCAAACCCCAGGTCCCACCCCAGTTGGGTCCCCTCAGGTCCTCCCACCCCAGCTGGGTCCCCTTTGCGTCCCCCTTGGCCGATTCCCCTGCACCCCCAAAACTGTGCAGCTCCTTCCCTACTAAGAGTTGGAACCTGGAGCTCTGGGAGGGGTTGAAGGAGCAAAGGGACAGGGGGAGGGGGTGTTTCCATGATGCAGGGAGCAGATCGGGGTGTGGGGGTGTGGATGGGGGTGCCAGGGCATGATGGGGTGCTGGAGGATGATGATGGAGGATGCGGGATGCTGCTGCAGGATCGGGGTTCAGGGGCAGCTGCTGCAGGATTGCAGTGTTGGTGCCTGACGCTGGTGCTGGGTTGGGATGCTAGAGCTGATTGTTCAGGCCTGGGGTGCTGCTGCAGGGCATCGGTGCAGGATTTGGGGTGCTGGTGCAGGATTTGGGGTGCTGGTGCAGGGCATTGGTGCAGGATTTGGGATGCTGGTGCAGGATTTGGGGTGCTGGTGCAGGGCATTGGCGCAGGATTTGGGGTGCTGGTGCAGGATTTGGGGTGCTGGTGCAGGATTGGGGTGCTGGTGCAGGGCATTGGTGCAGGATTTGGGATGCTGGTGCAGGATTTGGGGTGCTGGTGCAGGGCATTGGCGCAGGATTTGGGGTGCTGGTGCAGGATTTGGGGTGCTGGTGCAGGATTGGGGTGCTGGTGCAGGATTGGGGTGCTGGTGCAGGGCATCGGTGCAGGATTTGGGGTGCTGGTGCAGGATTTGGGGTGCTGGTGCAGGGCATCGGGGCAGGATTTTGTGTGCCATTCATGCAGGATTTGGGGTGCTGGTGCACGGCATTGGTGCAGGATTTGGGGTGCTGGTGCATGGCATTGGTGCAGGATTTGGGGTGCTGGTGCAGGATTTGGGGTGCTGGTACAGGGCATTGGTGCAGGATTTGGGGTGCTGGTGCAGGATTTGGGGTGCTGGTGCAGGGCATCGGTGCAGGATTTGGGGTGCTGGTGCAGGATTTGGGGTGCTGGTGCAGGGCATCGGTGCAGGATTTTGTGTGCCATTGGTGCAGGATCTGGGGTGCTGCTGCAGGATTTGGGGTGCTGGTGCAGGGCATCAGGGCAGGATTTTGTGTGCCATTGGTGCAGGATTTGGGGTGCTGGTGCAGGGCATTGGTGCGGGATTTGGGGTGCTGGTGCAGGGCATCAGGGCAGGATTTTGTGTGCCATTGGTGCAGGATTTGGGGTGCTGGTACAGGGCGTCGGTGCAGGATTTGGGGTGCTGGTGCAGGATTTGGGGTGCTGGTGCAGGGCATCGGTGCAGGATTTTGTGTGCCATTGGTGCAGGATTTGGGGTGCTGCTGCAGGATTTGGGGTGCTGCTGCAGGATTTGGGGTGCTGCTGCATTCCCCCAGCCCGGATCCCACCCCTGGGCAGTTCCAGCCCCCTCTCTGTCCACACCCACCCAGCCCCGGGGTGCCGGCGTTGGGGTCCCTGCCACGGAGCCCCTCTCAGCGCGTTCTCTCCTTGCAGCCACGCCGACACACAACCACCGCCGGGCCTGCCTGAAGATGAAGGTGTTTGTCTGCTGCGCCTCCAGTAAGTACCCCCGTGCCCGTCCCGGGGGCGGCGAGGCTGGCCCGTGGGTGCCCCCGTCCCTCCTGAGGGGTGGCCGCATGTGGGGGGCTGCAGTGCAGGGGCAGTGACCCCCCGTCCCCTCTCTCCCTCCACAGCGTCGCACTCCGGGGAGAAGCTGGCGCCCACCCTGCCCCAGTTCACCCTGCGGCCCGAGGTGAAGATCGAGGACCTGGGTGAGTCAGGCACAGCCCCCCCGACCCCCAAAGCCGTGTCCCCCCCTCACCCCTCTCCTGCCGCCGCCCCTTGGGCAGCCCCAGCCACGGGGTGGGGGTTCAGAGCCGCCCTGCTGCCCTCCTCATCCTCTCCTTCCCCTCGCCCCCCACAGAAAACTTCAACCCGGAGATGCCCAAGCTGGAGAAGAGCATCAGCGGCACCAGCCCCAAGCGGGA
Source organism: Melospiza melodia melodia (assembly GCF_035770615.1). NCBI lineage: Eukaryota > Metazoa > Chordata > Aves > Passeriformes > Passerellidae > Melospiza > Melospiza melodia. Next base: position 9,400,622 of record NC_086218.1, read on the forward strand.
ACATTTGCCCCTGGCCGTGGCCGCCGCGCTCTTCCTCATGACGCTCTTGGCCTCGTAGCTCCCGGTGCCCGCGGGGGCCCGGCCAGCGCCGCCGTGCCCCCCTCCATCTGCTGCCCCTCGTGAGAGCCTCGGAAGCACGGCGAGAGCACCGGAGAGCGGCGGGATCACGGCAAGCAGCAGCGGACCGGCAGCTCCGCAGGGATGCGGCTCCTCCCGGCGTCCTGCCCGCAGCCTCCCCCCCGGGGCTGCTCCGTGCCTGGGGGGGCAGCGCCGAGCCCCGATGCGAGCAGGGACCCCCGGGGCCGGGCAGGCTGTACATACCCATATAGATCTATACATACTGTACAGAGAGCGACTACAGAGATATTATATCTATTACTGTACCATAGGCAGCGGCGCCGGCCCCGGGCTGGCTTGTACATAAGTCGAACGTGTTGGATTTTCCTCGTCTTCCGTGAAGACCCGACCTATGCAAACGCACAGACACTTTTTGGGGAACAACAAAACAAAACAGAACAGAAAAAAAAAAAAAAAAAAAACCATTCTCGATCTTTTTTTCAAGTGCTTTGGCTGGTGATTTTCATATTCTGCTCTTAGTCTATTAAAAAAAAAAATTAATAAAAGGATAAAAAAAAAGGGATCCCTGTCACGGTGGCGTGCAGCACTTCCAGCCCCTCGGAGGGGTCCCAGGGGGGCTCCGGCTCGGACAGGCGCTCAGGAGAGGGCTGATCTCCACCGTGCCACCCGCCTTGCCAGGCACACCAGGCTCGGTACCGCTGGCAGGGGGACGCAGGGCACTCCCCACCGACCCTCCCAGCGCCGGCAGGGACGCGGGGCTTCCACTGTGGTAAGGTAAGGGCAGCGCGGGGACCCGTGGCACGCAGCCCTGGGGGTGCTGGGGTGGCCTTTGGGAGCAGCAGATCCTTCCCTGCGCGGAGAGAGCACACGCGGGGCGCTGGCAGCGCCGTGGGAGCTGCGGCATCGCGTCTGGCTGTGCCGGGCATGCCGGCTCCTGCCTGCTCCGGGGGGATCTGGCACAAACTGGCGGCTCCTGAGGGCTGGGGATGCGCCCTCAGCTCCCCCCCAGCACCTCCAGCCAAGGGGATGTGGGAGCTGGGTTGTGCCTGGGGTGGGGTCGCAGGTAAAGGGGGTGTTGATGGGGTGCCCAGACCCCCACAGACACAGTGGGGCACGCGTGGGCTCCTCACCCTGCGCCCTGCCGGGTTTTGTGCGTTCAGTGCCCCCAGAAAGGGGCAGCAAGTCTCCCCGCAGGGATGGGGGGCTGCGAGGGCCCCGCTCCCCTTCGGATTCCTGGGGAAGGGGAGTCCTCCCAGCCGCAGAGAGAGCGCAGCCGCTCTCCCCCACGCAGCAGGCGCTGCTGGGCGGTGGCTGTGGCTGGGGCTGGGTGTCCCGCCGGCCCGGGCTTGTCCGGGTGCGGGAAGAGCGGCCGAACCCGTCAGACGGGTCCTGGGAGCTCTCCCAGAGGCGCCGGCTTCGCCACGTCCCCGCCGCGCCCCGGCAGGCCTGGCCCGGATGGGGCTGAGCTCCCTGCCCGTGGATCCCATCCCGAGGTGCCCAGGTGCCACCAGCGTGGCATCATTACCCACCCAGGGTGGGCACGGGGTGGGTGAGGCAGCAGCGCTGCCACTGCCAAGGGCCGTGTCCGGCCGGGTGCTGATTGCCAGGGCTGGCCGAAGCACCCGTGCCAGTGTGGTGCCATGCTGGTGGCACGTGGCACAGCGAGCCTGGCACAGCTTGGGTGGCCAGTGCCCTGCGGGGGTGTGAGAGCTGGAGTCGCTGCCCTGGCACAGATCCCTCCTGCCACTTGCCTCGACCCTGGCACCGCTTCTTGGGCATGCATGGCATCACCCATGGCTCTGTGGGCACCTGGCTCAGGTGTGCCCCATGCCCAAGGGATGAGCACAGGGGGACAGCCCAGACCCACCAGGAGTCTTCTGGGGTGCTGGTAGAGGGGATTCCCAAGCCCAGCTGCCCCAAGTTAAGTGGGGGGCCATTGTTGGGACCCCAGAGCTGATGTTTGGGTGCCCCTTGGGTACTTTGGGGTTTCACAGCCTGGGCAGCAGATCCAGGCACAGGGGGACGTGTGCCAGGTGTGGCACCAGGCTCTGCCTCACCTCGGGGCAGCTCCCCTGCCCAGTCAGGGCTCTGTGGCCAAAGGCACCAGGTCCTGGCACGGCTGGACAGCCCTGGGGCTGTGCCTCTGCCCCCTCCAGGCTGGCACCAGGCCATGCCTAGCTGCCGTGCCTACCTGCCGGGCTGCACGCAGCTGGCACCGCGTCACCGCGGCCTTCGCTCCCGGCCACAAACTGGACGGCTCCTCTTCCTCCCCCAGCCTGGCAGGGTGACGTCAGCCCAGCCAGGGGCCGGGGCACTCCTCGGTGTCCCCAGCCAAGAAACCACAAACACTGTCACGAGTTCGGCGGCCTCTGGCCGACCGTACCTGCCCCACACGGAGCAGCAGCGATGTTTACAGCCTGAAACGGCCTCACCTTTGTCCCTCCATCACGGGCACCCGTCCCAGCTCATTGTCACCTGCTCCCAGGTGCGTGGCCGTGACCGTGTGTGCCATGTGCGCACTACCTGCTGGCACCCCCGGTGCTGCTGCAGGTGGGCATCCACCCTACCCAGGGTGCTGCCCACCCTGTGCCCTACTGTTGGGTCCCAATGGAGGTAATGGGGCACCTCTAGCCCCAGTTTTTGTCTCAGACTGTCCCCAGTCTTTCCACTCCTGCTCCTCCACCAGTGCTCTGGTGGTGACGCTGGGTCTTGCTGTGTCCACGTGGCCTCACTCGCAGCCCCTTCCCTGTGACCTGGTGGTCCTGCTCCAGGGCTGGGGCTGTGGCAGATGGGACAGGGGAGCCCCTTGGCCAGCATGGTTGGGTGCCACATGCCAGTGCCACCGAATGGATCCAGCATGGTGCCCCAGGAGGCTGATTATACCCTGGCAGGCCCAGTGCAAGGCTCAACCACCAGGGGCTGCCCAGCCCTCCTCTGTCAGTGGTTTCCCCAGGCACAGTCTGTCCCTGACGTGGAAGGGGCAGCACCAGGGTGATGCCAGGACCACGGGATTGGCGCTGCACCCATCCCCGTGGCCTGCACGTGGGCTCCCAGCCGCGTTCCCAGGAGCGCTCCCCTGTGCAAGCCACGGCAGCGCCGGCACCCCGGGAGCAGAGGCCTGGCACTGTCATTACGGATGATGTCAGGCCTGGCCACAAGCAGCGAGGATGAGAGCAAAGCAGCCTCCCTGGGAGCGAGGGGGGTGGGGAGAGACAGGCTGGGGTGTGGGGGGGATTTGGGGCACCCAGCCCCACAGCCTGGCCGGGAGGATTTGGGGGCACGGGCGCTCTCAGGTTGCCGCGCAGGAGCCCCCCGCGCGTGCCAGGGGAGAGCGCGGCGCGCCCGCTGCGGCACAGGGCACGCAACATTACCCACAATCAATGGATCATTATGGAATAAACAAGAGGAAAGTTGTTTGGCAAATGCGGCTGAGTTATCGCTTCGCAACACGCGGCGGAGCGTCGCGCGCCGGCCGCGACACGGATGGATCCGTGTCGGAGCAAATGGGAGCCGACGGCGCGGCACCGCGCTCCTGCCGGCCTGTGGCAGCGTGCCCGCGGTGCCCACCCCGGCTCTGCGCCTGCAGACCCCTGTGCTGCACCTACAGAGCCTGGCTCTGCACCTACAGACCCCTGTGCTGCACCTATAGACCTCAGCTCTGCACCTACAGACCCCGGCTCTGCACCTACAGACCCCTGTGCTGCACCTACAGAGCCTGGCTTTGCACCTACAGACCCCATCCTGCACCCATAGACCCCAATTCTGCACCTACAGAGCCTGGCTCTGCACCTACAGACCCCTGTGCTGCACCTATAGACCTCAGCTCTGCACCTACAGACCCCATCCTGCACCCATAGACCCCAATTCTGCACATATAGACCCCAGCTCTGCGCCTACAGACCCCTGTGCTGCACCTATAGACCCTGGCTTTGCACCTACAGACCCCAACTGTGCACCTACAGACCCCATCCTGCACCCATAGACCCCAATTCTGCACATACAGACCCCAGCTCTGCACCTATAGACCCCTGTGCTGCACCTACACAGCCTGGCTCTGCACATACAGACCCCATCCTGCACCCATAGACCCCAGCTCTGCACCTACAGACCCCATCCTGCACCCATAGACCCCAGCTCTGCACCTACAGACCCCAGCTCTGCACCTACAGACCCCACCCTGCACCCATAGACCCCAATTCTGCACCTACAGACCCCATCCTGCACCCATAGACCCCATCCTGCACCCATAGACCCCAATTCTGCACATACAGACCCCAGCTCTGCGCCTACAGACCCCTGTGGTGCACCTATAGACCCCAGCTCTGCGCCTACAGACCCCTGTGCTGTATGTACAGCCCCCTATCCTGCACCTACAGACCCCTGTGCTGCACCTATAGACCCCCATTGTGTACCTACAGACCTCCATCCTGCACCTATAGACCCCAGCTCTGCACCTACAGACCCCCATTGTGCACCAACAGACCCCTGTGCTGCACCTACAGGCCCCGATTCTGCACCTATAGGCCCCTGTCTTGTACATACAGACCCCCATCGTGTACCTACAGACCCAGATTCTGCACCTACAGACCCCCCTTGTGTACCAACAGACCCCTGAGCTGCACCTACAGACCCCTGTCTTGTACATACAGACCCCCATCGTGCACCTATAGACCCCTGTGCTGCACCTACAGACCCCTGTGCTGCACCTAAAGAACCCCATCCTGCACCCACAGCCCCATTCTACACCCACAGCCCCATCCTACACCCACAGCCCCCTATCCTGCACCCACAGGCCCATCCTGCACCCACAGCCCCATCCTGCACCCACAGCCCCATGTGTGCACCCACAGTCCCCCATCCTGCACCCACACCCCCATTTCTGCACCCACAGCCCCCCATCCTGCACCCACAGCTCCATATCCTGCACCCACACCCCCATTTCTGCACCCACAGCCCCCCATCCTGCACCCACAGCTCCATATCCTGCACCCACACCCCCATTTCTGCACCCACAGCCCCCCATCCTGCACCCACAGCTCCATATCCTGCACCCACACCCCCATTTCTGCACCCACAGAACCCCATCCTACACCCACAGCCCCATATCCTGCACCCACACCCCCATGTGTGCACCCACAGCCCCATCCTGCACCCACAGCCCCATCCTGCACCCACACCCCCATTTCTGCACCCACAGCCCCATCCTGCACCCACACCCCCATTTCTGCACCCACAGCCCCATCCTGCACCCACACCCCCATTTCTGCACCCACAGCCCCCTGTCCTGCACCCACAGCCCCATCCTGCACCCACAGCCCCCTGTGTGTGTGTGTGGAGCCCCTGCCCGGTGTGGGTCACCTTTTGGGGGGTGGCCCTGCTCCGTGCTTGTGTGGGTCACCTTTTGGGGGGTGGCCCTGCCCCGTGCCAGTCCCGCGTGGGGGATGGGGTGTGTGTGGAGGTGAGGCGGACCTGGGGCGCGCTGTTGTGTGTGGGGAGGGCGCTGGTCGCTACCAGGGCACTGTGTCCCCTTCCCCATGGGGAGGCCGGGGATTTGCGTCCCCCGGCCCGGTCCTGGTGCTGGGGGGGGGGCGTGTTTGTGTCCCGGTTAGCGCCGGCCTCGGTAGGGAGGCTTTGCATCCCCCTGCCCGCTGCCGGTGCCGGTGTCCGGGAGTGCGTGCGTCCCCCCGCCGGTGCTGCTCTCGGTGCGGGGATGTTTTAATGCTTTCTCTCCCCCTGATCGATACCGGCGGGGGGTGTGTCGTGTGCGTGTGTCGTCCCCCCGCCTCGTCCCGTGTGTTGTTGTGCGAGAGCGGGGCGGTGTCGGCGGAGGCGGGGCGGCGGCGGGGCCGTACATAAGAGCGGGGGCGGGCGCGGGGCCGCCCGTGGAGCGCAGCACCCGCGGAGCGATGGGGCAGCCGGGGGTGCCCCTGGCCCTGCTGGGGCTGGGGCTGTGCTGGGCAGCGGCGGCCGAGCGGCACACGGTGTTCTGGAACAGCTCCAACCCCCGGTGAGTGACCCCCGCTTCTCACCGGGACCCCAACCCAACCCCCAACCCAGCAAACGCGCACCGAGCCCGGTACCGGCCGCCCCGAGGGCGCGGGCGGCGCCGCTCCGCTCCACCGGCGGCCTTTGTGCGGGACGAGGCGGCGGGGCCGGTGCGGGGGGCGGCGGGGGCCGCTCCAGGTGTGCCCGGGGGGGCCTTTCCGTTCCCAGGGCCGTGCGAAGGGGCCGCTTCCTTCCCGCCGGGGGGGGCGCGGCGCCAGCCCCGGCGCCGGCCCCGGGGACCGTGTTGACAAACACGGCGCAGGATGTGCGGGGGGGTTAGACCTGGATCGGGCCCCCCCTATCGCTCACCGGGGCTGCGGGGTGACCCCAGCTCAAGCTGCGGCCCTACAGGTTCTAGGGGTTGTGGAGGTGCTCCCCCCAGGGCATGAGCGCTCTCAGGTTCTAGGAGTGCCCCCTTGGCTTTCGGGGAGCCCCCCTCGCTCTGCAGAGCCCCAGGCTGTGGGGGTTCCCCACGTCCGGGCACCCGTGGGGAGATGTGGGGTTTCCCCTCCTTGTCTGGCCTGAGTCACTCCCCTCCCCAGCTTATGGGGCTTCTCCCCCCTGCCCAGGCCGTGCCCCCCAGGGGTGTAGGACCCCCCTAGATTCTAGGGCTGTATCCTCTGTGCCCCACACACACAGTTTTTTGGGTGGCTGTGCCCTCTCGGGGCCACCACAGCCGGCGAGGTGCGGACCCCGGCGTGCCCCCCCCCGGGCTGGGGTGTGGGGCGCAGCTGGAGCCTCGCTGGCTGCCCCACGGCGAGAGCCGCGACGCCTCCTGCTCCGGCAGCGCCGGGCCGGGCAGGGTGCGGGCAGGCTGCGCGTCCCAGCGGGTCCCTCCCTGCTCCGCGGCCCTTTGGCGAGCCATGGGAATTGGGGTGCGCTCGCCTCTCGCCGCCGGGGAGCCGAGCCCGAGGGGAGAGTGAAGGGGGGCGCTGCCCTTTGGCAGTTATTCCAGGCGCAGGGAAGGGAGGACCCAAAGGTGCCCCCAGGCAGCGCTGCCGTGGTCAGGGTGCTGCCCCTCCGTGGGTGTGGGGGATTTGGGGGTGCAAATAAAGCCCCTACCCCAGCCCTGACCGCCGTGCCGCCCCTCCTGCCGCAGGTTTCTGTGGAGTGACTACACGGTGGAGGTTCGTCTCAATGATTACCTGGACATTATCTGCCCTCACTACGAGGAGGGCAGCGTGGACCCGCGGGCCATGGAGCGCTACACGCTCTACCTGGTGGAGCTGGAGGAGTACGAGGCCTGCAAGCCCCGCTCCAAGGAGCAGATCCGCTGGGAGTGCGACAAGCCCAGCGCCCTGCACGGCCCCGAGAAGTTCTCGGAGAAGTTCCAGCGCTTCACTCCCTTCACGCTGGGCAAGGAGTTCAGGGAGGGACACAGCTACTACTACATCTGTGAGTGCTGCGGGGCTGCGGGGGGGGGCTCCAGGGATTCCCCATCGGGCTCCCCCCGTGCCTTCCTGACCCGCCTCTCCCTTCGCAGCCAAACCCATCCACCACCACGGCGAAGCCTGCCTGAAGCTGAAGGTGACGGTGACAGGCAAAGGCAGTGAGTATCACGCATCAGCACCCCCTCGGGGCCCCCCCACGCGTCCCCTCCTTCCCAGCGTGGCCTTGGCTGCGCTGAGTCACGGCCTGGCCGTGGCCCCTGGCCAGCCCGGGGTGTGGGCACGCGCAGCTTGGCCAGGGAGGTGTTGGTGGGGGCAGGGAGGGGGGGCACAGCCCGCAGAGAAGCGAGATTTTGGGATTTTTGGGGAGCTTGGGGTGCTGCCTTTCCCTCCTTGACCCCCCTGTTTGCCCTGCAGCTCCGGCACCGCCTGCACCAGCCTCGACGCAGAAGGGGAGGATCCAGGCAGGTGTGTTGGGGGCTTGAGGGCTTGGCGCTCCCTTCTGGGGTGGCAGGGTGTTGTTGGGGGCACCAGGCTGAGCCTGGGGGGGCACTGGCCTGAACACAGCCACCCAGGGGTTTGCTGGGGGCACTGGGGCTCATCTGCCCCTCCTGGGGGCTTCTGGAACTGGCTGAGGTAGCAAGGCTGGTGGCAACCCTCTGCAGGGGTGATGTGCTGCTGGTTTGGGGTACAGCTTGCCTTTTGGGGTACAGCTTGCCTTTTGGGGTACAGTTTGTCTTTTGGGGCCGCTGGTTGCTGATGGCTCCTCTGTTTTCCCCCCCCACAGACGATGCAGCTGCACACGTGCTGAGGAGCGTGGGGCAGAACTCGGCCATGCGCAGCAGCAGCCGCCCCTTCACCTTCATCAGCCTCCTCCTGCCCCTGCTGGTGCCGCAGGGGCTCTGAGGTGCCCCTCGTGCCCGGACCCACCGAGGCTGTGGCCATTGGGGGACCCCCGTGGTCCCCGCACATCTGCCCCGGGTGCCCTGCCCTGCGCACATCTGGGCGAGGCAAGGATTTGTCAGTATTATGGGGCTGGAGGCCCCAAAGCCATCGGAGCAGCTGGAGCCTTCAGGCTTCCCTGGCCCTTCCAGGATGCTCCTGGCAGCCAGAGGCCGAGCGGGAGCCTGGAGCTGGAGGGGCTGAGGTGCCCCGGACCGGAGAGGGGCAGGGGGCTGGCACCCCTGCCCCGCAGCTGAGCTCGCCCACCATCCTAGGGGCTTTTCCCCTGTGGTGGGCTGGAACTGGAACGTGTCCTGCAGGCGGGGACGTGGGGGTGGCCAGGTGACCCCAGTGTCAGCGGCCAGGGAGCGCAGACAGGCTGGAGATGCCCTGCAGCCAGGGGAGAGAGGGGTGATGAGAAACGCCCCGCTCCTCCCTGTGCTGCACCCCTACCCCTTCCTTCATCCCCTGGCCCTTCGCCATCCCTCCCCTCCGCTGGGTGCCGGAGGGGGCCCCCCCAGCACCCCCTTTGTACAGCACCCCCTTTGTACAGCTTTCTAACACGGGATTTTTTTTATACCATTGTCGGGAATAAATAACCAAAACCACGCCGAGCTCCCGAGACCTCCCCCACCCTGCTGGGCCAAGGCTCTCCTGGCCCCCTGTGGGGGGTTGGGCTGGTTAATTAATTAATTGGCTGGTGTTTGCACGGGGCTGTTAAGTGGCCAAGTGCCACAGTGGCTGGCACTGTCCCCGGCTTTATCTGGTGACACAAAGGCCTCCCCTGAGGGTAGGGACCCCTCCCCCTGCACTGCAGTGCGATTCCAGGTGGGGGGCAGGGATTTGTCCCGGGACAAACCCCATTGGAATGTGACAGACCCCAGGGGATGGGATAAATCCCACTGCTGGTGAGGAGGGGGCTGGGCAGGGGGACAGAGCCTGGCTGCACCCCAGGGACCCGCACGGGGTGACACCGGGGATTGGGGGGGTCCCTGAGGGTGAGACAGTGTGGGTGCAGGGAGCTGGGATCACAGGGATTTGGGGGCCCTGGAATTTGGACCTGCAGGGAGCTGGGATCACAGGGATTTGGGGGCCCTGGAATTGGGAACTACAGAGAGTCCTGGAGAGGTGAGATTTGGGGGCATCCAAATGCATGACACCCAAATGTGGGGGACCCTAGAGATGGAGAGGGGACACAGGGATGAGTGACCCCCAGGATGTGTTGAGGGGAACCCTGGGACAGTGGGGTCACAGGGAAATGTGGATCCTCGGGAATTGTGGATCCCAGGGATGCAGGATCCTGGGGAATTGTCACAGGGATGTGTGACCCCCAGGATGTGTGGGGTCACAGGGAAGTGTGGATCCCAGGGATGCAGGATCCAGGGGAATTGTCACAGGGATGTGTGACCACCCCAGGATGTGTGGGGTCACAGGGAAGTGTGGATCCCAGGGATGCAGGATCCAGGGGAATTGTCACAGGGACGAGTGACCCCCAGGATGTGAAGGGGCACCGTGGGACAGTGGGGTCACAGGGAAATGTGGATCCTGGGGAATTGTGGATCCCAGGGATGCAGGATCCTGGGGAATCGCTGTCACGGGGATTTGTGACTCCTGCAGGAGGCGGGGGTGCGCAGCTGGCCTCACAGGGCTGTGACACCCCCGGGCTCTGCAATCTGCACCGCGGCGTTCACCCTGGGGGATGCCCAGGGACCCCAAACCTGAACGCACGACACCGTGGGGGTGCTCCTCGCCCTCCATACCAGCCCCGGTGCCCTCACGGGTGCCCTCACGGGTGCCCTCACGGTGCCCGCGGGGCGGTCACGCCGGTGCAGCCGCCGCTGCTCCCCCCGCTCGCAGCCGGATCCCCGCCGCCCCTCCCCGGTAGTGCGTCCTGCTCCGCCCCGCTCCGCTCGGCCGCGGGCAGCACCGGCGCCGCTCCGGGCAGCACCGGCCCCGCTCCGCGCTCCCCGGGCTCCGGCATGGTGCTGTCGGTGCTCGCCGGCCTGTGCCTGGCCGCCACGCTCGCCATGTTCGCCACCGGCCTGTGAGCGATCGGCGGCGGCGGCCTCGGGCGGGCGGGGGCGGTGGGGAACGCACCGGGGCCGGCTCGGGGCTCGCTGAGGGCCGGGGGTGCAGGGGGGGGGGGCCCAGGCTGGTTTTGGGGTGCAGGGGGGGGGCATTGGGGGTGCAGAGGGCCCATGGAGGATGAAGGTGCAATGAGGACCCCAGGGCTGGTTTTGGGGTGCAGTGTGGGCCTTGGGGAGGGGGATTTGTGGGTGCAGAGAGGCCCATGGGGGATGAGGGTGCAGTGAGGACAGCAGGGCTGGTTTTGGGGTGCAGTGGGGCCATTGGGGATGAGGGTGCGATGAGGACCCCAGGGCTGATTTTGGGGTGCAGTGTGGGCCTTGGGGAGGGGGATTTGTGGGTGCAGAGAGGCCCATGGGGGATGAGGGTGCAATGAGGACACCAGGACTGGTTTTGGGGTGCAGGGGAGGCCTTGGGGGTGCAGAGGGCCCATGGGGGATGAAGGTGCAGTGAGGACACCAGGGCTGGTTTTGGGGTGCAGTGTGGGCCTTGGGGATGAGGGTGCAATGAGGACCCCAGGGCTGGTTTTGGGGTGCAGTGTGGGCCTTGGGGAGGGGGATTTGTGGGTGCAGAGAGGCCCATGGGGGATGAGGGTGCAATGAGGACAGCAGGACTGGTTTTGGGGTACAGTGGGGCTATTGGGGATGAGGGTGCAATGAGGACCCCAAGGCCAGTTTAGGGGTGCAGTGGAGGCTTTGGGGAGGAGGATTTGTGGGTGCAGTGGGGCCATTGGGGATGAGGGTGCAATGAGGACACCAGGACTGGTTTTGGGGTGCAGGGGGGGCCTTGGGGGTGCAGAGGGCCCATGGAGGATGAAGGTGCAATGAGGACCCCAAGGCCAGTTTAGGGGTGCAGTGGAGGCTTTGGGGAGGGGGATTTGTGGGTGCAGTGGGACCCATGGGTGATGAGGTACGATCAGAAGACCCCAGGGCTGGTTTTGGGGTGCAGGGGGGGCATTGGGGGTGCAGAGAGGCCCATGGGGGATGAGGGTGCAGTGAGGACCCCAGGGCTGGTTTTGGGGTGCAGTGTGGGCCTTGGGGAGGGGGATTTGTGGGTGCAGAGAGGCCCATGGGGGATGAGGGTGCAGTGAGGACAGCAGGGCTGGTTTTGGGGTGCAGTGGGGCCATTGGGGATGAGGGTGCAGTGAGGACCCCAGGGCTGGTTTTGGGGTGCAGTGTGGGCCTTGGGGAGGGAGATTTGTGGGTGCAGTGGGGCCATTGGGGATGAGGGTGCAATGAGGACACCAGGACTGGTTTTGGGGTGCAGGGGAGGCCTTGGGGGTGCAGAGGGCCCGTGGAGGATGAAGGTGCAATGAGGACCCCAAGGCCAGTTTAGGGGTGCAGTGGAGGCTTTGGGGAGGGGGATTTGTGGGTGCAGTGGGGCCATTGGGGATGAGGGTGCAATGAGGACCCCAGGGCTGATTTTGGGGTGCAGGGGAGGCCTTGGGGGTGCAGAGGGCCCGTGGAGGATGAAGGTGCAATGAGGACCCCAAGGCGAGTTTAGGGGTGCAGTGGAGGCTTTGGGGAGGGGGATTTGTGTGTGCAGTGGGACCCATGGGTGATGAGGTACAATCAGAAGACCCCAGGGCTGGTTTTGGGGTGCAGGGGGGGCATTGGGGGTGCAGAGGGCCCATGGGGGATGAAGGTGCAATGAGGACCGCAGGACTGGGTTTGGGGTGCAATGGGGGCCATAGGGGTGCAGTGGGGAGGGCATCAGGCCCAGTTTGGGGGTGCAGTGGGCCACGGATGGCTGGTGCAGAGGGATTGGGGGTGGTGCTGAGTTTTGGGGGTGCAGAGGGAGAAGTGGGGGGGGTGCAGTGCCTGCTGGCTGCAGAGACTGGAACCCCCCCCACCCCAGCACTGCCGGGCACCCAGGAGGACGCTGCCCTCCGCCCTCCCCAGGTCTGACCTGCGCCAGATGTTGGCGACCAAAAGTGTGGAGAACATCCAGTTCCTGCCCTTCCTCACCACCGATGCCAAGTACAGCAGGGTTGGGTCCTGGGGAGGGGGGGGGGTCATACGGATTTGAGGGGCAGGGGGGGATCCCTCAGTGCCTGTGCCCCATCCCTGCAGCAACCTGAGCTGGCTGGGCTATGGCTGCCTGAAGGGGGACGGCACAGTGATCACCGTCAACGCCATCGGGGCAGCTCTGCAGACCCTCTACATCCTGGTGTATCTCTACTACAGCCCTGCCAAGGTGGGACAGGGGCCTGGGGTGATGGGGAGGATGAGGGACCCTCACCCTGACATCCCCCTGCTGTCCCTTCCCAGCGCCCCGTGCTGCTTCAGGTCCTGCTGCTCCTGGCTGTGGTGGTGACCGGCTGGGGCTACTTCACCATCCTGGTTGACGCAGGGACACGCCTGGCACACCTGGGGCTCTTCTGCAGCGTCTTCACCATCAGCATGTACCTCTCACCGCTGGCTGACCTGGTGTGTGGGGCTTGGCAGAGCTGGGGCTTGCCAGCCCGGGCCCTGCCTGACGTTTGCTGCTCCTGCAGGCCAAGGTTATCCGGAGCAAGTCGACGCGGTGCCTGTCCTTCCCCCTGACCGTCACCACGCTCGTGGCCTCCAGCAGCTGGACACTCTATGGCCTGCAGCTCCACGATCCCTACATCACAGTGGGTTGGGCTGGTGGGATGCTGAGGGGTGCCATGCCATCCTGTCCCATCTCATTGTATCCCAAACCATCCTACTCCACTGCATCCCACACAGTGCCATCCCCATCCTATCCCACCCTGGCCTGCTTCATCTGCTTCATTCCACTCTTTTCCATCCCATCTCATTTTGTCCTGTCCCTCTCCTGCACCATCTCACCCCACTCTATCCTATCCTATCCTTCTCCACCTTCATCCCCATCCCATCCCATCCCATCCCATCCCATCCCATCCCATCCCATCCCATCCCATCCCATCCCATCCTATCCTATCCCAGTCTAACCTGTTCTTCCCCATCCCCACCCCATTGCCATCCCTTTCCCATCCCCATCCTACTGCCATCCCATTCCACTCCATCCCATCCCAGCCTATCCTATCCTTCCCCATCCCCACCCCCACTGCCATCCCATCCCATGGATCCCACCCCATGGATCCCACCCCATCCCATCCCATGGATCCCATCCCATCCCATCCCACCCCATGGATCCCATCCCATCCCATCCCATCCCATCCCACCCCATGGATCCCATCCCATCCCACCCCATGGATCCCATCCCATCCCATCCCATCCCACCACATGGATCCCATCCCATGGATCCCATCCCATCCCATGGATCCCATCCCATCCCCATTACCACCCCATTCCCATCCCACCCCTTCCCACCCCTTCCCATCCCATCCCCATTCCCCCCTACCCCATCCCACCCCACCCCATTCCCCTCTCATGGCTCAGCTGAGCACTTGGCTTGGCACTGGCCCCATTCAGCACTGCCCGTGTCACCCAGCCAAGCATGATATCCATTGATTTCAATTAATTAGCTGGGATGGGGCCAATAAACCTCCCCCAGCACCACAGAGGGGAGGGGTACACCCACTGTCCCCCTCCATGTCCTCCTGCAGGTCCCCAACGTGCCAGGGATCGTCACCAGCCTCGTGCGGTTCTGGCTCTTCCGGCGGTACCGACCAGAGCAGGAGAAGCCCTACAGCCCCCTGCCTGCCTGAGAGGTGCCCTCAGGAGCACCCCAACTCTGCCCTGGGCTGGCCCCAGCGCTGTCCCCTTGGCCACTCCTAGTGGGACACCAGCAAGGACGTCCTGCCTCCAGCCCTGCATCCTTCAGCAAAGGCCCTGGAGCTCTCAGAGAAACCTTTGGGGTGCCACAAGCCCCTCAAAGCTCAGGGTGGGAGGATAGTTTTCCACGCCTATGGCCCTGCCTGGCAGCAGGATTTTGAGGGGCAGGGCTTTTGAGTGGCTTCCAGGGGTCCAAGTGTCACTTTTGTACGGATTCAAGTGCCTTTTAATAAATCAGAGACTTCCCAGTGCCTGCTTGTACCTGCTGCAGAGGATGGTGCAGCTCTTGGCCCTACAGCTGCTTTGGGAGCTCCAAGCAGGGGGGCTGCTGATGGCCATACAGGGGCTGCTTTTGGAGGATGGGGGGCTCATTCTGACACACCCTGGGCTCTGGCAAACCCTCAGTAGGCATCAGCCCTCGTGTTGGGGCCATAAGGGGACCCCAGGGATGCTGCTCTGAGCACCCTGAGGGAGCCACCCATCACAGTGTGGGGGTGAAAGTCTGTGGAAGGGACAAATAGCAACCAGGAAACTGTGGCAGCAGCTCTCTGGTCACAGAGAGCAACAGGAATTGATGAGAATCCTTGCTAAACCCCTGTGGATTGAGCTGGCCTGGATCAGGCATCGATGCTCTGTCAATTAACCAATTAACAGAGATCTGGAATGAAGATATCGGGCTGGTGCTTCAGTGGAGGGGCCAAATCACACAGCAGACACTGGAGCCTTGCAGAAGGAGACCCCCACCCCATGCAGGACCCCCCAGGACCGAGGAGCTCATCCCACATTCCCTCCAAGAGGGGACCCCAGGAAAGCCAGTGCTGCTCTGAGCCCCCTGAGGGAGCCACCCAGCACAGTGTGGGGGTAAAAATCTCTGGAATTGACAAGCAGCCACCATGGCAGGACCTGGCAATCGATGGGAATCCTTGCTAAACCCCCGTGGATCGAGCTGGCCTGGATCAAGCATCGATGCTCTGTCAATTAACCAATTAACAGAGATCTGGAATGAAGATATCAGGCTGGTGTTTCAGTGGAGGGGCCAAATCACAGATCACAAAGAGACCCCCACCCCATGCAGGACCCTCCAGGACTGAGGAGCCTCATCCCACATTCCCCCACGAGGGGACCCCAGGAAAGCCAGAGCTGCCGGGGCCTCCTCTGTGCTCCTGAGCTACAGGAGCCTTCCATCACAGTGTGGGGGTCAAAGTCTGTGGAAGTGACGAGCAGCCACCATGGCAGGAACCAGGAAACTGTGGCAGCAGCTCTCTGGTCACAGAGAGCAACAGGAATCGATGGGAATCCTTGCTAAACCCCCGTGGATCGAGCAGGCCTGGATCAAGCATCGATGATCTGTCAATTAACCAATTAACAGAGATCTGGAATGAAGATAGCGGGCTGGTGCTTCAGTGGAGGGGCCAAACCACAGAGCACAAAGAGACCCCCACCCCATGCAGGACCACCCCAGGACTGAGGAGCCTCATCCCACACTCCAGCCTTAGGATGAAGGACGCTGACAGGAGCTGTGCTGTGCTTCTGCTGCTTGTGCACACCTCACACACAGCCTGCAAAAATCCATACGAAGGGACAGAGCTGAGCACGGTGCCAAGGGAAGGAGGACGAGCTCCTGGCGTGCTCTGTCTTGCCCTGTGCAACCAGGGCTTCCCCATACCTGCTCTGGGGACTTGGCCCAGCAGGGAAGAAGCCCCAAACTCGCCAAAGGGCTCCCAGCTTGGCCCCCACAGCCTGGGGAAAGGGCAGCTTTCTCCAGTGCCACACCTTGGCTGCCAACCGGTCGCTCCGGCTGCCCCGTGCCGGGAGCGGCTCTGACGTGGCCCCTGGTGCCAGGGAGGAGCTGCTGCCACACGGGCTGGGAGGAGCTCCTCGTGGCCATGACTAGAGGCTCTGGATCGCCCTGAGCAGCCCCTGCATGACCATAAGTAGCTCCTTGAAGGCCATGAGTAGAGGCTCTGGATTGCCGTGAGTAGCCTGCACAGGGTCACGGGTAGCTCAGAGATGGCTGTGAGCAGCACCTGGACGACCACGAGGAGCCCCTGACAGTCCTGAGTAGCCCCTGATGGCCACGTGTAGCTCCTGGATGGCCACAAGGAGCCCCTGGCTGGCTGTCAGCAGCTCCTGATGGCCATAAGGAGCTCCCTAGCTGGCTGTGAGTAGCCCCTGATGGCCACAAGTAGTCCCAGGATGGCCACAAGGAGCCCCTGACGGTCCTGAGTAGTCTGTCAGTAGCCCTGATGGCTGTAAGTAGCTCCAGGATGGCCACAAAGAGCCCAAGGATGGCCACAAGGAGCTCCTGGCTGGCTGTCAGTAGCCCCTGATGGCCACAAGTAGTCCCAGGATGGCCACAAGGAGCTCCTGGCTGGCTGTCAGTAGCTCCTGATGGCCATAAGGAGCTCCCTAGCTGGCTGTGAGTAGCCCCTGATGGCTGTAAGTAGCCCCTGGATGGCCAAAAAGATCCCCCTGGCCTGCTGTCAGCAGCCTCTGATGGCCACAAGTAGTCCCTGGAAGGCCACAAGGAGCCCCTGGCTGGCTGTCAGTAGCCCCAGCATGGCTGTAAGTAACCCTTGGATGGCCACAAGTAGCCCCTGGCTGGCTGTCAGTAGCTCCTGATGGCCATAAGGAGCCCCCTAGCTGGCTGTGAGTAGCCCCTGATGGCTGTAAGTAGCCCTGGATGGCCATCAGGAGCCCCAGGATGGCCACAAGGAGCCCCTGACGGTCCTGAGTAGTCTGTCAGTAGCCCTGATGGCTGTAAGTAGCTCCAGGATGGCCACAAAGAGCCCAAGGATGACCACAAGCAGCTCCTGGCTGGCTGTCAGTAGCCCCTGATGGCCATGTGTAGCCCCAGGATGGGCACAAGGAGCCCCAGGATGGCTGTCAGTAGCCCCTGATGCCTGTAAGTAGCCCTTGGATGGCCACAAGGATCCTCCTGGCTGGCTGTCAGTAGCCCCTGATGGCCACAAGTAGCCCTTGGATGGCCACAAGGAGCCCCTGGCTGGCTGTCAGTAGCCCCTGATGGCTGTAAGTAGCCCTTGGATGGCCACAAGGATCCTCCTGCTTGGCTGTCAGTAGCCCCTGATGGCCACGTGTAGCTCCTGGATGGCCACAAGGAGCCCCTGACAGTCCTGAGTAGTCTGTCAGTAGCCCTGATGGCTGTAAGTAGCCCTGGATGGCCACAAGGAGCCCCAGGATGGCCACAAGGAGCCCCTGACGGTCCTGAGTAGTCTGTCAGTAGCCCTGATGGCTGTAAGTAGCTCCAGGATGGCCACAAAGAGCCCAAGGATGGCCACAAGGAGCTCCTGGCTGGCTGTCAGTAGCCCTGATGGCTGTAAGTAGCTCCAGGATGGCCACAAAGAGCTCCTGGCTGGCTGTCAGTAGCCCCTGATGGCCACAAGTAGTCCCAGGATGGGCACAAGGAGCCCCAGGATGGCTGTCAGTAGCCCCTGATGCCTGTAAGTAACCCTTGGATGGCCACAAGGATCCTCCTGCTTGGCTGTCAGTAGCCCCTGATGACCACAAGTAGCCCCAGCGTGGAGCTGGATTGCCACGAGCAGCCTGCACAGAGTCACAAGTAGCCCCTGTGTGACCACAAGTAGCCACTGGACAGATGCAGCCCCTTTGAACGATCATGAGGGGCCCTTGGCTGGCTGTGAGCAGCCCCTGGTGACCCTGAGTAGCCCACACAAGGCTGTCAGTAGCCCCCCCAGAGCGCTGCTGTGGTCCTGACCCCACCAAGGCTCCACGTGGCCAAATCCAGGGCAATGCCACCCCTCCAACCAAACCAGCCGTGTGCCAGCGAGGGCTCAGAGCTCCCCACTCTGCTCCCACCAGCCTCTGCTGCTCAGGAAACGGCTAATTAGCTGCTCCTGCTAATTAACCCGAGTCCTCCCAACTGCTCCTTTCTGGCAGAGCATTCACAGCTGCTAATTAAAATCCCAGAGTCCTTGGGCTGGAGGAGCTGGGGGCTGCCAGGGCAGCAGGTTCACGCACACGGGGTCAGAGAGCAGCAATGGGGGTCCCCAGACAGAGCCCCCCACCCTCCCTCTCCCCAGTGATGCTCAGTGTGGGGCTGTGGATGGGCAGGGGAGTTAGGGGAGCTCTTGGGGGACAATCTAAAGGCTCACCCCACCCTACCAGTCCCTCTCCTCCTTGCTGGGAACTCAGCCAGGGGACAGCACGAGGCTCCTCCAGCTCCCACCTGCAGGGGTGAAGCACATCTGAGCCGGGGATGTGTCTGGATCCCACTTCAGAGCCAAAGTCCAGAGAGCTCAGCGAGGGACAGTGGGGACGTGCATGGAGACCGTGCCCTTCACAGAACCCCCAAACCCTCCCTGCACACCTCGAGATTTGAGTGATTCCCCCTGGCAGAGCCAAGTGACTCCTCTGGGTGGCTTCCAGAAGCACCCAAGGCTCTCAGTGGACCCTCATGGAGACCCCTTCCCTTCACAGAACCCCCAAACCCCCACTGGTGAGAGCTGAGTGATTCCCCCTGGAGAACCAAGTGACTCCTCCAGGTGTCTTCCAGCAGCCCCCTAGGCTTTCAGTGGACCCCCATGGAGACCCTGCCCTTCACAGAACCCCCAAAACCTTCCTGCACACCCCAAGATCCAAGCGACTCCCCCAGGAGAACCAAAATAATCATCCCTCTGGGTGCCTTCCAGCAGCAGCCATCCACATGGAGACCATGCCCTTCTCAGAACCCCCAATCCCTCCCTGCACACCCCAAGAGCCGAGCAATCCCCGCAAGAGAACCCAGTGACTCCTCTGGGTGGCTTCCAGGAGCACCCAAAGCTCTCAGTGGACCCCCATGGAGACCCTGCCCTTCACAGAAGCTCCAAACCCTCCCTGCACACGCCGAGAGCTGAGTGATTCCCTGGGAGAACCCAAATCATCCCTCTGGGGGCCTTCCAGCAGCCTCCAAGGCTCTCAGTGCCATGTCCCAGGTCACACCCAGCATGACCAGCACTGTCCTGGTGTCACACACAACACTGTCCCAGTGTCACACACAGCACCATCCCAGTGTCACACACAACACTGTCCCAGTGTCACACACAACACCATCCCAGTGTCACGCAGAGCACCATCCCAGTGTCACACACAGCACCATCCCAGTGTCACACACAGCACCATCCCAGTGTCACGCAGAGCACGGCCAGCACTGTCCCAGGTCACACACAACATGGCCAGCACCATCCTGGGGTCACACACAGCACCATTCTGGTCACACACAGCACTGTCCCCGGTGTCACACAGCACAGCCAGCACCGTCCCAGTGTCACACACAGCACTGTTCCCGGTCACACACAGCACAGCCAGCACTGTCCCCGGTCACACACAGCACTGTCCTGGGTCACACACAGCACAGCCAGCACTGTCCCCGGTCACACACAGCACTGTCCCGGTGTCACACAAAGCACAGCCAGCACCGTCCGGGGTCACACACAGCACTGTCCCGGTGTCACACAGCACAGCCAGCACCGTCCGGGGTCACACACAGCACTGTTCCCGGTCACACAGCACGGCCAGCACCATCCCGGTGTTACACACAGCACCGTCCCCGGTCACACAGCACGGCCAGCACCGTCCCCGGTCACACACAGCACAGCCAGCACCGTCCCGGTGTTACACACAGCACCGTCCCCGGTCACACAGCACGGCCAGCACCGTCCCGGTGTTACACACAGCACCGTCCCCGGTCACACACAGCACAGCCAGCACCGTCCCCGGTCACACACAGCACAGCCAGCACCGTCCGGGGTCACACACAGCACCGTCCCGGTGTCACACAGCACAGCCAGCACCGTCCGGGGTCACACACAGCACCGTCCCCGGTCACACACAGCACAGCCAGCACCGTCCGGGGTCACACACAGCACTGTCCCGGTGTCACACAGCACAGCCAGCACCGTCCCGGGCCTTTATTCGGCTCCCAGGCGCAGCCCCCGCCGCCGCAGGTCCGCCCTGGCCGCCCTGATGTGCTCCTGCAGCTCGGCCGCCGCCTCCTCGCAGTCATTGAAGGTGGCCAGGCGGTAGCCCACGGTGGCCAGCGAGTAGCAGCCGAAGGCCACGAGCAGGTAGACGGGCAGCGGCAGCAGCGCCTGGCGGAGCGAGCCCGGCGGCTGCAGCCCCGGCGGGGCCAGAGCCAGCGCGGCCCAGGCCGAGCCCAGCAGGGCCAGTCCGCAGAGCCACTGCGCCAGCTTGGTCATGGCGGCCTGAGGGGAGAGGAGAGTGGGAGAGGCGTGAGAGGAACAGGGGAGAAAACGGGAGAGCGGCAGAGAAGAAGAACCGGGAGAGACGGAGCGCCCCGCACCGGGCCCAGTCTCACCCGGGGCCTCCTGACCGGAGCGCGGCCCCAATTCCCCTTGGGCCTCCACGCGCCGGACCGAGCCCTCCCCAAAGAACCAGACCCAGAACCCGAACCGGGACCCGGGGCCTGCCCCACCCCCACCTGGCTCGGTCCCGCTCCCGGTGCCGGTGCCGCTCCCCGCCCGGCGCAGCGATGACGTCACGGCAGCGCCCCGCACGCGAAGGCTGCCGGGAGTTGTAGTTCGGCGCGGCGGCTCCAGAGCGCGCCCCCTGCTGGCGGGGCGCGGCAGCACCGGGAGCCCTCCGGGAACCCTCCGGGAGCCCCGGTCCGGCCCCGCTCCCGGTGCCGCAGGAAGCGCCGGGCTTTGTGGGCCGCCGCCGCGGCCGCAGGAAGCATCTGGTTTCCTGCACGTCCGGCCGGAGGGGTGCCAGGGAGCCGGCGTGGGAGCGAGTCCCGCCCGCCCTCCCACGGCTGCGGGAACCGCGCCGTTCCCACCCCCCTCCCTCCCCAGCCCCGGTGCCCCCCCCCGGGGTCGTGCGGAGGGCACAGACGGGTCTGTGATGCCCTGCCAAGGGCACCAGCCTGTGCCAGCACAGCTGGGGCTGCACCCCCGCAGCCCCCTGCCCACTCCAGTCTGCTCCAATCCTGGCTCCACTCCTTGCAGGTATGGGCACACAAGGTGCCAGCAGCAAATCTCCCACCCTTGGCCACCCCTGGGCACCCCAGAACCTAGCCCAGGCTCCAGGGCCACATCCAGCCACGCTGGCACACAGCAGGGCTGGCAGCTGGCACAGGGGACAAGCAGCTACAAAGAAATGGCTTTATTGGGCAGGGAGGGGTCCTGGATCGGCCACAGGGAAGGGGCTGCCCCAGGAAGGGGCAGCAGGACATCAATTTCTCTTCCTCCCCTTGCCAACAGCCTTGGCAGGAGGAGCGACGGGCGCTGTGGACTGGTAGAGAGTGGAGGAGATCTTGTTGATGTAGTAGAGACCCACCATGGAGAAGATGAGGCTGCAGGGGCACAAGGGAAGAGGCTGCTCAGCTGCTGGGGGCAGCAACGTGCCAACACCTTTCTCCTGGGTCCCATCCCCCTGCCCTTCCTAAACAATTTCCCCCTGGATCCCACCCTTCTGCCTTTCCCAAACACTTTTCCCTCGGATGCCATTCTCCTGCCCTTTCTAAACCAACATTTCCCCCTGGATCCCACTCCCCTGCCCTTTCTGAACCAACATTTCCCCCTGGATCCCACTCTCCTGCCCTTCTTAAACCAAACACCTTCGCTTGGATCCCACTCTCCTGCCCTTCATAAACCAATAATTTCCCCCTGCCCTTCCTGAACCAATTTCCCCTCGGATCCCTCTCTCCTGCCCTTTCTAAACCATAAATTTCCATTGGATCCTACTCTCTTTGCCCTTCCTAAACCAACAAACCAACAACTTCCCCCTGGATCCCACTCTCCTGCCCTTCCTGAACCAATTTCTCCTTGGTTCCCATTCTCCTGCCTTTCCTAAACCAACAATTTCCCCTTGGATCCCACTCTCCTGCCCTTCCCAAACAGCTTCTCTTGGATCCCACTCTGCTGCCCTTCCTAAAACAGCAATTTCCCCCCCGGATCCCATTCTCCTGCCTTTCCTAAACCAACACTTTCCTCTTGGATCCCACTCCCGCCCCTCCTAAACCAACAAATTCCACTGGATCCCACTCTCCTGCCTTTCTTAAACCAACAAATTCCATCGGATCCCACTCCCCTGCCTTTCTTAAACCAACAAATTCCATTGGATCCCACTCCCCTTTCTTAAACCAACAAATCCCATCGGATCCCACTCCCCTGCCTTTCTTAAACCAACAAATCCCATCGGATCCCACTCCCTCGCCCTTCCTAAAACAACAATTTCCCCTTGCATCCCACTCTCCTGCCCTCCCCACCAGCTCTCTGATGCTCCCTGCCCAGCCTCCTGCCCCCCTCCCAGTGTCCCCTGTGTCCCCTCGGTCCCTCCCACCCCCCTGGGGACACCTCAGGACGTACCAGGTGGTCACACAGACCCTGTGGATGAGGCCAGAGGCGAACAGGGCCAGCAGGAGGCAGGTGAGGACTGTGGAGAAGCAGGAGACCCACGGTTGCTGCAGGGCTGCTCCCAGCCATGGGGGAGCAGCAGAATTTCCCCCAGACCCAGGAGAAGCTCCAGGGCAGGGCTGGGACCGTCCAGTGCCACTGCTGGAGCCCCCCCAGCCCTTTGGTCACCCCCACGTCCCCCCTGGGCACCCCCAAAACTCACTCTCAGGGAATATCTTGGCCTGGAAGCCCTTCCCGAAGATGAGGTTCTCCAGGTTGTTGAAGGCCTGGGTGTGGAGTTAAGGCAAACAACGGGATCCTGCTGCTGCCCCCCATTTCCCATCCTGCCGGCCCTCTGCAGGGAAGGGAGCTCTGGAGGGTGTCAGGGACAGTTTGGGGGTGCCATGGGGTGGTGTAATGGGGCACCAGGGACAGTTTGGGGGTGCTATGGGGGCCACAAAGGGTGTAATGGGGCACCAGGGACAGTTTGGGGGTGCAGTGGGGGCCATAGGGGTGAAATGGGGAGGACAACAGGCCCAGTTTGGGGGTGCAGTGGGGAGAGCATCAAGGCCAGTTTGGGGGTGCAGTGGGGGCCATAAAAGGTGTAATGGGGGGAGGGCATCAAGGCCAGTCTGGGGGTGCAATGGGGAGGTGCAATAGGGAGGGCACCAGGGCCAGTTTGGGGGTGCAATGGGGAGGGCATCAGGCCCAGTGTTGGGGTGCAGTGGGGGCCATAGGGGGTGTAATGGGGAGAGCATCAAGGCCAGTTTGGGGGTGCAGTGGGGGCCATAAAGGGTGTAATGGGGGGAGGGCATCAGGCTCAGTTTGGGGGTGCAGTGAGAGCCATAGGGGGTGTAATGGGGAGGGCATCAAGGCCAGTTTGGGGGTGCAATGGGGAGGTGCAATGGGGAGGGCACCAGGGCCAGTTTGGGGGTGCAATGGGTGCCAAAGGGGGTGCAATGGGGGGAGGGCATCAAGGCCAGTGTGGGGGTGCAGTGAGGGCCAAAGGGGTGAAATGGGGAGGGGACCAAGGCCAGTTTGGGGGTGCAGTGGGGAGGGTCCCAATACCAGTTTGGGGGTGCAGTGAGGGCCATAGGGGTGCAGTGGGGAGGGCATCAAGGCCACTTTGGGGGTGCAGTAGGGAGGGGACCAAGACCAGTTTGGGGGTGCAATGGGGAGATAACACCAAGGCCAGTGTGGGGGTGCAGTGAGGCCTAAAGGGGGTGCAATGGGGAGGACACAGGCACCAGTTTGGGGGTGCAACCAGGCCCAGTTTGGGGGTGTAATGGGGAGGGCATCAGGCCATTTGGGGGTGCAATAGGGGGCACCAAGCCCAGTTTGGGGGTGTAATGAGGAGGGCACTGGGCCCAGTTTGGGGGTGCAGTGAGGGCCAGTTTGGGGGTGTAATGGGGAGGGCACCAGTGCCAGTTATGGGGTGCAATGGGGGGCCAAAGAGGTGCAACGAGGGGAGAGTATCAGGCCCAGCTTGGGGGTGCAGAGAGGGCCATGGGGTGCAATGGGGAGGGCACCAGGTGCAGTTTGGGGGTGCAATGGGTGGATGGGATGGGGTGCAATGGGGAGGGCCCCAAGGCCAGTTTGGGGGTGCAATGGGGAGGGCAGTAGGGGGGTGCTATGGGGGCTGCCTCCCACCACCCCTGTGCTCCCGTTGCCAGCCCCCCGCCCCCTGCAGCCCCTCCGGTGTCCCCGGGATGCCGTGAGGGAGCAGACGAAGAGCGCCGAGCCCAGCAGCCCGCCCTGGATGGTGAGCCACTCGGTGGAGGCCAGCTGCCGGCTGTACATCTGCATCCCTGCGAACAGCAGCAGCGACAGCAGCGACGACAGCGCCAGCGACGTGCCCGTGCCTACGGCTGCGCCCCGGGGCCGCCTCAGCACCGGGACTGGCACCGGCACCGGGGCCCCCCTTCCCTCAGCGCAGCTGCCCCGCAGATCCCGTTAACCCCGTTATCCCCGTGCCCCCAATAACCTCCTGTGCCATCACATCTCCATTCCCTGTCCCCGGTACCCCCCGTTCCCGTTAACCCCGTTATCCCCGTGCCCCCAATAACCTCCTGTGCCATCACATCTCCATTCCCTGTCCCCGGTACCCCCCGTTCCCGTTAACCCCATTATACCCGTGCCCCCCAATATCCCCCTGCCCTGCCACACCTCCATCTCCTGTCCCCATTACCCCCCCACCCCGTTACCCCCGTGTCATCGCACCTCCATCCCCCTCTCCCCGTTTCCCCCTGCCCCGGTACCCCCCGTTCCCGTTAACCCCGTTATCCCTGTGCCCCCAATACCCTCCTGTGCCATCACATCTCCATTCCCTCTCCCCATTGCCCCCTGCCCCATTAACCCCAGCTCCCGTTAACCCCATTATCCCCATGCCCCCAACATCCTATTATGCCATCACCCCTCCGTTCCCTGTCCCCGGTACCCCCCGCTCCCGTTAACCCCATTATACCCGTGCCCCCAACACCCTCCTGCCCTGCCACACCTCCACTCCCTGTCCCCATTTCCCCTTGCCTCGTTACCCCCGTTATCCCCGTGCCCCCAGCATTCCCATCACCCCCCCAGTCTCCGTGCCCCCCCCGTTACCCCCGTGCCCCCCCCCCCCGTTACCCATGGCGCCCCCAGCCCGTCCCGGTGCCGCTCCCGGTACCGCCGCTCTGCGCACGCGCACTCCGCCCGCGCGCAGCGGGGACACGGCAGCACAGCCGGGCCGCGCCACTGCGCATGCGCGGGAGGCCCCGCCCCTCCTAGCGCGCCCCCTCACGGCCGGGAGTGGCACTGCAAGTCCGCGCCGTCCCGGAGCGCCCTCTGGCGGAGGGGACGGGAACAGCGCGGGGACGGGACCCCCGCACCGAGCACCGGCCCCGGTACCGGCACCGGGAGCACCCCCGGGAACACCCCCTGGAGCACTGCTGGGACCGATGCCATGCTCATCCTGCCCGTAGCCCGTCCCCTGCGCCGCTCCCCGAGTGTCGCTCCTCGAGGGATGCCCGGGGGTGCGGCGAGAGCATCCCCGCGCCGCTCCCCCCCGCCCCACACCGGTGCCGCCCCTCCGGTGTCTCCACCGCCCTCCGGTGCCGGCGGGGCGGGCGCCGCCGAGCATGCGCGCCGCCGCCCCCCGCGCTCCCCCCCGGCTCCGCCGCTCCCTGCAACACACCGGGGCGATCGCGGCCGCCGCTGCTGCCGCCGCCGCCGCAGGCACGGGCGCGGGTAGCGGAGCCATGGCCGAGGGCGAGGACCTGCAGACCTTCACCTCCATCATGGACGCGCTCGTCCGCATCAGCGTGAGCGGCCGCGGTGGCGGCGGGGGGGCGGACAGGGGTCCTCCGGGACCGGGTCGCCGTGGCAACGCGGCGGGGACCGGGGGGGGGGGAGGGCGATGCCCTTGAGGGGTGGGCGGGCAGCGGACCCGCACCTCGACTCACCGCAGCGACCCCCGGGTATCCCCCGGCATCGGGACCCCCCCACACCGAGCCGCGGTCGAGCCGGTGGCACCGGGTGCCCAGAGGGCGGCCCCGATCTTGGTGCCCAGCCCGGTCCTGGCGCTGGTCCCAGGGCTCTGCTGTGGGTCCAGCTCCAGTCCCCATCCCAGCCCCCATCGCCATCCTGGCCCTCATCTCCCTCTCCATCCCAGTTCCAATCCCACACCCATCCCAGTCCCCATCCCCATCCCAGCCCCGGGCCCATCCTGGTGCTGATCCCAGTGCTGGTCCTCATCCCCATCCCAGCCATCATCCCCATCCCCATCCCAGACCCATCCTGGTGCTGATCCCAGTGCTGGTCCCCATCCCCATCCCAGCCATCATCCCCATCCCAGCCCCGGGCCCATCCTGGTGCTGATCCCAGTGCTGGTCCTCATCCCCATCCCAGCCATCATCCCCATCCCAGCCCCAGGCCCATCCTGGTGCTGATCACAGTGGTGCCCCCCTCCCCATTGCACTGCCAGTCCTGATTCTGCTCTGATCCTGGGCCCAGTCCCAGTCCCATCCTCACACCAGGCCTGGGCCCCATCCAGGCTCTGATCCCAGTGCTGATCCTGGTTCTGCCCATGCTGCTGCCCCCAGGCCTGATCCTGTCCATGATGCTGCTCCTGGTGGCAGTGCTGGCCCCAGTCCTGGTCCTGCTGTGGCCCCAGTTCCCATCCCCAGTGCAGCCCTGGGCTTCATCCTGCTGCTGGCCCTGACTTCCAGGCCTGATCCTGGCCGTGATGCTGGTGCCAGCCTTTGCCCCTATCCCAGTGCTGCTCCTGGCTGTGGTTCCAGTGCTGGCTCTGATCTTGGCCCTGGTGCTGATCCCATCTCAATTCCTCATCTCAGTGGCAGCCCTGATCCTCATCCTGCTGCTGCTCCTGGTGTTTGTCCTCATCCCGTCCCTGGTGCTGGTCCCAGGCCCCATCATTGGCCTGATGGTGGTCCCTGTCCTTGTCTCCATCCCATCCTGGGTCCCAGTACTGCTCCTGATCCTGCTCCTGATGCTGATCCTGCTCCTGATGCTGATCCTGGCCCAGGTGCTGATCCTGGCCCAGGTGCTGGTCCTGGCCCTGGCCCTAGTGCTGGTCCCAGGCCCTGATTCTGATATCAGCCCTGATGTCCTGATGGCCTTGATGTCCCTGTGGTCCTGACCCTGATCCTGGCCCTGGTGCTGATCTCAGCCCTGATATTGATCCTGGCCCTGGTGCTGATCCTGGCCCAGGTGCTGGTCCCAGGCCTTAGTGATGGTCCTAGCCCTGATTCTGATCTTATCTCTGGTGCTGGTCCTGGCCCTGGTTCTGGTCCTGGCCCTAGATCTGTTCCCAGGTCCTGATCCCAGTCACGGTGCTAATCTCAGTTCTGGTGCTGATCCTGGTCCTGGTGCTGGTCTCAGGCCTGCTGCTCATCCTGGTCTTGGTCCTGGCCCTGATCCTGGCCCTGATGCTGATCTCAGCCCTGATTCTGGTCCTGATTCTGGCCTTGATGCTGGCCCTGCTCCTGGCCCTGGTGCTGGTCTCAGCCCTGGCCCAGATCCTGGCCCAGGTGCTGGTCCCAGGCCCTGATCCCAGCCTTAGTGATGGTCCTAGCCCTGATTCTGATCTTATCCCTGGTGCTGGTCCTGGCCCAGATCCTGGCCCTGGTTCTGGTCCTGGCCCTAGAGCTGTTCCCAGGTCCTGATCCCAGTCATGGCGCTAATCTCAGTCCTGGTGCTGATCCTGGTCCTGGTGCTGGTCCTGGCCCTCTTGCTGATCTCAGCCCTGATGCTGACCCTGACCCTGGCCTTGGTGCTGGTCCTGGCCCTGATCCTGGTCCTGGCCCTGGTCCTGGCCCTGATCCTAGCCCTGGTCCTAGTCCTGGCCTGGTGCTGATCTCAGCCCTGATTCTGGTCCTGGTTCTGGTCCTGGCCTAGATCCTGACCCTGGTGCTGATCTAAGCCCTGATTCTGGTCCTGGTGCTGGTCCTGGCCCAGATCCTGACCCTGGTGCTGATCTCAGCCCTGACGCTGGCCCTGCTCCTGGCCCTGGTGCTGGTCCTGGCCCTGCTCCTGGCCCTGGTGCTGGTCCTGGCCCAGATCCTGGCCCTGGTGCTGCTCCTGGCCCTGCTCCTGGCCCTGGTGCTGGTCCTGGCCCTGCTCCTGGCCCTGGTGCCGGTCCCATCTGGTCCAGCCCCGCCGTGTCCCCAGCGGGTGACGCTCCCGCTCTCTCCGCAGACCAGCATGAAGAACATGGAGCGGGAGCTGGTGTGCCCGGTGTGCAAGGAGATGTACAAGCAGCCGCTGGCCCTGCCCTGTGCCCACAACGTGTGCCACGTGTGTGCCAGCGAGGTGCTGCTGCAGCACGGGCACCTGTACTGCGACCCCACCTCCGAGCCCACCTCGCCCGCCGCCACCCCCTCCACCCGCAGCCCCCGCCTGGGCCGCAGGGCCGTCCCCAAACCCGACCGGCTGGACCGCCTGCTCAAGTCAGGTGGGGCTGGAGGGACAACGAGGGGACAGGGATGGCTGGAGACAGCAAGGGTGGCTGAGGGGATGGGGACAGGGAGGGGTTTGGGACAGCCTGAGGGGGATGGGGGCGGCTGGAGGGGACAGGGATGGCTGGAGAGGACAGGGATGGCTGGAGAGGATGGGGACAGCCAGAGGGGATGGGGACAGGGATGGCTGGGGAGGATAGGGACAGGATGGAGAGGATGGGGACAGGATGGAGAGGATGGGGACAGGATGGGGACAGGATGGAGAGGATGGGAACAGAGATGGCTGGAGGGATTTGGGACGGCCAGAGGGGTCAGGACAGGGATGGCTGGAGGAGAGGGGGATGGCTGGAGGGGACAGAGATGGCTGGAGAGGACAGGGGTGGCTGGAGAGGTTTGGGACAGCCAGAGGGGATGGGGACAGGGAGGGCTGGAGAGGATAGGGACAGGATGGAGAGAATGGGAACAGGGATGGCTGGAGAGGACAGGGGTGACTGGAGAGGATGAGGACAGGGATGGCTGGAGGGGTTTGGGACGGCCAGAGGGGTCAGGACAGGGATGGCTGGAGAGGATAGGGACAGGATGGAGAGGATGGGGACAGGGGTGGCTGGAGAGGTTTGGGACAGCCAGAGGGGATGGGGGCAGCTGGAGGGGACAGGGGTGGCTGGAGAGGGCAGGGGTGGCTGGAGAGGTTTGGGACAGCCAGAGGGGATGGGGACAGGGATGGCTGGAGAGGATAGGGACAGGATGGAGAGGATGGGGACAGGATGGGGACAGGATGGAGAGGATGGGAACAGGGATGGCTGGAGGGATTTGGGACAGCTGGAGGGGATGGGGACAGCTGGAGGGGACAGAGATGGCTGGAGAGGACAGGGGTGGCTGGAGAGGATGAGGACAGGGATGGCTGGAGGGATTTGGGACGGCCAGAGGGGTCAGGACAGGGATGGCTGGAGGAGAGGGGGATGGCTGGGGGGGACAGAGATGGCTGGAGAGGATAGGGACAGAGATGGCTGGAGGGGACAGGGATGGATGGTTGGAGGAGATGGGGACAGCAAAGGAGACAGGAATGGCTGGAGAGGACAGGGATGGTTGAGGGGATGGGGACAGGGATGGCTGGAGGGGTTTGGGACAGCTGGAGGAGAGGGGGATGGCTGGAGGAGAAGGGGATGCCTGGAGGGGACAGGGATGACCGGAGAGGATGAGGGCAGGGATGGCTGGAGAGACAGGGATGGCTGGAGGGAACAGGGGATGGATGGAGGGGAAGGGAATGGCTGGAGGGGATGGCAGAAGGAACAGGAACAGCAGAGGGGGTGAGCATGGCTGGAAAGGACGGGGACAGGGATGGCTGGAGGGGTTGGGAGCAGGGACAGCAGGAAGGGGCAGAGGTGAGGCTGGGTCTCTTCGCCCTGCTGACCCCATCCCCGCCTCCCTCCCACAGGCTTTGGCACCTACCCGGGGCGCAAGCGGGGCGCCGTGCACCCGCAGACCGTCAGCTTCCCGTGCCCCGCCTGCCAGCGGGACGTGGACCTGGGCGAGCGGGGCCTGGGCAGCCTCTTCCGCAACCTGACCCTGGAGCGCGTGGTGGAGCGCTACCGGCAGACCATCAACATCAGCGCCGCCATCATGTGCCAGTTCTGCAAGCCCCCGCAGCTGGAGGCCACCAAGGGCTGCACGGAGTGCAAGTCCAGCTTCTGCAATGAGTGCTTCAAGCTCTACCACCCCTGGGGCACGCAGAAAGCCCAGCACGAGCCCACGCCCCCCACGCTCACCTTCCGCCCCAAGGTGGGTCGTCCTGCCCGCCTTAATCCTCCTGGTTGAGGCTGAGAGGGTTGGGATTGTCCAGCCTGGAGAGGAGAAGGTTTGGGGTTACCAAATTGTGGCCTTCTGGTGTTTGAAGGGAGCTTTTGAAAGGATGGAGCAAGACTGTTTACAAGAGCCTGGAGTGACAGGATAAAGAGCAATGGGTTCAGATTGAAAGGGAGTAAGTTTTGGTTAGAAATTAGGAAAAAATTCTTGTAGTGAGTGTGGTGTGGTTCTGGGACACGGTGCCCTGGAAGTGTTCAAGGCCAAGGTGGGGCTCTGAGCAATGGGGTCTGGTTGAGGATGTCCCTGCTCATGTCAGGCAGGTTAGAACAAGATGATCTCCCAGGTGCCCTTCCAACCCCAACCATTCTGTGATGCTGAGATCTGGGGGTGCAGGGGTGGCGCTCTCGGGGGTGGAGGGAGGTGCAGAGCCCCGCTGAGCCCTGCTGTGCTCGTGCAGGGGCTGATGTGCCCGGAGCACAAGGAGGAGGTGACTCACTACTGCAAGACCTGCCAGCGGCTGGTGTGCCAGCTCTGCCGCGTGCGCCGCACCCACACCAGCCACAAGATCACCCCGGTGCTCAGCGCCTACCAGGCCCTCAGGGTAAGGGCTCCTGGGGCCAGGCTGGGGCTCTGTGGGGAATTGGGGGCACCACAGAGCCCCAGTGCAGACGGGGGGGGGTGTGGGGCGGGGGCTGCTGGCGCCACATCTCATCACCTTCCTGCAGGAGAAGCTGACAAAGAGCCTCGCCTACATCCTGAGCAGCCAGGACACGGTGCAGACCCAGATTGCTGAGCTGGAGGAGACAGTGAAGCACACAGAGGTAAGGGCAGAGGGTGTCCGTCTGTCCCTGAGTTGTCCCTAGGCAGGGGTGGCACAGCCAGCCCGGTCCCCTCTGATCCCAGGAGGGTGCCACACGCTGACCCTGCCATGCCTGTGCCCGGCAGGTGAACGGCTCACAGGCCAAGGAAGAGGTGTCCCAGCTGATCCAGGGGCTCTGTGCCATGCTGGAGGAGAAGCGGGCCACGCTGCTGCAGGCCATCGAGGAGTGCCAGCAGGAGCGGCTGGCCAGCCTGCACGGCCAGATCCGGGAGCACCAGGCCATGCTGGAGAACTCGGGCATGGTGGGCTATGCCCAGGAGGTGCTGAAGGAGACTGACCACCCCTGCTTTGTCCAGGCTGCCAAGCAGCTGCACAACAGGTACTGGGCTGCGGGCGTGGAGCTGCCAGGGAGCATTGGGACTCTCTGGTGCCCGCGGTGCCACCCTGACATGGCCGCTCTCCTGCGCTGCAGGATCCTCAGGGCCACCGATTCGCTGCAGAGCTTCCGTCCTGCAGCCAACGCCTCCTTCAGCCACTTCCAGCTGGATGTCAGCAGGGAGCTGAAGCTGCTCACTGACCTGGCCTTCATCCGAGGTAAAGGCACCGGGACCCGGGCACCGGCTGTGCCCCGTGCCCAGGCACAGCCCCTGCGGGCAGAGCGGGTCCCTGCCCGCCTCGGAGCTGCAGCTCAGCCACGGCTGCTCGCGGATCTGCCGGTGCCCCCTCCCCGTCAGGGACAGCCCCCGCCCCAGCAGCCCCCAGAGAGACCCCTGCCCTGCCCTGTGCCAGGGCGCCGGGGCCAGGGGCAGGCAGGCAGGGCCGTGGTGCCAGGTGAGGGCAGCAGCAGTGCCGCGGGGTGAGTACGGAGCTGCCCCCGCTGCCGGGCAGGCGCTTCCCGCAGGGCAGGAGCCGCGTGGCCCTGCCAGACCCGCTGGCGACACGTTTCAGACCTGCTTCTACCTCTCTTTGTTTATAGGCTGCGGCCGCTGCCGAGGCGTCACCGAAGTAACTGAGGCAAGTCACACCCCTGCCCCAGAGCCGCCCCGCTCTCTCTTCCCATCCCTCCATCCCTCCATCCTGCTCCCGTCCCTGGCCCCGCTCCGCCGCCATCCTCCATCCCCTCCATCCCCGTCCTGCCCGCCGGCGCTGGCAGCCGGTGGCTCTGCCTCCTCCATCTGCCGCCCTCCTCCTGCCCTCCCGCCCCCTCTCGCCACATTTCCGTCCCCATCCTCACCCCATTTCCATCCCCCTCGCGCCCCATTTCTGTCCCACCCCTTGCTCCATTTCCATCCCCTTCCTTGCCCCATTTCTGCCCTCTCTCACCCCATTTCCATCCCTTTCTCACCCCATTTCCATCCCTTTCTCACCCCGTTTCTGTCCCCAATCCTTGCTCCATTTCCATCCCCATCCTGACTCCATTTCCATCCCCCTCGCGCCCCATTTCTGTCCCACTCCTTGCTCCATTTCCATTCCATTCCTTGCCCCATTTCTGCCCTCTCTCACCCCATTTCCATCCCTTTCTCACCCCATTTCTGTCCCACTCCTTGCTCCATTTCCATTCCATTCCTCGCCCCATTTCTGCACTCTCCCCATTTCCATCCCCTTTTGTCCTGTTTCCATTTTCTTCCTCGCCCCATTTCTGTCTCCTCTCGCCCTGTTTCCATCCCCTTCCTCGCTGCATTTCTGTTCAACTGTCACCCCACTTTTGTCCACATGCTCACCTCACTTCTGTCCCATTCATCATCCAATTTTCTGCTCCCTCCTCATCCCATTTCCACTCTCCCTTGCCCCATTTCAACCCCATCCTTGCCGTTTCCGCTTTCTTCCCATCCTGTTTCCATTCCCCCACTCTCCATTTCCATCCCAGTCTCACCCCATTTCCATCCTCTTCCACGCTCCATTTTCATCCTCTCCTTGCCCCATTTCCACCCCTCTCCTTCTTCAATTTTCTTCCCCTTCTTGTCCCATTTCCATTCCCTTTCTTGCCTCATATTTGTCTCCCCTTCACCCCATTTATGTCCAGATTCCTCTACCATTTATTTTCCCATCTCCCCCCTATTTCTCTCCCACTTTCACCCCATTTCCCTTCTCTTCCTCGTTCTATTTCCACCCCTCTCCTTATCCCATTTCTTTCCCCCCTCGCCCCATTCCCATCTGCCTCTTCACCCCAATTCCATCCTGCTCACCCCATTTCTTTCCCTTTCTGCATCCCATTCCCACCTTGTCCTTGCCCCATTGTTACCCCATTTCAATTCTCCTTCTCTCTTTATTTCCATCTTACTCTCACCCCATTTCTGTCCTCTTCCTCTCCCATTTCCATCCCTCTCCTTGCCCCATTTCTACCTCCCTCCTCATCCTGTTTCCTTTCTCTTCCTTGCCCCATTCCCACCCTTTCCTTACCCCTCTCCCACCTGCCACCCTTCATCTCCCCTCCCCTCCCTGCCTCTGTTCCTGCCAGTACCTTCTACCACCCTCCATCCCCATCTCCTCCTCCTCTTCCTCTTCCTCTCCTGCTGCCTCCACTCTCTCTCTTTCTCTCTCTCTCTCTCCTCCCTCCTGACTTGCACTCGGCCTGTCTGGTCCCTGGAGCCCCACAGCAGCAGCTCCTCTGTCTCCCCGACTCTCGCTCTCCTCCGGTGCCGACACACGGTCCTCCGCAGTCAGACCCCTTTAGACTCCGCTGGTTGTGCGTCCGTCCGTCCGTCCGTCCGGAATCCCGGAATGCCCCCTCCCTGCGTCCGGCCGCCTCCCTGCCCACGGGGTGGGGGATGCTGCCTGACGCCCGCTGCCGCCTCTCCCCGCAGCGCCCGAGGCCCCCGTCATCGACACGCAGCGCACCTACACCTACGACCAGATCTTCCTGTGCTGGCGGCTGCCGCAGCACTCGCCGCCCGCCTGGCACTACACCGTGGAGTTCCGCAAGACCGACGCCAAGGCCAAGGGGCTGAAGCTGTGGCAGCGGCGGGAGGAGGTCAGGGGCACCTGCGCCCTCGTCGAGTACCTGGACACCGACAGCGTCTACGTGCTCCGGGTGAAGGGCTACAACAAGGCGGGTTTTGGGGACTACAGCGAGGACATCTACCTGCACACGCCGCCCGCCCCAGGTGAGAGGGGATGGGATCATGTCGGGGTCACCAATAGTCACCAAAGGGGTATTGCCTGCCCAGAGGGGAGAGGATCACGTCGGGGTCACCAATTGTCGCTGCTTCAGGTGAGAGGGGGGTGGGATCACATCGGGGTCACCAATTGTCACCGCTCCAGGTGAGAGGGGGTGGGATCACGTCGGGGTCACCAATTGTCGCTACTCCAGGTGAGAGGGGGTGGGATCACGTCGGGGTCACCAATTGTCACCGCTCCAGGTGAGAGGGGGTGGGATCACGTCGGGGTCACCAATTGTCACCGCTCCAGGTGAGAGGGGGTGGGATCACGTCGGGGTCACCAATTGTCACCGCTCCAGGTGAGAGGGGGTGGGATCACGTCGGGGTCACCAATTGTCACCGCTCCAGGTGAGAGGGGGTGGGATCACGTCGGGGTCACCTGTTGTCACCAAAGGGGTATCGCCCACCCACCCCAGTTGAGAGGGGATGGGATCATGTCAGAGTCACCAATTGTCACCTCAGGGGTATTGCGAGCCCGCCCCAGGTGAGAGGGGATGGGATCACGTTGGGGCCACCAATTGTCACCAAAGGGATATCGCCTGCCCGCCCACCCCAGGTGAGAGGGGATGGGATCACGTTGGGGTCACCAATTGTCACTAAAGGGGTGTTCACCTGCCTGCCACAGGTGAGAGGGGATGGGGTCATGTCGGGGTCACCAGTTGTCACCAAAGGGGTGTCACCCACCCACCCCAGGTGAGAGGGGATGGGGTCATGTCGGGGTCACCAATTGTCACCAAAGGGGTGTCACCCACCCACCCCAGGTGAGAGGGGACGGGATCTTGTCAGGGTCACCTTCTCTCGGGGGGGGTCTCGGGGTCAGACAAAGGTGAGACTCCATCATCAGAAGGCATGAAAGGCACTTTATTATTAGAAATCTACAGTTCTTATAGAAACAAAGGTAGACCTAAGACTTGATTGGCCTTTAGGAATCTTCTCTCGCCTGTTGGTCAAGAAGGGACAGCCGCTTCTTGTAAACATCTTTGACAAACAGATTGGCTGCTACGTGCAGAGATTGAGATCATAATTGTTTTAATTCTTTCTCTGAGCTTTCTCACAGCTTCCCAGGAAAATCCTGGGAGAACTACGTCTCTCTCTGTTCAGAGGATATGTGATTACCACACATGGGTGCTTGGCTCAACGCGGGGCGCCCCGCTGTGCTGTGCTGCTCACCTTTTTCCTCTTTGCTCCCCACAGTCCTCAACTTCTTCCTGGACAACCGCTGGGGCTTCAACCGGGACCGGCTGGCCATCAGCAAGGACCAGCGCGCGGTGCGCAGCGTGCCCGGCATCCCCATGCTCTTCGCCGCCGAGCGCCTCATGACCAGCTGCCACCTGTCCATCGACCTGGTCATCGGCGACGTGGCCATCACCCAGGGCAAGAGCTACTGGGCCTGCTGCGTGGACCCCAGCTCCTACCTGGTCAAGGTGGGCGTGGGGCTGGAGAGCAAGCTGCAGGAGTGGTTCCAGGTGCCGCAGGACGTGGTGAGCCCCAGGTGAGATTGGAGGGTGCAGGGTTTGTTCCTACCTCCCCAGCTGGGTGTCAGGGGGCTCCGAGAGGGGACAGCTTTCCACTGGGCTCAGAATAAACACCTTCAGCATTGCTGGGGAGTCCCATGAGTGGCCAATCCACCCAGGGGGGCTGCCGGGTGCTAAGGCACCTTCTCAGATGGGTATTGGAGTTGGATCCCGCCACCTGGGCACTCTGCATGGCAGGTGGAGAGGCCACAGGCAGGGCAGGGCCCTCCTGGGTGGGTGCCCATCCCTGGAGGTGTGGAGGGATCTCCAGCCTTTCCCGTGGCAGGACTCACCTGTCCCCCCTCCACAGGTATGACCCCGACAGTGGCCACGACAGCGGGGCAGAGGACACAACGGTGGAGGCGCCTCCTCCCTACGCCTTCCTCACCATTGGCATGGGCAAGATCCTGCTGTCCCACGGCTCGGCCCTCACGTCCCGCGACCCCAACGGCTGCACCGTGCCCCTGCCCCCGCGCATTGGCATCTGCCTGGACTACGAGCAGGGCAAGGTGAGCTTCTACGACGCCGTGTCCTTCCGCGAGCTCTGGGAGTGCGGCGTGGACTGCTCGGGGCCCGTCTGCCCCGCCTTCTGCTTCATCGGAGGGGGGGCCCTGCACCTGCAGGAGCTGGTGGCCAACAAGCAGGAGAGGAAAGTGACCATTGGGAACTTTGCCAAGCTGGACTGAGCCACGCCCGCGGTCCCCACACGCCCCCCGGGCACCCTGCGAGCACCAGGGGGACACAAGTGGCCAGGGAGCAGAGCAGAGCAGAGCAGGGGTGGACCCGGCCCTGCCGCCACCGGGGACAGGCCAGGTGTTTGTTTTGTGGGATGGGGGGGACGGGGACAGCTTTGCCGTCCCCTCCTCACCCTGTCTGCCCGGCCCTGGCTCGAGCTCAGCCCCAGGCTGCTCTGGGCTGGGGCTGTGGGCAGGGCTGGCAGAGGGTCAGCCCTAGAGAGGGGTCAGGGAGGGGGACGGGGCTGCGCAGGGAGGGGGGTGGAAGGTGACAGTGGGGTGACAGTGCAGGGGAGAGGCCGGGTGCTGGTTGGGGTGGGGGAGGCAGCTGGGGTGGGGGAGAGGGAGGTGGGGGGAGGCTGGGCTGGAACAAGGTGTGAAGGTGTTTTGTAAAATGGCTCATTTTCAACGTGGATCATCTGGCTGCAGCCAGGCACAGCCCCTGCACACAGCCAGCGTGGGGTCCCTCCCGTGGGCTGCCGGGCACCCCGGTGCCTGCCGCCTGCTCTGCGCTGGCCTTGGGGAGCAACGTGCCTGGCCAGCCCTGCACGTGGCCTCAGGGCCACGCTTGGCTCCCGTTACACCTCTGGGTGCCCAACCCATGGCCGGCGTGGGCTGGGCCTGCAGGGTCTGGATCTGACCCGCCAGGGAGCCCCAGCACAGCCGTGGGGGCTGTGCCAGCAGTCCCACGCCGGGCTCTGTCCGAGCTGCTGTCATTTCTCCTGGGTTCTGTTACAACAAACGCTGTATTTTCATGGTTTCCTACAATAAACTGCAATGCCAGACTCGTTCCAGAGCCTCCCTGGCACAGGGGGAGCATGGGACTGAGCTGTCTGTGGGGCTGGAGTGTGCATGGGGACAGGGTGACAAGGGACATGGGGAGCTGGGTTGGCCGTGGGGTCACGGGGCTCCAGGGTCACAGGGCTGTGGGGTCACGGGGCTTTGGGATTGCAGGGCTGTGGGGTCACAGGGCTGTGAGGCCACAGAGTTGTGGGGTCTCAGCGCTGTGGGGTCATGGGGCTGTGAGACTGCAGATCTGTGGGGTCTTAGGGCTGTGGGGTCATTGGGTTGTGGGGTCTCAGGGCTGTGGGGTCATGGGGCTGTGGGGCTGCAGGGTTGGAGGGTAGCAGGGCTGTGGGGCTGCAGGGCTGTAGGGTAGCAGGGCTGTGGGGTGGCAAGGCTGTAGGGTCACAGGGCTGTGGGGTCATGGGGCTGTGGGTTTTCAGGGCTGTGGGGTCTCAGAGCTGTGGGATAGCAGGGCTGTGGGGCGGCAGGGCTGTGGGGGAAGCAGGCAGTGGGGTCTCAGGGCTGTGGGGTCTCAGGGCTATGGGGTCTCAGGGTTGCTGGGTCACAGGGCTGTGGGGCTGCAGGGCTATGGGGTAGCAGGGCTGTGGGGTAGCAGGGCTGTGGGGCTGCAGGGCTGTGTATTTGCAGGGCTGTGGGGTCTGAGGGCTATGGGATCACAGAGCTGTGGGGTAGCAGGGCTGTGGGGTCTGAGGGCTATGGGATCACAGAGCTGTGGGGTAGCAGGGCTGTGCTGCTGGGCTGGCCGTGGGCCCGTGAGAGCAGGCTGTCCAGCAGCACGTGTCCAGAGGCGTGCACGGCACCGGGGCCATGGGGCCGGGCTGTCCTTTGGGCCGTGGCCAGCAGGTGCCAACCGTGCCCAGCCCGGGCAGCGCTGACGTGTCGGGTCCTGCCCGTGCTCTGCCTGGCCACGTGGGTCACTGCCACCCCATCACAGGAGGGGACAGCTCTCCACTGGGCCCAGAATAAACTTCAGCACTGCTGGGGAGTCCCATGGGCAGCCAGAACAGCCCGGGGGGCTGCTGGGTGCTGAGGCACCTTCTCAGATGGGTGTTGGAGCTGGACCCCCTCACCTGGGTGCTCTGCATGGCAGGTGGAGGGGCCACGGGTGGGTGGGTGCCTGTCCCTGGAGCTGGAAGGGGACGGGCCCACAGGGGCTGAGCTCTCTGTGAACAGGCAACTCTTTGTAGGGCCCAGCCCTTCAAATCAGGGCCCTGTTCTGATCCCTGGGGCCCTGCCCAGGCCTGGGGGGGGCTGAGGGGGGAAGCAGCAGTGCCAGGCACACCCCATCCCCTTTGGGGCTCTGTGCTAAGCACACGACCCCATATCCAGCTGGCAGGATGGATCTGGGGGTGGGGGGGTGCTCCACTGTGCCAGACGCCCATCAATGCACCCCCCAAGCAGTCTCGGGGAGCCCCCTGTTCTCCAGAGACCCCTTGGCTGCACCCCAGCCCAGCTCTGATAGCTGCCAGCACGTGCCAGGCTTCCTGGGCACCTGGCACAGCCGCGGGCCCCACCCAGAGCCCACATTCTGTGGCCGAGGGCTCCATCAGCTGCCCAAGTGCTGCTCCTGGGGCTGCTCCCAGCCAGCCAAGCCCTGGCCCCGTGCCTGCCACCACACGGGCTTTTCTTTGGGCGAGGGTTGCTTTCCTTGTTTTTCTGCCTTTTCAGCCGTTGCCAAAACACTCCCAGTGCCCAGGAACGGGGCCCAGCTCAAACTGGAGCTGCCAGGGGGCCGCCAGGGATGGCTGCTCCCAAGGTTTGTGCCCTGCTGCTGCCACGCAGCCTCTTCTTGCAGCATCCACCGGAGCCTGTTTGGGGCTCGGTGAGGGTTTGGAAGAGCCTGGGCTCACAGGAAGAGGGGAGCAGGACACGCTGCAGGCAGCCAGGGGCACACGTGCAGCTGAGCATTCCACCTGTGCAGCCACGGGGAAAGCGGGCGCGTCAAACCAGACGCGGCAAACCGTGGGCAGAAACTGCCAGGAGGGGTGAGAGGGACGGGGTCTGGCGGGATGGGTGACATCCAGAGGGGGTGACACGGTGACATCCCCAGCAGCAAGGCCAGCGTTGCCTGGAATGGCAAACAAGAGCCACCACCCAAGCCCAGGCCGCACCTCGGCGGGCGCCAGCCCTGTCCCAGAGAAGCCCCCCTGGCGCACGGCTGCCCCCCATCCTTTTATTTGATAAACACACCCCAGCCCAGGAGCTGCCACCCCGCCGAGCCAAGCCCGGCACCGACACCCCGCAAACAGAGACATTTATATAAAACAACACCACAAAAATCGCAGCGGGAGCCCGAGCCCCGTCCTCCTGGCACGGGAGCGGGGTTGCAAAGCCAAGCGAGCGCGGGGACCGTGGGCTGTGTGCGGGGATCTTCCCTCCCTCGCCCATCTCCGCTCGTGCAGTTCTGTCATGTGCGCGAATCCGGCTGCTCCAGAACCGTCCGGCTCCCGCTGCCCACGGCCGGGCAGCACCGGGGGATGCGCCCGGGGCCGGTGCTGCCCTCCCGGGAGCGGGGGGCGCCTCTCTGCTGGGGCTGCCCCCTCCCCTGGGCAGCCGCGCTGCTTCCAGCCAGCCCTTCACAGGTTGTCGGAGCCGGCGGCGGGGTTGGTGTAGGTGAAGGTGCCCGACCTCGTGGTGCTGCCGCCGGCCACCTTCGGGGCGGGAAAGGTGAGAGGAGCGTCAGGGCTGGGCTGAGCCCCCATCCTAGGGCAGCACAGGAAGGCCTGCACCTTCTCCATGCCAACTGTGGGCAAGCAAAATTCGCATCCTCCCACTGTGGTGGGCACAGGAAGATCTGCACCCTCTCCATGCCCCCTATGGGCAAGCCTCCCAACCATGGTGGGCCCAGGAAGACCTGCACCCTCTCCATGCCCACTATGGGCAACCAAAAATCTCATTCTCCCACTGTGGTGGGCACAGAAAGATCTGCACCCTCTCCATGCCCATTATGGACAAGCAAAATTCGCATCGTCACATTGTGGTGGGCATAGGAAGATCTGCACCCTCTTCACGGCCACTATGGAACACTAAAAATCTCATTCTCCCACCGTGGTGG
The DNA here is from genome assembly GCF_035770615.1 of Melospiza melodia melodia. Taxonomy (NCBI): domain Eukaryota; kingdom Metazoa; phylum Chordata; class Aves; order Passeriformes; family Passerellidae; genus Melospiza; species Melospiza melodia. The sequence goes on from NC_086218.1 coordinate 9,441,093, forward strand.
GCACAGGAAGATCTGCACCCTCTCCATGCCCACTTGTGGACAAGCAAAAATCGCATCCTCCCACTGTGGTGGGCACAGGAAGATCTGCACCCTCTCCATGCCAACTGTGGACAAGCAAAAATTGCATCCTCCCACCGTGGTGGGCTGCTGCCCCTATCCATGGGCACTGTGGGCACCCTGAGCCCCCATCCATGGGCACTGTGGACACTCTGGACCCCATCCACGGGCACTGTGGGCACCCCGGGCCCCCCTCCATGGGCACTGTGGGCACCCCGGGCCCCCAGGGACACCCCGGGCCCCCATCCATGGGCACTGTGGGCACACCGGGCCACCATCCATGGGCACTGTGGGCACGCTGGGCCCCCATCCATGGGCACTGTGGACACTCTGGACCCCATCCATGGGCACTGTGGGCACCCCGGGCCCCCATCCATGGGCACTGTGGGCACTCTGGGCCCCCATCCATGGGCACTGTGGGCACCCCGGGCCCCCATCTATGGGCACTGTGGGCACCCTGGCCCCCAGGGACACCCCGGGCCCCCATCCATGGGCACTGTGGGCATACCGGGCCACCATCCATGGGCACTGTGGGCACTCTGGCCCCCAATCCATGGGCACTGTGGGCACCCCGGGCTCCCATCCATGGGCACTGTGGGCACCCCGGGCCCCCATCCATGGGCACTGCGGGCACCCCGGGCCCCCAGGGACACCCCGGGCCCCCATCCATGGGCACTATGGGCACCCTGGGCCCCCAGGGACACCCCGGGCCCCCATCCATGGGCACTGCGGGCACCCCGGGCCCCCCGGGACACCCCGGGCCGCCGCTCCCCGTGCGCAGGAGGAGCCGCGGCGGCCCCGGCCGTGTTCCCGCACGATAAGCCGGCCCGGCGAGTGCGAGGGTAAATATTTACCCAGGCCCCTGGTATTTGCTCAGGGTGAGCTGCTCTCAGCGAGCCGGAGCAGCTGGACACGGCCCCGCCTGGGGGGAGCACAGAGCGGCCCCCCCGTGCCCAGCATCGCCTGGCAGAGCCCTCTGTGGCTCCCGGAGGCACAGCAGCAGCTCCGGCTGCAGTTTGGGAGCTGCCGGTGCGGGATGAGGGATGCTGGCTGCGGGAATCACCTCCTCAGCACCGCCTCCGTCAGCTCTGCAGGGCCCCAGCGCTGCTCCCACCCACGGCAGAGCTGAGGGACGCAGCGGGGCAGGAGAAGGGGCAGGGTGGGCAGGCAGCAAGCCCCCTGGATGCCGGGCACGGGGAGAGGCTGCCCAAGGTCGGGGGAGCTCCCCGGAGCCGGGCCGGGTGTGCCCGCGCTGGTTGCTGCTCCAGCCAGGCGTGAATGTTACACTCACCTGCCGGCAGGGCTGGGGAGGGACGAGCTCCCTGCGCAGCGTCCCTGCCCCGCCATCCCCGTCCCTGCCAGACCCGTCCCTGCCATCCCCGTCCCTGCCATCCCTGTCCCTGCCTTCCCTGTCCCTGCCCCACCATCCCCGTCCCTGCCTTCCCTGTCCCTGCCATCCCTGTCCCTGCCATCTCTGTCCCTGCCATCTCTGTCCCTGCCATCCCCGTCCCTGCCATCCCCGTCCCTGCCATCTCTGTCCCTGCCATCCCTGTCCCTGCCCTGCCATCTCTGTCCCTGTCATCCCTGTCCTTGCCCTGCCATCCCTGTCCCTGCCCTGCCATCTCTGTCCCTGCCATCTCTGTCCCTGCCATCTCCATCCCTGCCATCTCCATCCCTGTCCCTGCCCCACCATCCCCGTCCCTGCCATCCCCGTCCCTGCCCCACCATCCCTGTCCCTGTCATCTCTGTCCCTGCCATCCCTGTCCCTGCCCTGCCATCTCTGTCCCTGTCATCCCTGTCCTTGCCCTGCCATCCCTGTCCCTGCCCTGCCATCTCTGTCCCTGCCATCTCCGTCCCTGCCATCTCTGTCCCTTCCCTGCCATCTCCATCCCTGCCCTGCCATCCCTGTCCTTGCCCTGCCATCTCTGCCCCTGCCATTTCCATCCCTGCCCTGCCATCCCCGTCCCTGCCATCCTGGTCCCTGCCATCTCTGTCCTTGCCATCTCTGTCCCTGCCCCACCATATCCATCCCTGTCCCTGCCATCCCCATCCCTGCCCTGCCATCTCTGTCCCTGCCATCTGTCCCTGCCATTTCTGTCCCTGCCCTGCCATCTCCGTCCCTGCCCTGCCACCCCTGTCCCTGCCATCCCTGTCCCTGCCATCCCTGCCCTGCCATCCCCATCCCTGCCCTGCCATCACCTCCCACTCCCCCAGGGATCCCAGCCACGCACGCAGGGATTCAGCCCTGCTCCCTGGGAGCCCCCAGGTGTGTGGGCGCCCAGCTCTCACCTGGCTGTAGGGGTTGGGTTTGCTGTTGGGGGACACGTAGCGCCCGTGGCTCTGGTACTGCAGGTACTCAGCCATGGGGTGGTAGGAATCCTTCTGGCTGAGCAGGTCCAGCTTCCCTCGGCTCTTGCGGCGGCAGGTGCAGGTGGACTTGGGGAGAGAGAGGGCTCAGAGCTCGGCTGGTGTGGGGACAGGGACAGCGTGCAGGTGAGGGCTGGGGATGGGGCCTCACCATCAGGAGGAGGCAGGTGAAGATGGTGAAGAGCAGCAGGATGCTGACCAGGACCAACAGAGCGATGGCCCAGTCCGGGATCATGGGCGCTGGAGCTGGGGATATCACTGCTGCAGAACCTGAAAGGAGCAGAGCTGTGTGTGCGCCACAGGCAGAGCTGGGACAGAGCCCTGAGAGGGCCCTGGGACAGGACACAGGGTCTGAGCCCTGCTGAGAGGGATCCTGCCCGACACAGGCACTGGGAATGTGCCCCACCCTCTGCAAGCCCCGGCCTCAACCAGGACAGGGCAATGCTTCTGGAGCCCCCCAAGCTTCCCCCAGGCTCCATCCCCGTCCCTCCCCAGGTTCTCACTCTGGATGCTGTCCAGCTGCAGGCCCATGATGAAGCCATTCTGGTCCAGGCTCTTCCTCAGGCGCTGCTCAGCAGCGTCGGCAGTGACGGCGTCGCTTCCGTTCCCAAACACGAGGGTGGACTGGACCTGCACCGAGCCTTGGCTGCATGGGAGGAGACATCAGCACCCGGACTGCCCCCTGAGGGGGTACAAACCAGGGGGATACGCTGCAGGACACCTCAGTGGCGCTGCTGCTGCTGCTCACCTGTACTGCAGCTCACTGCACCCGGTGTAGGTCTGCGTGCCCATGCAGCCCGGGCAGCCAAAGACGTGTTGGAACTGGAAGGAAGCATTGAGGTCATGGCCACCTCCCCAAGACACAGACACAGACACAGACACCCCACTTTCCTGTCTCCGTGCAGAACTGGCAGAATGGATGCTTCCATGGAAAGCCCCAGATTGAGGGGGGTCCTTCCCAGCACAGCCTCTGCCCCAAATTGAGGGGGCTCCTTCCCAGCACAACCTCTGCCCCAAACTGAGGGGGGTCCTTCCCAGCACAGCCCAGAGCCTCTGCTGGTGGGGCTGGGACTCACCATGGTCAGGACAGTGCGGCTCAGGCTCCTGTAATCCTCTGATGCTGGGTCACGCAGGCTCTCGTTGAAGCTCCTGTTGATGATACGGAAGGACAGCGGGACACGGACGAGCAGCTGGGCAGGACCAGGCAGCTGGGCTGAGGTTTTGCTGGGGTTGGGACCACCCTGGGTGGGAGCTGTGCTGCTCTCAGACGTTATCTGGGTGGGGAACACCTGAGCACTGGTGCTCCCGTTGCCTTGGGTGCTGCCGTGCGTGGCGGTGGGAGCGGCAGAGCTGCCGTTGGTGCCAAGGTGGGGTGCCCAGCTGCTGCCGTTTGAGGTGGCATTGGCATGGGGGATGGCCGGGCTGCTGGGGACAGGCACCACGGTGCCATTGGATGTGGCATTGCTGGTGGAGTGGTTGCCAAACTGGAAGTTCGTGGTGTTTTTGCCAGGGGACGCGGTGGCGTAGGGGAAGCCGGGGGTTTGGGGCCGGCTGGCCCGTGTGCTTTTGGGGAATATATTTGGCAGCCAGGTGCTGGCGGTGCTTTCCGTGGTCATCTCCACGGTGGTCGTTTCGGTGGTTTCCATCTCCATGGTTGTCTCGGTGGTCGTGGCACGGGTACCTGGAGGAAACCCCTGGAGTCAACGCCTGCAGCTCGGTCAGGGAAGGTTTCACCCAAAACACCTCATCAGCTGGGCACTGTGGGCAGCACCGCAACCCCCAGCACCCACCAGGCAAACAGGACCTTCAGCAACACCCCAAGATCGGGCACTTGCGGCACCACCAAGGGTCCAGGTGCAGCTGGCTGGGCACTGACACCAGCGCCATGCCCAGCCCTGCAAACCCTGGCATGCCACCCAACAAAGCTCCCCTTGCTGTGGGTGACAAGCTGGGTGCCCTCGTGCCCTCCAGACCTGCCTGGCCTGGCTGGGGGCCAGCACGGGCAGCTCTCGGGCAGGTTCCCAGCGGGGTCTGGGTGCTCAGCGGGACACACCTGCATTCCAGCCCGCCAGCCCCGGGCACAGCCTGCTCCGGCTGGTCCCGGCACAGCCCAGCCCTTGGCCGAGCTGTGGACACGGCAGAGGGGCCGTGCCCTGAGCCCCCAGCTACCAACGCACCTGGGCACAACCAGCCCCGGGGTGCTGCACCCCAGAGCCAGGACAGGGTGCCAGGATGCCACTGGTGCCAGCATCCCCCAGTCCCCACTTGGACAGGGATCCCGCTCTGCTCCCCCTGCCCTCCCCTGTGCCCAGCCCCTCACCTGTGCCCAGCACCAGCAGCAGCAGAAGGACAGGGAACGCCATGGGGCTGGTCCAGGGGGTGCCGGCGCCTCTCGGGGCTCGGCAGCGGCTGCTCTCCCGTTAGCCGGTGGCACACTCCTCACTCCAGGGATCCGGAACTGGCAGCTCGGCAGCGGCCTGAGCTTTATAGAGCACCTGGAGCAGGTGGGGAGGCCCCGCCCCGCCGCCGGCTCCAGGCAGGGGGGGTCGTTCTGCCCCGCTTGGCACAGGGGTGCCAGGGCGCCCAGGGGGCACGCACAGCGTCAGCCCCCCAGGCTGGGTCCTTCACGCTTCCCTGGCTCTGGAGATGCCCCTGGCAGCGTCCCCGCGCCTCGGGTGGGCACAGCCCCGGTGGGCACAGGACGGGACAGCAGCCGGGCATCCTGGTGCAGGGGTGGAGCAGCATCTGCCAGGCTGCCCACGCTGAGCTACCGGCCCGGATGGGGGGCACGGGGGGCACAGGGAGCCCCCCCAGCCCCTGGCGCAGGGGGGGCCTCATCCTCGGGCTCAGCCCAGGGTTAATCATTAGCGGCTGGTCATCGCCTCGCCCTACACTCAAATAAGCAGCGGTGACCCCCCCGAAACGATTACGCAGGTACAGCCCAGGGCCCCACCACATCCCAGCGCCTCCCTGCAGGCTCCCTGCAAGTGCCAGGGCCCCCCCCAGCAGGCACGAACCCCCATCCCCAGCCAGGACACGGGGGATGCCAGGTGCCAGCGCCCCACCCCAGAGGTAACGGGCACCGCCCGTGCCTGGGCGCAGGTGACATGTGCTCCTGGCACAGATGGGCATCAAAAGGTACTGGTGCCACTGCGCAGAAATTCCTAATCCCTGGGAGAGCCCCGGTGTCCCAGCAAGGTGCTGATTCCTGTGAGGGTCCCAGTTCCTGGGGAGGTCGTGGTTGGGATCCCCACATTTGGCTCCTGGCCAGCCTCGTGCGAGGCCAAAGTGCCACCCCAGGCACGCCAAAGGGTTCTGAGGCGGTGCTGAGAAGGGGAGCAGGGAGGGGGGACAAGGGCAAGGGATGGATGTGCAGGTGGAGTGGGACACAGCACCACTCTGCTCTCCCCACACCACTCTGCTCTCCCCACAGCTCTCTGCTCTCCCCACACCACTCTGCTCCCCCCACACCACTCTGCTCTCCCCACAGCTCTCTGCTCTCCCCACACCTCTCTGCTCCCCCCACAGCTCTCTGCTCTCCCCACAGCTCTCTGCTCTCCCCACAGCTCTCTGCTCTCCCTACAGCACTCTGCTCTCCCCACAGCTCTCTGCTCTCCCCACACCATTCTGTTCCCCCCACACCACTCTGCTCTCCCCCCACAGCTCTCTGTTCCCCCCACACCACTCTGCTCCCCCCACAGCTCTCTGCTCCCCCCACAGCACTCTGCTCTCCCCACAGCACTCTGCTCTCCCCACAGCAGCCACAGCCTGGGCAAGCCAGGCCACGTGCAGGCAGCACCTCTGGGCAAACATTTCCTTCCCAAAAGGCCTCACCACGGGAAAGGCTCTCCCCGTGCAGTGATGCTGACCCTGCTGCCCTCTGCTCCAGCCCTCATCCCCCTCCCCACGCAGCTCTGGGGGTTTTCCCCTGAGCCAGCCCTAATCCCCCCGGAGTGAGGGGTGCAGTTTTCCTCCTGCAGACCCCACAGGGGACACGCTGTGTGTGGGGCTGAGGGGCAAGAAGGGGTCCCAGCAACAGCTCTCACCCACCAGCCCTGGGAGCAGGGGCCATTAGCCCGCCCTGACCATGCCCAGTGGGTTCCATGTGCCCACCTTGTCCATGCCCAGTGGGTTCCATGTGCCCACCTTGTCCATGCCCAGTGGGTCTGTGTGTCCACCTTGTCTTGTGGGTCTGTATGTCCACCCTGCCAATGACCAGTGGGTTCCGTGTGTCCACCCTGTCTGCCCAGTCAGTCCCACGTGTCCACCCAATCCATGCCCAGTGGGTTCCATGTGCCCACCCTGCCCACGTCTGGTGGGTCCTGTGTGCCCACCACCCCAGGGGCTCCATGTGTTCACCCTGTCTGTGTCTTAGGGGTTTTATCTGCCCAACCCCACCCTGCCCAATGGATTCTGCGTGCCCAACCTCGCCATGTCCAGTGGGTCACAGGTGCCCACGCCCACCCTGTCTGGTGGGCCCTATGTATCCACCCTGTCCATGCCCAGTGTATTCCCTGTGCCCAGCCTGTCCGTGCCCGGTGGATCCCGTGTGTCCGTGTCTGGTGTGTCTGTGTGTCCATGCCCAGTGTGTCCATGCCCGGTGTGTCCGTGTGTCCGTGCCCGGTGTGTCCGTGTGTCCGGGTCCGGTGTGTCTGTGTGTCCGTGTGTCCGTACCCAGTGTGTCCGTGTGTCCGTTCCGGTGTGTCCGTGTGTCCATACCTGGTGTGTCCATGCCCGGTGTGTCTGGTGTGTCCGTGTGTCCGTGTCCGGTGTGTCCATGTGTCCATGCCCAGTGTGTCCGTGTGTCCGTGCCCGGTGTGTCCGTGTGTCCGTACCCAGTGTGTCCGTGTGTCCGTGCCCGGTGTGTCCATGCCTGGTGTGTCCGTGTGTCCGTACCCGGTGTGTCCGTGTGTCCGTGTCCGGTGCGTCCGTGTGTCCATGTGTCCGTACCCAGTGTGTCGGTGTGTCGGTGTGTCCGTGTCCGGTGTGTCCATGTGTCCGTGTGTCCGTACCCGGTGTGTCGGTGTGTCGGTGTGTCCGTGTGTCCGTGTGTCCGTGTGTCCGTGCTCGGTGTGTCCGTGTGTCCGTGTCCGGTGTGTCCGTACCCGGTGTGTCGGTGTGTCCGTGTGTCCGTGTGTCCGTGTCCGGTGTGTCCATGCCCGGTGTGTCCGTGTGTCCGTGTCCGTTTGTCCGTGTGTCTGTGTCCGGTGTGTCCGTGTGTCCGTGTCCGGTGGTCCCGACTCTCCCCGTCCCCACCCCGGGCCGGTGGCCCCGAACCTGCGGCGCCCCCTGGCGGACACAGCCCCGCATGACGCTCCCGCCGCGCACCGGGACCAGAACCGGGACCGGGACCGGGACCGGGAGGGGAAAGGTTACTCTACTAGAGTGAAACCGGGAGCGAGACAGGGACTGGGACTGGAGCGAGAGCGGAACCGCTGCCGGGAACAGACCGGGAGCGGCATCGGGAGTCGAGTGCAGTAATGCAGAACGGGAGTGAGACCGATACTGGAGCGAAACGGGAGCGGGACTAGGAAAGGGAGCAGGAGATAGAGCAGGAGGGGAGCGGGACCGCACCGGGAATGGAACCGGGAACGGTACCGGACCGGGATCGGAGAGGGAGCAGAAGAAGGACCGGAACAGGAACGGGAACCGCGGCGCCCCTCGCAGCTCGGGGGCGCGGGAGGAGGCGCTCAGCAGCCAGCGGTGATTTCACCTGTCCCGGTACTCCCGGGGAGAGCCAGCTGCGCTCCCGCCGCGGCCCCGGTCCCATCCCCAACACCGGAGGGCAACCCCGCGTTGCCCTTTTAAGAGGGGCCCGGTGCCGCCGCGCCCATTGTCGCCGCCGCCGCCGCCGCGGGGCGGGGGGGCCGGGCCGGTGCCGGGGCGGGCGGGATGGGGGGGGTGGGGGCACATTCCGCCGCGTTGCCGGGACAGCCGTCGCCGTGGCGACCGGTCCCTGCCGCCGAGCCGCGGTGCGCGCCGCGCAGTTCCCACGGAGCGGCCCGGGCGGCGGCGGCGGCGGCTCCGCTCCCTCCGGGGCGGCGGGAGGGCCGGGATGCGGTGCAGTGTTGTGCTCTCGCCCACCAATATTGCACTCGTCCCGGCCTCCCGCCGCCGCGGGCTGCGCCGGTGGGACCGGCCGGGCGCTGACGCAACCCCGCGACCACCGGGAGGACGGCGCGGGACGGAACCGAGAGCACGGGGCGGGGGGGGACCCGTGGGAACCCCTTAAAGGAGCGGGCGCGCAGGGTAGAAAACACTCAAAACTTTATGGCCAGGCGTGGGGCAAGGACCGGAGCGCCCGGGGCAGGCGTGGCGGGAGCCCCGGCACTGCGGGGCCCCGGTACTGGCAGTGCAAAGTCCGCGGGGGGCCGGGAACGGGGCCCGGCCGGGAGGAGCGGCGGGGCCCGGTGCGCGCCCGGGTGCCGCCGGTGGCGGGAGCCCGGAGCGCCACCGGTGCCGCTGGCGGGGGAGGCCCGTGCCGGGCGCGGTCACTCGCGTCCCTCCAGCAGGAACCGGCGGAAGGGCTCGAAGTCGGCGGGGATCGTGTCTGTGGGAGCAGCGCGGGGGGCGTCAGGAGCCGCCGAGAGCGGCGAGCTCCGGTAAAGCCCCCGGGCCAGGGCCGAGCCCGCCGCAGGGGCACGGGAGGGGATGCTCGGCCGGCCGCCGGGCCGGGGCGGGGGTCCCGGGGGGCCCTGCTCACCGTTGCAGCGGTACTGCAGGTTGGACCAGATGATGTTCTCCTGGGAGAAGCAGAAGACCCCCAGCCGGCCCCCGCGCATCGTGGTGTCGATGATCACACCGGAGTCGGCCACCAGCTGCGGGCCCTCGTACAGACGGACCCTGCCGGGGAACGGGGCCCGAACGCTCAGCGGGCCCTCACCGGGACTCCGCCGGGGCCAGCTCCGGGATTCCACCGGGACCCCGCCGGTACCCGACCGGCAAACACCGGGATCCCACTGAGACGCCATCGGGGCCAGCACCCGGATCCCACTGGGATCCCTCCACGAGCAGCACCGGGCCCAGGGCATCCCGACCCGGGGACGGTGGCACCGGGCTGGAGCCGGGGCATCCTGCGGGAGACTGGGCCGGGGGCACCGGAGCGGCTGGGGCACCGGAGCGGCTGGGTGCTCGGGCCGGGGCCCCCCGCCGTGGCCGGGCTGAAGCCCCCCGCGCCGCCCCCGGCCCGGCCCCGCCGCCTTTGTCGGGCGCTTTGCATGTGAAAGGCGCCGGCGGGGTCGCCATGGCGACGGGACAATGGCCCCGGGGGCCCGGGGGGCGGAGGGCCCGGCGGCGGAGCCCCCCCGCCGCGGCCGCCCCGGCGGGAGCCTTAAAGGAGAAACGCGGCTGCGGCCCCACCGGGCAGGAACCCTCCCTCCCCATGGCCAAAATCCCCCCAGTGCGGTGGTGTCAGGGGCTGGATCCCTCCCCATGGCCAAAATCCCCACACTGCGGTGGTCCCACAGGGATGGATGCTCCCCCATGGCCAAAATTCCCTCACTGCAGTGGTCCCACAGGGCTGGATCCCTCCCCATGGCCAAAATCCCCTCACTGCAGTGGTCCCACAGGGCTGGATCCCCCCCATGGCCAAAATCCCCTCACTGCAGTGGTCCCACAGGGCTGGATCCCCCCATGGCCAAAATCCCCTCACTGCGGTGGTCCCACAGAGCTGGATCCCTCCCCATGGCCAAAATCCCCTCACTGCGGTGGTCCCACAGGGCTGGATTCCCCCCATGTCCGGCATCCCCTCACTGCTGTGGTCCCACAGGGATGGATCCCCCCCCATGGCAGGCATCCCCTCACTAAGGTGGTCCCACAGAGCTGGATCCCCCCATGTCCGGCATCCCCTCACTGCTGTGGTCCCACAGAGCTGGATCCCCCCCATGGCCAAAATCCCCTCACTAGGGTGGTCCCACAGAGCTGGATCCCTCCCCATGGCCAAAATCCCCTCACTAGGGTGGTCCCACAGAGCTGGATCCCCCCGTGTCTAGCATCCCCTCACTGCGGTGGTCCCACAGGGCTGGATCCCCCCCATGTCCAGCATCCCCTCACTGCGGTGGTCCCACAGGGCTGGATCCCCCCCATGGCCAAAATCCCCTCACTGCGGTGGTCCCACAGGGCTGGATCCCCCCCATGGCCAAAATCCCCTCACTAAGGTGGTCCCACAGGGCTGGATCCCCCCCATGGCCAAAATCCCCACACTGCGGTGGTCCCACAGAGCTGGATCCCCCCATGGCAGGCATCCCTCACTAGGGTGGTCCCAGGAAGCACAACGCCTCCTCAAGGACATCCTCCTACCCCTGAGGGGGATCCGCAGGACCCTTACTCGTGGGTATCATCAGGGCTGCTTCACTCTAGGGCTGGTTTCTCCCCAGTGACTTCCCCCCGCACTGGGGGTGCACCGTGGTGTCACAGCCCCCTCCCCAGCGGTCCCCACGCCCCCCCTGCTCACCTGATGTAGCCCACCTGGGGCCTGTGTGCCAGCTGCCAGCGGTAGGACGTCTTGTCCCTCCAGCCCACGTTCCGCGGGTCCTTCCAGAGCAGGCGGACGTGGTCGGGCGTGTGGCCCGTGTGCCACAGAGCATTGCGCAGGTGCTCCCCGGGGCCCGTCGAGGATTTCACCGCCTGCAGGCGCATGGGGGCTTCAGGGGGGGCTCAAAAGGGGGCCTGAGCCATCCCGTGGGTGGGACCACCACCCACCTTGAGCTGCAGCCCCGGCTCGGCCACAGCCCGGAAGGGGGTGGCCTGCCAGTAAGTCTGCTCCGTCTGCTTCCACATCACCACGTAGAAGCTGGCGCTGTCCTGGTAGCTGAAGATGAAGCCGGCGTAGTCATCGTCGGTGATGGTGTTGACGTGGAAGGTGCCCTCGAAGTCCACCCCGTTGAAGGCTGTGTAACCTACAGGCAGGAAACGCTGTGGGGAGCCCTCTCTCCCCACGGGACCCCCAACCCACCCTCGCCCTGCATGGTGGGAGTGATGGAGGGCTGCCCCCAAGAACCTGTGGGTGAGTGAATATATCTTACCCACAGCCAAACCCGGGTCGCTGTTCATGGTCTGCACGATCTCCATGCCCTGTGAGGGGACAGCTGGGTGAGGGACACCCCTGGTGACCTCCCAGTGCCCTGAGCCCCCAACCCTGCAGCGCGGCCCCCAGAAACACGGGGCGCAGCACCCACACCTGGTTGAGCACGACCCAGTTGGGGTCGATCTGGGCGTCCCCCTCGGGGTCGAGGATGACGGTCTGGTAGGCGCGGAAGTCGGTCAGCGTCACCTCGGCGCTCTCGGGGCACGCGTCCAGCTGGTCCGCCACCGTGTCATTGTCAAAGTCCTCCTCGCAGACGTCACCCACGCCGTTCCCTGGGGACAGTGCTCAGTCAGGGCTGGGCTGAGCGCAGGCAGGTCCATCTCCTCCTGCCCACCCCATGCTCACCGTCTGAGTCCTTCTGGTTGGGGTTGGGAATGAGGCGGCAGTTGTCTGGGCCGGGTGCCACATAGTCCGGGATGCCATCGTTGTCATCGTCGTTGTCACAGTCATCCCCCAGCCCATCGTTGTCCGAGTCCAGCTGGGAGCTGTTGGGGATCTCGGCGCAGTTGTCCTTGGTGTCCTGATGTCCATCTCCATCACTGGGAGCAAGAACGAGGTCAGAGCAATGACAAAAGTGGGGATCTCCCCAAAGACCCCATTGTCCCTCCTGACACGTCCCTGAACCAGGAGCCCAGTTCTGCCCCCCAGGACACAACTGGGAGGCCACCCCACAGCAGTGCCATCCCCACCTGTCCTCGTTGGTGTCACAGATGTCTCCTACCAGGTCACTGTCCATATCTGTCTGGAGGAGAGCGGAGCCCTAGTTCAGTGCACATCCTGGGGCGAGGAAGAGGAGGCCCCACTGAGCCAAGCCCCAATCATCCCAGGCCCAGCCTGGCCCCAGCCATACCTGAGTGGGGTTGCTCATTTCAGGGCAACTGTCACAGGCGTCCCCAACACCGTCCTCGTCCCGATCGGTCTGCAGAGGGTTGGGCACCTTGGGGCAGTTATCCAGCATGTTGGGTATCCCTGCAAGGATGGTGCTGAGTGGATGCCCTCCCCTACAGGATACCCTGCCCCCCCTGGCACAGCCAGGCCAAGCCAAGAGCAGCTCACCGTCCCCATCAATGTCATTGTCACAAGCGTCCCCCTCGCCGTTGCTGTCCGTGTCCCGCTGGTCGTTGTTGGGCACGTTGGGGCAGTTGTCACAGGCATCCCCAAAGGAGTCAGTGTCCGAGTTCTGCTGGTCCTTGTTGGGGAAGAGCCGGCAGTTGTCCTGTGGAGAAGAAGACGGGGATGTTGGCACTGTGGTGATGGGCAGAGAGGAGGCCACAGTCCCACAGTGGTCAGGGCAGACAGACATCTCCAGCACCCTGAGACCACCCCCAAACCACCAGCCTGCTGCTCCCCGGGAGAAGCATCTGGAGGGACTCAGAACTGAGCCAAAACAAGAAGCCCTCCTCGAGCCACTGCCATGGCCACCCATCCAGCACAGCCACCTCCACGTTCTTGACACCATCACCATCAGCATCGTCATCACACTGGTCCCCAATGCCGTCGTTGTCAGCATCCTCCTGGCCAGAATTGGGCGTCAGGCGGCAGTTGTCCTGCAGGCACAGCCAGCATTAGGGACAGGGAGGAGATGAGGTGTGGAGCACAGCCCTGCTGTGGATCCTGCACCCCCTGGGCCTCCCCTGCAGGAGCCCACCTGCTTGCAGTGCTTGTTGTTGTCGATGCAGGGCAGGGGCTCGTCTGGGTACCCATCCAGGTCTGTGTCTGGCCCACACACGTTGCCATTGCCAGCCCAGCCCACGTTGCACTGAATAAAAAAAGAGATCAGGGGCTAGGAAATGCCCTGGCAGGACCAATGCTGCCATTCTGTACCCCCAACACCCTCCTCCTGCCCCATCCCCTGCTCACAGCACAGGAGATCTCCCCGTTCCTCTCAAACAGGCAGAAGCCGTTGATGTCGCAGGGGTTGGAGGTGGGAGTGCTGCAGGACCTCTGGGGCACGCAGCCAGATGTTTGGTTGCCCACAAAGCCCGACTTGCAGGGCCCACACTTGTAGGAGCCCTGGGGGAGAGAAGGCAGGGCTGGGATGAGGGAGCTGAGCGGCCCCAGGAGCAAGGGAGGGAGCGGGACAGCGCTGCTCACCTGAGTGTTGGTGCAGATGGAGTTGGGGTCGCAGCCCCCATTGTTGCCATCGTTGCATTCATCGATATCTGTGCAAACCTGTGAGTAATGTGGGAGAAATGCTCACCTGGGGGCTTTTCCCTGCGGGTGGCTCTGCCCATTCCTGCCCACGGGAAGATGTCCTACTCCAACATCATCCATGCTGTCCCACGGGGATCCCACTCACCTGCTTGCTGGCCCTGGCATAGTCCACCCCCACGCCAGACACGGTGTTGCCCCGATAGCCCCGCGGGCAGGGCTCGCAGCGGAACCCCGGGGCTGTGTTGATGCACTTGGAGCCGGGGAAGCAGGGGTTGGCATGGGCACACTGCAACAGCAGAGAGACAGGCTTCATCCTTGGCACAGCATCCCGCAGGGCGGCTGCCGCCCCAGGGCATCCCAGGGCATTCCCAGAGGAAGCATCCTCAGCCTGGCAGTGCCAGGGGCTGCTGGTGCCCCCCAGGACATGCCCACCTCCTCGATGTCAGCGCAGTGGGTGCCGTTGCCCTCCAGCCCCGGCGGGCAGGGCCCGCAGCGGTACCCAGGGTACTCGTACGTCTCCATGCAGTCCACGCCGCTGAAACAGGGGTTGGGGTTGCAGCGGGAGCGGTGCTCGTGGAAGCCTGAGGAGAGGAGAGGAGAGGAGAGGAGAGGCAGGTGAAGGGTGACACAAGGTGGCTCTTTGCCCCCCGAGGTGGGAGCAGGGCCTCGGCAGCACTCACCGCAGACCTGGCACTCCATGATGGTGTTGCGGATCAGAGACATCTCCTTCACCTGCGAGGCAGCAGAGCACAGAGCATCAGGAGGGTGCTGGGAAAACCCAGCCCGGGGAGTGTCAGCGCCCCCTCAGTCCCACCTGGTCCCTGATGTCTTCCCGCAGCTCGGTCAGGAGCCGGTTGAAGAGGGTCAGCTGCGTGACCAGTGCCTTGGTCTGCTCACCTGCCAGCAGCAGAAAGGAAAGGTCAATCCCAGCACAAAATCTCCCAGGGCTGTGGGCCAGGACTGCTCTGCCCGTTGGCACTGAGCTAGGAGGATGAGGCACCGGACAGCCTGTGCTCACACAGGGCACGTTTCCCTGCAGCACACCCCACACCCTCTGATCCCACATGGGGCGCTGGCACAGGCTGTGCAGGGATTTCTGCCTCTGTGGGGCCCCAAACGCCTCACCAGTCAATGAGGGAAGCAGAGCAGGGACTTACCCAGGATGGAGGCCAGCACGCTCGTCACTGCAAGGAGAGAGAAGAGGCATTACCAAATGCTGCTGTGACACCCCGGCAGCGTCACCTCACTCCTGGTCAGCACATGTGCAGCACTGCAGCTCCCACCTGTGTGGGGACACTGGGCCAGGAGGGGCAGGAACACTCCTCTGTGCTGTCACCCCCAACCTCCTTGCGCCACAACCCACACGCATGACCCCAAAAGCCCCCCAGACCATTACCTGCACTGTGGATGGACTCATCTCCTTGGAAAGGGCACTCACTCAGGGCCCCTACACGGCTCATGGACCCTCCCAGGATCAGCTTCATGGACTCTACAAACCCCTGACGCGTGTGGGGAGATGCAATCAGCACGGAGAGCTCCGCCCATCCCCAAACACGCATTAGCCAGGCTCTCAACCCCCCGGGCACTCACCTGCATCCTCTGGTAAGCCTTGACCCCTGTGCGCACCTCGATGGACTCCACCTCGGCCAGGGGGATCTCGGAGAGCTCGGGCAGCCCCACGCTGGAGTCCATCTGCTTGCAGTCCACGTAGAGCTCCACGCCGAGCGCGTCCCTGCGCAGCCCGCTCAGGCGCACGATGACAGAGTGGCTCTGCCCGTCCGCCACCTGCGCGTGCTGCAGGTTGACCGAGTGCACCTTGTTGTCCTCCCGCAGGTACCTCACCAGGACTGCAGGGCAGCGGGAAGGGGCCGTCAGCTCCCCCGCCCCAGCACCGGCAGCACCCTGGCAGTGGCGTGTGCGCCCGTCGTTCTTCCCTGCAGGAGCTCAGCCCCATCCGTCCCAGCCCATCGCCACCCACCTTTGTTAATCTTCCCCACCACGGACACCTCCAGCCATCGCGTGTTGTCCTTCTTGGAGTAGAGGCCGAAGAGGGTCCCGCCCTGCTTGGGGGGCAGGCGGAAAGTGGACAGGAGGTACACGTCGTTGACAGTCAGCAGCTCCATGCGGATCTTGTGGGCCACGCTGGCCATCTGCCGAGCCTCGCTCACCAGCAGCAGGTCGATGACTGCGGGACACGAAGCACCGGGGTGGCCACTGCGCCGGCAGCCGCAGCTCCGGTGCCCGGTGCGGTCACAGCGGGGGTGGGCGGGGGTGGGTGGGGGTGTCCCTGGACCGCCGGGCTCTGGGGGGACCGGGGAAGCCCGGGGGGCTCCGGGGCCGCCCCCGCGCGGTGGCGCTCCAGGACCGGCCGCGCCTCCTAACGGGACCCGCAGAGCCCCCGCACCGGCGGGACCGGCTGAGTCCCGGCCCGGAGCCCGCCCCGCTCTTGCGGCTTCCCTGCATCCCGCTCCGCGGAGCTCCCCGCGGGCCAGCCCCGGTAAGGGAGACATCGGAGGGACGCTCCGGGCTCCGGTACCGGCTCGGGGCGCTGAGGGGGGAGCGCGGACAGCTCGGTGCCGCTGCCGCACGGGTGCCCTCCTGCTCCGTGCGGTCGCACCGGGCTGACCGAGAGGGGCAGCGGCGCCGGGGTCAGCCCCCGCCTCGCACTGCCCCGCGGCCCCGAGCCAGCACCGGAGCCGGCGGCCACCCAGCGCCCCGGGGCGAACGTTCCAGCGTCCCCGGTGCCCGCAGCTCCCCCGGGGCGAGCAGAGCCGCTGTCAGCGGCCGTGGGACGGGGTCTGCCGCCACCGACCCCCGAGTGCCGCCCGTCCCGCCGCCCCGAGCCCCTCCGGTACCTTGCAGCTCCTGCCGCGCCGCGGCGGCGGCGCCCAGCAGGAGCAGCGCCAGGAGCGCGGGGCTCCCCGGTGCCCCCATGGTGCCGCCGGTGCCGCCGGTGCGGAGCGGAGCGCGGCGGGGCGGGGTGGCGCACGGGGGAGGGGCCGGCGGGGCCGGCGAGGAGGAAACAAAGAGCCGTCAATCACCGGGCGCATCCCGGGGACACCGGCGGGCCACCGGCCGCGGCTCCGGCCCCGGAGGGGGGCACCGTGCCGGCGCGGCGCACTGAGCGCGGGGCTTCGGGGACCCCCCCGGCACTGCCGGTCCCCCCGTTGACAGCGCCGGTTCACCGGGAGGTCAGGCGGGGGGGCTGGGGCCGCCCCAGCAGCGCCGGAGCATCCCGGCCCGGGAGAGCGGGACCGGCCGCGGGGCCGCTTGTACCGGGGTGCCCCACGCCGCGGACCGGCAGAGCGCCGGGGCCGCTCGGTACCGCCGGGGGATGCTCGGGCCGCGGAGCCGCTCCCGCGGAGCTCCGGCCAAGGCGGGCGGGCGGCCCGCGGCGTCCCGGCCGTGTTTACAGCTGTTTCCCCGGGTACCATAACAACCGGCCGAGCCCGGCCCCGGGGCTGCCCCAGCCCCGCGCCCCCGGGCCGGCTCCGCGCCAGCGACCCCGCGTAACGAGGGGGTGCGGGCCGTGGAGGGGGGGGCTCCCGAGCCGCACACGGGGCGTTTTCCCTCCGCCGCTGCCAGCGGGCTCCGGGCCCGGCTGCTGCCCGGGGAGAGCTGCGGGAGGGTGCGGGGCGAGCAGGGTGAGCGGTGCGGAGCTGGGCTGAGCCGTGCCAGGCCATGCGGGGAGATGCGGGGCTGAGCAGGGCGGAGCAGTGTGGAGCTGAGCGGGGCGGTGCAGAGAGATGCGGGATGCAGCGGGGCTGTGAGCACGGTGCGGGACACAGCAGGACCGTGAGCACGGTGCGGGACACGGTGCGGGGCTGTGACACGCTGCGGGGCCGAGCAGCGTGGAGCTGAGCTGAGCCGTGCGGTGCGGGGACGGGACGCGGGTTCTTCCCCAAGGACCCTGCAGACCCCACCCCACCATTCCCAGCCCGGACCCCGCTCGGCTCCGCTCCATCACGGGACCCCCGGTCGGTGCCGCCCCGCGGCGGGGGCGGGCGGGGCCGCCCGTCCGGTTCCGGGTCGGCGGAAGATGGCGGCGCCCATGGAGCTGTTCTGCTGGGCCGGGGGCTGGGGGCTGCCCTCGGTGGATCCCGACTGCCTGGCTGTGCTGGTGAGCGCCGGGGCCGGCGCGGGGGTGGGCCGGGGTCCCGCGGGCCGAGCCCCGCTCTATCGCTCCGTCCGTCCCTCCCGCAGACCTACGCGCGGTTCACGGGGGCGCCGCTGAAGGTGCACCGGGTCACCAGCCCCTGGAGGAGCCCCTCCGGTAAGGGCCCTGCCGAGGGTACCGGCACCACCAGCGGGACCCCCACCCCATGGCAGCCCCGTGATCCCGATCCCCCGCTCCTCACCCCTGCACCCTGCACGTGTTACGCTCCCCACCCCATTACACCCTCCCAGCCCGTCTTATCCCTCCTGTGGCCCCACACCGCTGACCCCCTGCCCTATCGCACCCTTTATCCCACTGCACCTCTCCTGCCCCATGGCCTCTCCTCCCCACGTGGCACCATCCTACCCTATTGCACCCCCTGTAGCTCATCACGCCCCGTCCTATTACCACCATTACCATCTCATTACACCCCTTACCCCATCACCTCCTCCCACCCCACAGCATCCCTCATGTCCTGTGGCCCCACACCGCTGACCCCCTGCCCTATTGCACCCCTTATCCCACTGCATCTCTCTTGCCTTATGGCCTCTCCTCCCCACTTGGCACCATCCTGCCCTATTACATTCCCTGTACCTCATCACACCCCCTGTCCCGTTACCACCATTACCATCTCATTACACCCCTTACCCCACCACCTCCTCCCACCCCACAGCATCCCTCATGTCCCGTGCCCCTGACTGCACCCTCTCATCTTATTGTACCCCGTTGTGTGTCCTCCCCACCACTGCACTCCCCTCTATCCCCTCACACACCCATCTTCTCATCCCCATCCCTGTCCCATCACACCCCCTCTTGCCCTATTGCACCCTCATGCCCCACCACATCCCCTGTCCCATTGCACCCCCCCCATCCCATTGTGACTCCTGTCCCATTGAACACCCTCATTCTACCCCCTACCTCATTGCACCCCCTTTTTTCTGTCCCCCCATGCATCACTGCACTCTTATGCCCCATTTGCTGCCCCCGTCCTGTCACTCCCCACTGCACCCCCTGTCCATCCCCACCACACCCCCCTTGTCCTGGAACATTCCCCATTTCCCATCACACAGCTTCTCCCCCCTTCCCTGTGCTGCTCTGTCCCCACCTCACCTCACACCCCTGCACTGCCTCGTGCCCCTCATTCAGGCATGGGGGTCCATCCCCCCCATTGCAGCCCCCTGCACCCCTCCCCTGCCCAGGGCACGGTGACTGCAGCCCCTGCTCACTCCCCCTGCCCACAGGGCACCTGCCCGCGCTGAGGACACGGGACGAGGGCACCATCTCCAAACCTCAGCAGATCATAACCCACCTCAGGAAACAGGTACACAGGGGCTTGGGGCTGCCCTGCCCTGGGCTGCTGGGTGCTGGAGCCCCTCAGGGAGGATGGATGTGTCCCCCGTGGATGGGATTTGGGGTATCCCATGGGATTAAATTGGCGTTTTTTCTGCAGAAATACAACGCTGACTACGACCTGTCAGCCACGCAGAGCGCGGACACGCTGGCCTTCGTGTCCCTGCTGGAGGAGAAGCTGCTGCCAGTACTGGTGAGGCTGCAGGGAAGGGAGGCTTGCTGGGGATGGGCTTTGCTCCCTGGAGCTGTGAAAGCAGGCTTGGGTGTGCCCAGCTGCCAGCAGCAGCATCCTGGGGTAGGAGTTTGGGGGTGGCAGCCGTGGATTGTGCAGCCCAGGCTGGGGCCTGCCCTTAACCCCAATGCTCCTGCAGCCCCTCGTGCTCTCCAGGGTGGCTGTGCCAGGCAGGGGCTCTGGCGTGCCAGCAGCTCTGCCGTGGCCAGGCTGTGGATTGTTCTCCACCACAGATCCACACCTTCTGGGTGGACGCCAAGAACTACGTGGAGCACACGCGCAAGTGGTACGCGGAAACCATCCCCTTCCCCCTCAACTTCTTCCTGCCCAACGCCATGCACAAGCGGCACCTGCAGCGGCTGCAGCTCATCTGGGGGGATGACTACATGGAGGATGAGGAGAAGCTGGAGAAGGAGGTGAGGGATGGGGTCTGGGCACAGTGGGTCCTCACAGCCCTGTGAGGCTGTCCTGGGGTGGCTTCACGATGCTCGTATCCCCATTTGTATGTTTAGCCCAGAAATAAGCTTTGCACCTTTAAGATTGGCTCTGAAAAAAATCCAAACTGGGGTGTGGGTTCTCCCCTCCTGCTCCCCTGAGCACTGTGGTGGTACCTGGGCAGGTGACAACCCTCTGTCCTCCTCCTGCAGCTCTACCGGGAAGCTCGGGAATGCCTGACACTCCTCTCCCAGCGCCTCGGCTCCCAGAAGTTTTTCTTTGGAGACTCGTAGGTGGCCAAAGCGGGGAGGGGAAGGGGCTTGAGAGCCCCCACACCCCAGCAGGGCTGAGGCCCCATGGTCTGCAGGGGAGCTGCAGCCACTTTGAGGGCAGAACAGGGGACAGGGCACTGTCCCAAGGAGGGAGAGCCACGTGCTGTCCCCTGGGGGTGCTGGGGCTGGTGGTGCCCGGTGGCTCTGGGTGGCTTTGGGTGGGGACAGTGGCCCAGACACTGCTCTCTGTGCCCCAGGCCGGCCTCCCTCGACGCCTTGGTCTTCAGCCGCCTGGCGCCGCTCCTGAAGGCGAAGCTGCCCAACGGGAAACTGCAGCAGCACCTGAAGTCCCTGCAGAACCTGTGCAACTACTGCACCTCCATCCTCAGCCTTTACTTCCCCTGGGACGGAGGTGAGAGCCATCCCCCGCCTCACCCACCCTGCGGCTGTGGGGTGACCTGTCCCCGCAAGGTGCATCCCCACCCTCCCAGGGTGACCCTTCCCACCCTCACCCCTGCTCTGCCCCCCTCCAGGTGACCCCCTGAGCGCTGCCCCTCGGGCTGCGGGCACGGACAGCGCTGAGGCAGAGGAGGACCCCCACAAACGGCGCAAGCAGCTGCTGTCAGTGCTGGTGGGGCTGGCGGCCATGCTGGGCTACGCCTTCCTCAGCGGCATCGTCTCCATCCAGCGCGGCGGCGTGGGGCCGGCCGGCCGGCAGCCCATCGCCATGGAGGAGGAGGAAGAGGAGGAGGAGGAGTGAGGAGGAAGAGCTGTGTGACTGTTCCTTCCCAGCCCCTGGAACTGACTGTTTTTACTCTATGGAAGCCTGGCAGCATCGCTGCTCTGCTCTGTGTCCCGCCACCAGGAACCACAGCCCTCTCCGTGGGAGCGTCCCTGCCTCACCAATCTCCGTGGGAGCGTCCCTGCCTCACCAATAAACCTCCCTCTCTCCACCTGCACCCTCTCGTACTCCCAGCACCCCCAAGGCCCTTCCCAGATTCCCCAGTTGCCCAGGCTGGAGTTTTGCAGCAGGCACCAATGTGTTCTGGCTGTAGTTCTGCCCCTTGCTCCAGCTTTGGGTCTTGCAGGGGTCCCAGAGGGGGGATCTGAAAGCATCTGTGGCATCTGAGCAGTGTCCCTGTCCCTTCTCCAACAGCTCTGGGGCTGAGCCGCACATTTCCCCTGCATCATTCCCCTGTGGCAGCGCTCAGGGCAGTGCAGACAGCAGCTCTGCAGCGCTGATACCTCCCCTCCACACTGCTGCCAGCCCGGCAGCACAGCCGAGACACAAAACCAGAGCCAAGGGCTGCCGAGGCTGCTCGTCAGGACACGTCCCCAGCCCAGGAGCACTCCCCGCTGCCAGCGGGACACCCGGAGCCCCGCTCCAGCAGCCGGGATCCCTCCAGCGCTGACATCTGTTTGCATTCCAGCGCGCCTGCCAGCGCCGGGGAGCTCCCGCAGCTGGCACAGCTGGGAGCGCATCGCTCGGGCTGGGAGCGGGGTCGGGGGCGAACACCTGGGCTCCGTCTGCCCCCGCGGTCCCACCGGGCGTGGGGCTGGTGCCGCTCTTGGCTGCTCTGCGGCTCCGCTTTACGATGCACGGATGGAAAGGCGGCGCGGGGCCAGGCCGGCACAGAGCTCTCGCTTGTTCGGCAGTCGCCAGCGGCATCCCAGCCCTGCTGCTGCTGCGGCGGCTGAATGTCCCCAGGCTGCGCTGCTGTGCCCCCCACCAGTGGCACCCCAGCCCTGCTGCTGCGGTGGCTGAGTGTCCCCAGGCTGCGCTCCTGTGCCCCCCACCAGTGGCATCCCAGCCCTGCTGCTGCTGCGGCGGCTGAGTGTCCCCAGGCTGCGCTCCTGTGCCCTCCACCAGCGGCATCCCAACCCTGCTGCTGCGGCGGCTGAGTGTCCCCAGGCTGCTCTCCTGTGCCCCCCACCCAGGCACCACCAGCGTCATCCCAACCCTGCTGCTGCGGCGGCTGAGTGTCCCCAGGCTGCGCTGCTGTGCCCCCCCAGCCCGGGTGCAGTAGCCAGGGGCCCCCACGCTGGGCTGGAGCAGAGCCGCGGTGCTGGGCCAGCTGCGGAGCCTCCCCCATACTGGCCCAGTTCGAGGGGCCCCAGTGGGAGGGGGTGAGTCAGTGCAAACCCCTCTAACGTCACTCAGGAACTATGTGCCCCGTGCTCCCGGTTCGCATTAGCTGCAGGGGCTGATGGCGGCTCCAGCAGGAGGAGAAAGCACAGCTCTGGCTGGGGAGAAGCTGGGGCTGCCGACGCCAGAGCTCTGCTCTAAATCCCGGTTTCGTGTCCTGACTGCAGCTTTGGGCCCTTGCCTGCCTGGGGGATGCTGCAGTGGAAGACAGGAGAGAGATGCCACCCCTTATGGGGACAGTCCCCTGCAGCACCAACCCTGTGGGATGGCCCAGGAACCTCAAATCTGCCTCCTCTGGCCCCTGGCATGGTCCTACCCACAGAGCTGGCACCAAGGGGAGATCAGGGGTTCATGCAAGTTTGTAGAAAACCTGTTGATTTTATGAAACATCTAGAAAAGCACAGGCGTTGCAGCCCTAGGGTCATACAGGTCCTCTGGGGCGCAGGGGGCTGCAGGGAGTGTGCTGCAGCACCAACCCCACTGGAGTCTTCTCTCCAAGCTGCCACCAGCAGCGTGTTCCTGGCTCTGGCACCTCCCTCCCGTGCCAGGCTAGGCTGGCTGCTTCCAGAGGAACGTCTGGATGGAGTCGCTGGGAGCCACGGCCTCGATGAAGCCGACGTGCGGGTCAGAGATCCCAAAGGACACGTCCGTGGGGGAGCTGTGGGGAAAGCGAGAGGGGATGGGGGCTCAGTGGGCTCAGTGGGGCCTTTTAGCAGGGATCAGAACCGAGCCACTCACCGGTTCAGGACCACCAGCACAACGGCGCCGTCGGGGCGCAGGAAGGCAGAGTGCTCCAGGTCACACCGGTGGCACTTCTTGGAGACAGCCAGTCCCACCCGCTGGGAGCCCTCGGGGATGAACTTGCTGTGGGGACAAGCTGGGTCAGAGTGTGGTACTTAGGATGTGGTAGCTGGAGCCAGCAGCCTGTGGCCCCCCTGACCCACCTGAAGTGGCCCAGGTGGTAGAACATGGGCTGCTTGTAGAAGACATCCTTGCTGCTGTCCACGATGACGGGGCTGTCCACGTAGTTCTTGCTCCAGTTGGGGCCTCCCTCCATGTCCAGGGCCAGGTTCCAGTCGGTCCAGCCTGTCACGTAGTTGTTGAGGTTCTGCAGGGCAGAGGGTGGTACTGAGCCACGGGCAGGCCCAGGGGCTGGCCAGGGTGGCCAATGTGTCCCCAGCTGCCACCAGGCCCTACCGACAGGATGCTGTGGCTGTACTTGCTCCCACGCTCCCAGCCACCCAGGACCACCCTGGGCTCCCAGAAGTAGGAGCCTGTGGAGGCCTCCGTGGAGAGGAGGAAATAGTCTGGGAAGAGGTGATGGGTGATGGAGAGCGTCAGGTCGATGGGTGCCAGAAAATCCAGGTACCAGTGGATGCCGATGCCGCTGATGTAGCTGGCAGCCACGGGGTCTTTGAGAACCTGGCAGGAGAAATGGGTCACACCAGTGCCCAGAGCTGGGAAATCTGCTGCTGTGGGGCCAGAACAGCTGCTGTGGGCACTCACCACCTCGGCCCAGTAGGGCAGCATCACCCTCTGGTCATCCAGGATGATGAGCTGGACGTGGCGGTGGGAGCTGTTGGCCAGTGCCGGGCCCAGGTCCTGGGCAATGAAATCCCTCTGGTGCTCAGGGGAGAAGCCCAGGCACTGGAAGGGGTAGAAGACAATCTCACCAGCCGTGGGCTCGTTCCCTGCTGTCACTGCCCAGAAGGTCAGGTTGTGCTTGGCATATTCATCCAGGAACCTGGCGTGGGGTAGAAGGTGAACGGCCCCGTCACGCCTGTGCCAGCTCCAGGTATGGCGTCCCTGGCACCCACCACACTCCCGTGGCCCCTCACCGGACAAAGTACTTGGCCCAGGCCCGGTGGTACTTGTCCCCAGGGCTGCCCTTCAGTGTTCCCCTCCCTGTCATTGCTCCATTTGTCTTCATCCACACTGGGGAGGTCCAAGGGCTGGCGTACAGAGACAGCGGCCGCTTGGCCACTGCCTGCGCTGCTTGCAGGATGGGGATCTAGGGAGAAGTGGGATGGCACAGAGATCTCTGGGTCTGTCCCAGTGCTGGACAGCAGGAGGAGTCACCTCCCTCCCCAGACATGGGAAGGTGTTCCCTTTCCCCATCCCATCCCACCCCATCCCATCCCAGAGCACAGATGAGTCCTCTCCCTCCCCATTGGAAGTGATCCCCTTCCCCTTCCTATTTCATCCCATCCCATCCCATCCCATCCCATCCCATCCCATCCCATCCCATCCCATCCCACCCCATCCCATCCCATCCCAGAGCACAGATGAGTCCTCTCCCTCCCCATTGGAAGTGATCCCCTTCCCCTTCCTATTTCATCCCATCCCATCCCATCCCATCGGTCCCATCCCATCCCATCCCATCCCATCCCATCCCATCGGTCCCATCCCATCCCATCCCATCCCATCCCATGGGTCCCATCCCATCCCATCCCATCCCATCCCATCCCATCCCATCCCATCCCATCCCATCCATTGGATCCCATCCCCTCCCACCCCCTCCCACTGATCCCATCCCATGGATCCCATCCCATCCCATCCCACCCAGGCAGCAGCCCCAGTCCCTCAGACCCTTCCTGCAGGACTCACCTTCATGTGCGTGTCCTCCTCGGTCAGGTTGAAGTGCCTCAGCTCGAAGTCGCCCTCGGCGTCGGCGTAGGTGTACAGGCGGACGGAGAAGTCAGTGCTGGCCATGGGCACGCGCACCAGGTTGTACTCAATGCCTGAGGACAGGGCAGGTGGTGATGGGCATCCTCAAGTTGCATTTGGGGGCTCCCCAGAACAAATCTCAGCTGCCAGACCCCAACAGCTTCGCTGCCCTGGGCTCACCTTCCTCGGAGAAGTAGGAGCGGATCAGGTGGTTCTGGGCAGCCTTGGACAGGGACTGGATGTTGATGGCAGCTGCGTCAGTGATGGAGCCACCAAAGCCCTTCACCTTCTGGTACCTCTGTGTGGTGTCTAGGGTGAGGTGGAAATCTGTGGGGACACACAGTGTCACCAGCCCTGCCGCCTGTGAGAGGACAGACCCTCCCACAGGCCAGGGTGGTACCTGGGCTCTTGGCGTTGTGCTGGAAGCTGCCCTCGCTCCGCTCCAGCCTCTTGCCAGCCTTGCTGCTCTCATATTTGATGTAGGAGCCAGGGGCTGGCAGGACCAGGGGGTCCAGAGTGTCACAGTACGTGGCACTGCAGGCACAGACCAGCGAGCCATGCCCAAAATCCTTGGCATCACAGGGACGGCCACCTGCAGCAGAGGAAAGACCAGGTGGGCACTGAGGGCTGTGGCAGAAGTCCAGCTCATCCCTTTGACCCATGACAGGCTCCAAATCTGCCACCCTCCAAAGCCCAGGGACAGGTGCCAGCACATACCTGTGACCTGCAGGGCTGCCTGTGCCAGCAGGAGCCAGCCCAGGACACTGGCACAGCCTGGCCCCATGGCACCTCTGCTGCAGCGGCTCCGACGACGCCGATGGACACGCTGGGAGCAGGGCAAGGTGTCAGCACCCAGAGCTGCTCAGCCTGGCCCAGCCACACACAGGGACACAGCGAGAGCCCCAGCATCATCCCCCTGCCCAGGGGACCCCTAGAACCACCCCGTGCCAGGGCTAAGCCCGTCCTGCCCTCTGCCCACTGCTCCAGCCCAGTGCCCACCTTCCCTCCCACCCCTCCAGAGCCCACCAACAGTTCTGGCCATGTCCCAGGTGTGGGTGCAGCCCCCCAGGTGTGGGCAGCCCCCAGGTGTGAGCCTGCTGCTCCTAGCTGCCCACGCTGGCTGTACCCAGCAACTTTGTTCACTCCCATCAACTCCCTCCCACTCCTTCTCCTCCTCACCCGTTCCACAGCTATGCCATGCCGTGCCATGTCATGCCATGCTGCATCACCCCATGTATCCCCAGTGCCCCCCGAGCCATGCCCAGGAGCAAACAGCTCCACACTCCCAATCCCACAGGTCTGGAAGCTGGAGCTTGTCCAGCCAGAGTGGTCTGGGGCTCCAGCTCCTGGCATGGAGGGTCCCATATTCCCCTGTTCTTTCAGGTGCTCACACCCTGTCCTGTCCTTCCCGTGGTGCTGGGCAAGGAGCCTGTCAATGAGAGCACAGGAGGAGCCACCTCCAAGCCTTGGGACCCTGGTGCCAGACTGAGGACCCCTGGGGACCTCTGCCAGGGTGGGATGGTGCCCTCTTGTAGCTCCTGTGGGATGTGGAGCGGGGCCAGGCAGCTGTCCCACCTCCATTGCCTCCCACTCCTGCCTGGGAGTGATGCCCAGCTTGGCCAGGGCACAGCCTCAGCACTGTCCTGCTGCCCAGGGCTGTCCCATGCCCATCCTGATGCCCATCTCTGTCCCCATTCCCATCTCGGGCCCAGGGGACTCACCTGCCTCCAAACCACCTCTTGCTGCTGCGTCTCTGTGGCAGCGGTGGCAGGTCCCGTGTCCCAGCTGAGCCTGGTGGGAGGGGACGCTTCTGGAGGAGCAGGAAAGGTGAGTTTGGAATGGGACAGCTCATGGGACTCGGTGTTTGAAGAGGAGCCCGGGGATGATTTTGCAACCTGGCTCCAATGAGCTTTCCACACACCGCAGCATTTGCAAAGCTCTCCTGAAACCTGTTCCAGTGGCCAGAGGGAAGCTGGGGAGGGGAGGATGCTCACCAGCCCCCCAGGTGCCTCCATCACCCCTCACAGCCAGGCTTGCCCTGCTCTCCTTGGCAAGAGCAGCTCTGTGTCCCTGGAACACCTCAGACAGGGCAGGCTGTGCCCACCCTGCGTCCCTGCTCTTGGCAGCACTTGGGCTTTGTGCCACCAGTCCCACCACCACGACCTGTGTCCCATTTGTGGCTGCTCCAGGACCTTTCCTGGCACGGGCAGAGGCAGCAGCCGCTCATGGCAGGGATTGCCCACCCCTCCTGGTGTGGGCACAGAGCGGGGTCTGCCCCCCAAGTCCCCTCGCCCCCGCCGTGCCCCACGGGCCGGAGCCCCACGCCGCAGCGGGCTGGGTGGAGCCGGCAGCAGCGGTTTTATCATCGGCAAAACAAGTCTGGGCTCCGCACCGTCTAATTTGGGATCCTTCCTAATTACAGGCATCTGCTCCGCAGGAGAAACAGGAGGCGGGCAGAGTGGGGAGGAGGAGTGGCAGCTCCTCGGGGTCCCCTTGGGCAGCTGGTGGGGGTGGCCAGGAAGAGACCCCCACCCAGGGACCGCCGTCCCTCACTCAGTGTCACATCACCAGCCAGGAACCAGGGTCACAGCCCCCTGTGGCAAATAGCAAAGGTGAGATGATTTGAAAGCTTGAAATGCAGGCCTTAGAAACAGAAAGAACAGAGCAGCTGCAAAGTCTGAAAGTAGAAAATGTTAACGAGTACTCTTAGTACTTTTAGTATTTTTAGTACTTTTAGTTATTGGCTAAAACAATTGTCTGTGAGCTTTAGCAATGTGCTCTTGGCTAGAAAGTTTTTCAAGCGCTCTGTAACAAAGAAATCTTCAGCTGCTACTGGCTGTACACGAGCTTTACCTTCCTATTTTCTCAACCATGTCATGAGGGTGATGCTGCAAATAAAGCTCGAGGAATGTACCCCAGTAGTCCCATCCCATGAAGAAAACACACCTCCCACCCAAGGCCCTGCTCCTCCTGCTGCCCCCGCAGAAGGGATCCCCCAGCCCACGCTGCAGGCAGTGAGGATGATGGCGGTGGTTCTTCAGCCTCACCCCACCCCTCTCAACCATCCTGCTGTGGTTCCAAACAGGCAGGAGCAGCGAGCCAGCCCAGAGGGGCTGGGCTAAAGCCCTTCCCTGCAGGTTTGACCCCTGGGCACTGCTGAACACCGAGGGGTGAGGGTCCTGTGTGGGCCATCACCTTGGGAAGGGGACATTGCCAAAGTGTCAGGAATGGTGTGGCAGCAGGACCTGGGCACTGATGAGGTCACACCTCAGATCCTTGGGGTCAGTTCTGTGCCCCTCATGAGGGCTGGAGCATGTCCAGGGAAGGGGATGGAGCTGAGGAGGGGTCTGGAGCTCCAAGAGGAGCTGGGGGGGTTCATTCTGGAGAAAAGGAGGCTCGGGTAGGACCTTCTGGCTCTGCACAATTCCCTGACAGGGGGGACAGCCAGGTGGGGATCAGGGTTTGCTGCCAGGGAACAGGGAGAGGACAAGAGGAAAAGGCCTCAAGTTGCATCAGGAGAGCTGTGGCATTTCCCAGGAGAGGTTTAGGTTGAATATTAAAGAAAATTTCTTCATGGACAGGACTGTGCAGCCCTGGCATCAGCTGCCTGGGGCAGTGGTGGAGTTGCCATCCCTGGAGGGATTTAGCAAATGTGTAAGGAGCACTTGGGGACGTGATTTAGGGCTGGCCTTGGCAGCGCTGGGGGAACTTGGGTTGGAATTGATGATCTCCGAGGTCTTTTCCAACCTCAAGGATTCCATGACTCCATTCTATGATTCTAAGCACAGGCAGCC
Source organism: Melospiza melodia melodia (assembly GCF_035770615.1). Taxonomy (NCBI): domain Eukaryota; kingdom Metazoa; phylum Chordata; class Aves; order Passeriformes; family Passerellidae; genus Melospiza; species Melospiza melodia. The sequence continues at coordinate 9,469,808 of NC_086218.1, forward strand.
AGACCCAGCTGCCGTTGGGGCCAGCACTCCCCAGGAACATGGATAAAAGCACAGGACAGGCTGGTGTGCTCCAGGAACAGGGCTGGGACGGAGCCCAGTGCCACCTTCACACCACACTCCAATAAACCAGCTGTAAAGCCTCTGGGTTTTTCATTTTCCCCAACCTCAGCAGTTCCGTGGCTCTCACACAGGGGCATTGGCCAGGGAGAGCTCTGGCTTTCTCATTCCTGCACTTCAAAGGTGCTGGTAACGTTGCCAAAGGCACAGGGAATACTGTAACTGGTATTTAGGGAAAGCAAACAGGACGGGGAGGTCACTGCGGGCTGCGGCCTGGGTTGGCCACAGCCAGAATAGAGGGGACTCTGTCCACAGGCCACCCTGGAGAGGTGGCACCAGCCTAATTTGTCCATAAGGTTTGGTGGATGGGCACACTGATATCATTTACTCTGCCTTTCCGACAGCGTCTGACATTTGGATTTTTTTTTTTTTTTTTAATTCCCCCCCCCCCCCCCAAATAAAAGTAGGCTGGGGAAAACCAACAGCACATATGGAACGAATCAAGGGCTGGCAGCAGCAGAGGCTCCAGCTGCAGGGATAAACAAGGAGCCACCCGCAGGCCACGGGGGCAGGAGCCCCCGGGGCAGCCCTGGCCCCGGCGAGGAAAACCGAGCGATTTCCGAGCGCGCAGAGGAAACACTGACGGGAACAACGGCGCATTCCGGAGGGAGCGCGTCATGGCTTTACTTGGCGCCCGCCGCACACGCGAAGGTTTCAAGGGGGCCACGTGTGGAAGTGTGCTCCAGGAGACGGCGCTGAGGGAACTTCCAGGGGGATGGGAAGTGCCGGGAGGATGGGGAGCAGCAGGTCCCGGTGCCAGGAGCACACAGAACCCCTCGTGCACTCCCATCTTCTTCTTCCACCCTTGAGGGATGCTGGAAAGGGTGGATGAAGAGTTGACCCCCAGAGTCCCCCAGCAGTCCTCTGGCTGTCACTGCTGGCGCCACAGGTAGGTCTGGATGGAGTGAGCTGGAGCCACAGTCTCAATGAAGCCCATGGCAGGATCCCGGATTCCAAAGGGCACATCCCGGCCAAACCTGAGGAGAAAGAGAAAGGCTGAGCAGGCACGGCTGGGGCTGAGCACCACCCTCATCCCTGCCTGGGCTGACCTGTTGAGGACCACCAGGACTAGGACACCATCAGGGCGCAGGACGGCCACGTGCTCCAGCTGGCACAGGAGGCAGCGGCGGCTGCTGTGCAGCCCCACGCGCCGGGAGCCCTCGGGGATGAACTTGCTGTGGGGAGAGGACCAGCAGAGGGGTTCTGCCCCTGCTCTGGGGCTGGTGGCCGCACCTGAGCCCCCCTGACCCACCTGAAGTGCCCCATGTGGTAGAACATAGGCTGCTTGTAGAAAACATCCTTGCTGCCATCCACGATGACGGGGCTGTCCACAAAGTTCTTGACCCAGTTGGGGCCTCCGTCCAGGTCCAGGGCCAGGTTCCAGTCGGTCCAACCGGACACAAAGTGGTTCATGACCTGGGGGGGCAGGGAAGGGGCTGAGTGGGGGTCCCCCCAGACCTGGGTTGGGGGTGTGAGGGCAGAGTGAGGGCTGTGAGAGGGCGGTGTGAAGGCAGTGTGAGGGCACTGTAAGGGCAGGGTGAGGGCACTTAAAGGGCAGTGTGAGGCCTGTGTGAGAGCAGAGTGAGGGCACTGAGAGAGTGGTGTGAGGGCACTGTGAGGGCACTGTGAGAGCAGAGTGAGGGCACTGTGAGGGCAGAGTGAGGGCACTGTGAGAGTGGTGTGAGGGCACTGTGAGGGCCCTGTGAGGGCTGTGTAAGAGCAGAGTGAGGGCACTGTGAGGGCACTGTAAGGGCCTGTGTGAGGGCACTGTGAGGGCCCTGTAAGGGCTGTGTGAGAGCAGAGTGAGGGCACTGTAAGGGCTGTGTGAGGGCACTGTGAGGGCACTGTAAGGGCAGAGTGAGGGCACTGTGAGAGTGGTGTGAGGGCACTGTAAGGGCTGTGTGAGGGCACTGTGAGGGCACTGTAAGGGCAGGGTGAGGGCACTGTAAGGGCTGTGTGAGGGCTGTGTGAAGGCAGAGTGAGGGCACTGTGAGAGTGGTGTGAGGGCACTGTGAGGGCCGTGTGAGGGCAGAGTGAGGGCCGTGTGAGTGCTGTGTGAGGGCAGTGTGAGGGCTGAGTGAGGCCTGTGTGAGGGCTCTGTAAGGGCTGTGTGAGGGCACTGTGAGGGCTGTGTAAGAGCAGAGTGAGGGCATTGTGAGGGCTGTGTGAGGGCCGTGTGAGAGCATAGTGAGGGTACTTTGAGGGCAGAGTGAGGGCCGTGTGAGGCCTGTGTGAGGGCCATGTGAGGGCCGAGTGAGGCCTGTGTGAGGGCTGTGTGAGGGCTCTGTAAGGGCTGTGTGAGGGCCGTGTGAGGGCTGTGTAAGAGCAGAGTGAGGGCCATGTGAGAGCAGAGTGAGGGCCGTGTGAGAGCAGAGTGAGGGCACTGTGAGGGCAGAGTGAGGGCCATGTGAGGCCTGTGTGAGGGCTCTGTGAGGGCAGTACCGTCAGGATGCTGTAGCTGTAGTGGTCTCCTCTCTCCCAGCAGCCCAGGGACACGGCGAAGCGGAACATGAAGAAGCCAGTGCAGGCCTCAGTGTAGAGGAGGAAATGGTCAGGGAAGAGCTTGTGGGTGGCCTCCAGGCTCCAGGCAGGTGGGACGATGGCATCCAGGTACCAGTGGACGGCCAGGCCAGCCACGTAACGGGCAGCTGTGGCATTTCCCAGCACCTGGGGAGCAAAGGAGATGCCTCACACCCAGGCTACCCATGCCTGAAGCCTACAGGGATGGACTCATGGACTCCATGTGGTCTCTCAGGGCCACCTCTTGTCCCCTCCCGAGGGTGCCACACCCTGCAGCACTGCACCCTAGCATGGCTTTGGCACCTTGCTGGGTGCAGTGCTAAGGGGGTGGGCACAGGTTTGCCCCTCAGTGGGCCCCTTGCCCCCACGTCTGCCTTGTGCTCCCTCCACACGCCCCTGGGGTGGTCCAGCCCTGCAGCCATGGAGGGAAAGGAGGAACACACTGCCTGGCTTGAGGCTGGGACAGGAGCACATTTTACTTTCTTTCCTCCTTGTTTAAAGCAATATCCCCAAACAGCATCATGGGTGGAAACCAAACCAGCCAAAACTCTGCCCAGAAAAGGTGCTGGTGCCCAGCAGCACCGGCAGGATCCGGGGATCCAGGGTGTGGGTGCCACCTCCTGTCCTCACTCCCGCCGGGCACAGGCGGAGGCGGCCGCTCCGGCAGACCCGGTTTGCTCCCACTCTCTCTAGGGCTGGGAGAGGCCACGGCTCCATCTCCCGAAGAGCCTGGGGCTGGGCAGCGAGGCGGAGGGGAAGGAAGGGGAGCTGCTCTTCACCACTTTGGCCCAGTGCGGCAGGTGGATGCGCTGGTCGTCGAGCATCAGGAGGCGTGTGTGATGGGAACTGCGGGCCAGCGCGGGGCCCAGGTCCTGCGCGATGAAATCCCGCTGCTGAGCGGCCGTGAAGGCGATGGTGGGGGCCTGGGGGGGCGTGAAGAGCCCCGCCAGCGGCTCGTTCTGGGCCGTCACCGCCCAGAAAGTCACGTTGCGTTTTGCATATTCATCCAGGAACCTGGAGAAGGAAGGGGCAGAATGAGGTGTGCTGCCCCCTCACCGCACCCCACTCCCCGGTCCTCCCGCTCTCCATCCCAGCCTGGTTCCACAGATGGTACTTGATGAAGCTGGTGTGGAGAAGCGGGGGCAGAATCAGATGTGTTGTCCCACCGACCCCACCCCACTCCCCGATCCTCCCGCTGTCCGTCCCAGCCTGGTTCCACAGACGGTACTTGATGAAGTAGTTGGCCCAGGTCTTGTGGTACTTGTCCCCGGCCTTCCCCTTCAGAGTCCCCTTCCCACGGACGTCCCCGTTGCTCTTCATCCAGGCTGGGGCGGTCCAGGGGCTGGCAAACAGCAGCAGCGGCCGCTTGCTCATGGCCAAAGCTCGGCGCAGGAGGGGAATCTGTGGGATGGGGCAGAGGGACAGGGTCAGCTCCAGCTGCAGCTCCCCAAAACCACAGAGCCCAAAGCATGGGAGAACTCAAGGGACCTCAGCAGGGACTCGCAGCTGGCAAGCACCACCCCCCCGGCACAGCGCCCTGGCTCCTCACCCTGCCAGTGCCAGGTGGGATGAGCCAGGACGTGCCCCGGAGGAGGTGCCAGCTCCCACAGGCTGTCCCCATGCACCCTGCCACGGTGTGCAGGGACAGCAGCACCTGGTCCTGGGGGTCCCAGCACACGCAGGAGCTCCGGCGCGAGAGGGGACAAGGCGCTGATGGCAGCGGCTTCAGCCTCCCACCTTCATCTCCACGTCCTCGTCCGCCAGCCTGAAGTGCTTCAGCTCGTAGTCCTTGGGGACATCATCGTAGCTGTAGGGGCGCACGGAGAAGTCGCTGCACGCCATGGGCACCCGGATGAGGTTGTACTCGATCCCTGAGGAGCAGGAAAAGCGTCAAGAGGCACCGGAGCGGGTGACGATGTCCCTGCAGCGGGGACAGGCACAGCCACCTCTGGTGACCCCAGGATCTGCTCCCACCGCCGTGCCCTCACTGCTCACCGCTCTCGGAGAAGTAGGAGCGCAGCAGGTTGTCCTGGGCCGGCTGGGACAGCTTCAGGATGTTCATGGCAGCAGCATCCGAGAGGGACCCTCCGAAGCCCTTCACGTGCTGGTACAGCGTGGAGATGTTGAGCGTCAGCAGCAGCCCTGCGGGGAGAGCCCGGCTCGGTCCCTGCTGCCCGGGGACCCGCGGTGGCACCAGCACCCACCAGCGGCCCTACCTCGGGTGCTCATTCTGCTCTGGAATTTCCCCTCGCTCCGCTCCAGCCGCTTCCCGGCCTTGCTGCTCTCGTATTTGACGTAGGAGCCGGGGGCTGGCACGACCAGGGGGTCCAGCGTGTCGCAGTAGGTGGCATCGCAGACACAGACCGGCGAGCCGTGCCCAAAATCCTTGGGCATGCAGGGCCGGGCACCTGCGAGGCACGGGAGGGTGCGGGTGGCTGCCAGCTCAGGGACGTGTCCCCGTCTGCTCCGGGGAGATGTCACTGTCCCCGCGCTTGGCATCCCGGGCACCTCCTGGGCACCCAGCCCCGCGCTGCCCCAGGGTGCCCAAGCCCCGCTGCCACCCCCGCCATGTCCCCGCGCTCACCTGCCACCTGAGACACCGGCAGCAGCAGCAGGAACAGCCAGCCCAGGATGCCGAGAGCCCGCATGGCCCCTCCGCGTTCCCCGAGCTCTGGAAGGTCCCGGGGAGCAGCACCTGCGGCGGGGACACCCTCAGGCACGGCAGGGGGATGGAGGGATCAGCCCCATCTCCCCAACCCCACGGAGCTCCTGTCACACCCTGCATTCCCCCCCAAACCCCCTGATGTGGCTCGGGGAGCGTCCATCCCTGCCCGGAGCCCGCCCGCCTTCACCCCGGCTGCTCCCGACCTGCGCTGCCGCCAGCCCTCCTCCTCCTCCTCAGCAGCTGCAGCCTCCCCACCTGGCCTTTACAGGGAGCTGCTCGGAGACCTCCCTCCGCAGCACACCCTCTCCCACCCCCACAGCTCCTCCTTGCTCCGCTCCCGGCCCGTACCTGCCCTCGGGCGAGGACCGCCGATCACCGGCTCGCCGGGTCCCCTTCGCCCTCCGCCGCCACGGCGAGGAGGGACAGGGACATGGTGCTGGCAGCTGGGCCTCAGGGAAAGGTCCAGCCAGCACAGGGAAGGGTCACAGAGACCCCACTGAAGGAAGAATTGATTATTTTGTCAGGCAGGTCTGGATCATCACCCTGAGAGCCCAGCAGAGCCAAGGGCAGGTTGATGACATGGCTGTCTGTCCTGCTGGGCACCTCCAACAGGACATCCACGTATCCCTGCCTGCCACCCTGCTGTCCCCACTGTCCCCCAGGAGCCACAGGGCCGTGCAGGAGCGTCCAGGACACCCAGGTAAGGTCAGTGAAGGTGGCTGCACAGCTCAGGGCAGCACAGGGGCACAGCAGGGGTGGCCACATGGGAGCTGGGGCTGTTGTCATTGCCTGCCCAAGCCCTTGGCATCACTCTCCCCAACTCAGCATGTGCTGGGGAAGATGAAAGCAGTGACAGCAGTGGCACAGTGACAGCAAGCAGCCCCTGGGTTGGGGTTTATCTAACTGTCAACAGCAGTTAGACCCTCAAAGGGGACCCTGCTGTCCCAACACCAGGAGCAGAGCCCAGCTCTGGTGCTCCTGTAGCACTCCCTGCTCCTCCAGGAGTCACCCTCCAGCCCAGCATGCCAAGGCTGAACTGGGCCAGCTCACCTGGGCACACAGATCCTGCCTGGTGCCACCACCCAGAATGTTCCCCCTCACTGTGGGGACATCCTCAGCATCCCCACACAGGCTTGGTGTGGGAATGGAGAGTGGCCACAGCTCCCAGGCACAGCTCCCAGCCTGGAGCATCAATCAGCTCAGGGCTGCCCTGCACAGGGTTAAACTGCTCCGTTAGCTTCCCCTCCATGGGTGGAGCAGCACTTTGTGAGTAATTTTCTCCATTTCTGGCATATCAGATACAGCTCTGGGGCAAATCAATTCATCAAATTTCCTCCTAGCACCAGCATTGCCCTGCCATGGGCCCTGCCACAGTTCCACCCCTCTGCTGGGAGCTGAGCCATGAGACACCTGGAGGCTCTGGGGCAGGGGCAGATGGGGCCAGGCAGCCCCTGGTGACATCTCACGGGGCAAGCAGGTGCCCCAGGAGGGAGCTCCCGTCCCTGTCCCGCTGCACTGTGGCTCTCCCACCTCCCAAGTGTGATTAAGGTGTGACCAGACTGCTACACCCAGGCTAATGAGCCCCAATTTTGGGGAGGGATTAATAGCTCCTGAGGCAATCAGCCACCTTGGAGCTCACTTCCAGCCATCCAGGGTGCCCCTGCTCACCCCTTCCCATTCCAAGCTCCAGTTCTTCCTGCCCCCCATCACCCACAGCCCCCCAGCTGGCTCAGGTCCCACAGCTCCTGGAAGCAAAACACTGCGGAGGCTGCTGAGGCTCATCCTTATCGACAGCAGCTGATAAGAGCGCCCTGCTGAGCAGGAAAAGTGAGACCCAGGGGCCGGGCAACGCCTCGCATGGAGCTGCTGGCACAGCAGATGCCAGGCAGCCCCACCAAGCCCCCAAAGCTGCTTCTTGTGGCCCATCTCCAAATAGGGGGAGCTCCTGGGGGTCGCAGGGGCCTTGTGACATGGTGTGAGCACCCTTTGCAGTGCTCAGATGGGCTTGTTCAAGGAGGTGGGACCAAAGGAGCCACCAGAGGAGCCAGAGGGTGAATTTTGTCCTCAGAAGAGTCAGAGGGTGAATTTTGTCCCTAAGCCAGGCCAGTGTGGATGGGGACACAGGGACACGGAGCTGGGCTGAGTCACCTTTCAGGGGATCACGACTTGGTTGATATTTATGCCAAAGAGCCTCAGCGTGGCATCACAGCAAGTCCTTCCCAACAGCGAGACCCCAGCCCAGAGCACGTGGGGACAATCCCCAGGGTAACCACTGGTCTGTGGGACCCCAGCATCCCCCAACCACCGCGAACCCCACACGAGGCAAGGCTTTGCACAAGAATTAATGAGCAGAGCCAAGCCCAGCGACGTCGGAGGATTCGCCCCCGCTGCGTTTATCCCGGAGCCAGTCGGTCCTTGAGCACCGAGCCGAGCGCAGGGACCGGGACACGTGCACCGGGGTGATTCAGCATCCGGCCACAGCCGTGAGCAGCGGGGCAGGTAAGCGAGGAACAGGTGGGGGAGCGGCCCTGCACCCCTGGGAGAGGGATGCTGGCAGCGGGGCCATGGGGATGGGGCTCGCTGCGTGATCCTGGAGAAACATTTCCCTCTTGTGGACAAACACCAACAGCCTCGGGGCAGGAGCACGCTGCTCTCACACAGGACTCTGGCGACAGCTCCCGGAGGTCCCACGAGCAGCATGGCTGTGGCTCCGTGGCGTGCCAGTGTCCCAGGGTGACACTGTCACTCAGCGGCCACGCCTGGGCCGCGCTCAGCCCACGCAGTATCGCGGCTGTCAGTCCTGACAGCACCCCTGGGCACATCCCACCCGCACGGAACCCCGCCGCCCTGAAATTATGACCTCCCTGCCCTAATCTCCTGCTCTCACACCCTGCCAGCTCCCTCCCTCCTTCCTGGGTGCGCCCACACTCTGCACCCACTCCCGCTCCTGCCCCCGCTTGCTCCAGGCACCCCAGATCTGTGGTGGGTGCTGAGCATCGGGTGCACCCCCAGTTTCCTCACCATGGTGGGGACCCCTCGGATCAGTCCCTATAGGGAACAGCAGGCTCCAGGCAGGGCTGGACAGCCTCCCTGTCCCAGAAAAGCCCAAGGAGCAGCTGGCACTGCCCTGAGCTCAGCCAGAGCTGGCTGGGACCCTGAGGCCTGGGTGCACCCCCAGTTTCCTCACCATGGTGGGGACCCCTCGGATCAGTCCCCATGGGGAACAGCAGGCTCCAGGCAGGGCTGCTGCAGCCTGGGCAGCCTCCCTGTCCCAGAAAATCACCAGGAGCAGCTGGGGCTCGGTCTCCCTGTCTCGAAAAAGCCCCAGGAACAGCTGGCACTGCCCTGACCTCAGCCAGAGCTGCCTGGGACCCTGAGACCCTGGGCACACCCCCAATTTCCTCACCACGGTGGGGACCCCTCGGATCAGTCCCCATGGGGAACAGCAGGCTCCAGGCAGGGCTGCTGCAGCCTGGGCAGCCTCTCTATGCCAGAAAAGCCCCAGGAGCAGCTGGGGCTCAGCCAGAGGTGCCTGGGACCCTGAGCCCCCCATGCTGCCGTGCTCCTGGAGCTGGCCCTGCCTCCAGCCCCGGCCTCAGGACCTTGCTGTGGGGGAGATGTGACCCACAGAGCCCCTGGCCTGACCTCAGGCTGCAGGTGGCTCCAGAGTGGCAGGGAAAGCACAGAAAGCTGAGGCTTGCCTGCAATCCCTGCTCAGCCCTTCCATGGAGGGTGGGTGTCCAAGTGCTTTGTGCCTGCTCCTGATGCAGCACCCAGAGCATTCAGGGTGACTCCCGAGCCACCTGCTAGCTCCTCAAACCTGTCCCCAACAGCAGCAGGAGCACAGCTGGGCTTTGCTCAGCCCCAGCCAGGCAGTGCATGCTCAGAGCTGGGACAGAGGCATGCCTGGAGCATCTCAGCAGGGTTTGAGGTGGGCAGAAGGGCAGGGAGAGGGGCTGGGCAGGGATAGGGGGTGCCCACGACGCTCCAGCTGCTCTGTGCTGCTCGCCAGGCTCCAGCAGGCTCCACGCCGGGGCGGCACCCAGCCACAGTGCCCAGGAGCGGGGGAGGGACCCGGAGCTTTCCCTTCCAGCCGCATACATCAAGGCAGCATCCGTGTTTAATGTCGGAACAGCAGAACACAGCGCTCACGGCCTGTGGGGTCTCCACCCTGAGGGGCACCGTGCCCCCGGCCCTCCTGCACACGCTCAGCGTCGCCGGCCTGGCCCATCCTGGCTCTGTCACAGCCCTGGGGACGCTGCCCCGGCCCGAGCCCGCGGGCAGCTGGGGCTGCACGTCCGGCCCCCGGCGCCTCGGCCCCGTCACTGCCGCTGCCACACGTAGGTCTGGATGGAGTTGGCCGGAGCCACGGCCGCCAGGAGGCCCACGGTGTCTGCCAGCCCAAAGGTGATGTCCTGCGGGGACCTGCGGGGTGACAGCAGGGCGGTCACACCTGCACAGGGCCCAGAGGGCTGGGGTCCCATACAGGGCTGGCAGGATGGGGGTCACACACAGGGGTTGCACGACAGGGGTCACATACGGGGCTGGCAGGATGGGGGTCACACACAGGGGTTGCAGGATGGGGGTCTCACACAGGGGTTGCAGGATGGGGGTCTCACACAGGGCTGGCAGGATGGGGGTCACATACGGGGCTGGCAGGATGGGGGTCTCACACGGGGCTGGCAGGACGGAGGTCTCACATAAAGCAGATAGAATGGGGGTCACACACAGGGCTGGCAGGATGGGGGTCTCACACAGGCGTGGCAGGATGGGGGTCACACACAGTGGTGGCAGGATGGGGGTCACACAGGGCTGGCAGGATGGGGGTCACACACAGGGCTGGCAGGATGGGGGTCTCACATAAAGCAGGTAGAATGGGGGTCACACACAGGGGTGGCAGGATGGGGGTCACACACAGGGGTGGGAGGACTGGGGTCCCATACAGGGGTGGCAAGATGGGGGTCCCACACAGGGCTGATGGGACGGGGGTCCCACATGGGGCTGGCAGGACAGGGGTCCCATACAGGGGTGGCAGGACAGAGGTCACACACAGGGGAAGGAGGACCCCTGTCCCAGACAAGGCTGATGGGACAGGGGTCTCACACAAGGGTGGCAGGATGGGGGTCACACACGGGGCTGGCAGGATGGGGGTCTCACATAAAGCAGGCAGAATGGAGGTCACACACACAGGGCTGGCAGGACAGGGCTCCCACACGGGGGTTCCAGGATGGGGGTCTCACATAGGGGTGGCAGGATGGGGGTCCCACATAAAGCAGGCAGAATGGGGGTCCCACACAGGGCTGGCAGGACAGGGGTCCCACATCCAGCTAACAGGACAGGGGCTGGCAGGACTGGGGTCCCCCCCACAGGGCTGACGGGACAGGAGTCACACACAGGGGTAGCAAGACAGGAGTCCCACACGGGGCTGGCAGGACAAGGGTCCCACACAGGGGGGCCAGGCTGCATCACCCACCGGTTCAGAACCACCACGACCACAGCCCCGTCGGGGCGCAGGAAAGCCGTGTACTCCAGCGCTGTCTTCTTGGACTCTCTGGAGGCGACGAGCCCCACGCGCTGGGAGCCCTCAGGGATGAATTTACTGAACAGACAAACGAGGAACAACCTCAGGGAGACCCCAGGAGAGCCAAATTCGCCTTGCTTCTCCCAGGACAAGGCAGCTTAGCACATGTTGTGGGCTCCAACCCACCTGAAGTGCCCCATGTGGTAGAACATGGGCTGTTTGTAGAAGATGCCTTCACTGCTGTCCACGATGACGGGGCTGTCCACATAGTTCTTGACCCAGTTAGGGCCCCCCTCCAGATCCAGGGCCAGGTTCCAGTCAGTCCAGCCGGCCACAAAGTGGTTCAGATTCTGCAACAGCACAGCTCAGATACCTGCCCAGCATCAACAACCCTCCCAGGGCCCAGCACGCAGGGGCCTCACCGTCAGGATGCTGTGGCTGTACTGGTTCCCCCGCTCCCAACAGCCCAGAATCACATCCCTCTCCCAGAAATGGGCCCCGATGCACGCCTCCGTGGCCAGGATAAAGTAGTCAGGGAAGAGCTCATGAGTGGGCAGCACTGTGTCCTGTATGGGGCCAATGAAGTCCAGGTACCAGTGGATGCCGATGCCATGGACATAGCGAGCTGCCTGCTCATCCTCCAGGACCTGGCAGGGAGAAGAGTCAATCCCGTGGTGCACAGAGGCTCCACAGACAGAGCACTCAAGTCCCCCACAAGGACAGGGGCTCTTCCCAGGGTCACCACACTCACCACTCTGGCCCAGTGCGGGAGGTGGAGCCGGTTGTCGTCCAGGATGATGAGCTGGACGTGGCGGTGGGAGCTGTTGGCCAGTGCTGGGCCCAGGTCCCGAGCAATGAAGTCCCTCTGCTGCTCAGCTGTGAAACCCAGGCACTGGAAGGGGTAGTTGTTGATCAGCCCGGCCGTGGGCTCGTTCTCTGCTGTCACTGCCCAGAATGTCACATTGTGCTTGGCGTATTCATCCAGGAACCTGGCATGGAGGAAGGGGTGAGCCATGAGGAGTGCTCAGCGCCACCACGGAGAGACCCCCAGGTATCTCCCAGCAGCTCCTCACCGTACAAAGTAGTTGGCCCAGGTCTTGTGGTACTTGTCCCCTGCCTGCCCCTTCAGTGTCCCCTTCCCCACGTAGGACTCGCTGGTCTTCAGCCATGTGGGGGAGGTCCAGGGGCTGGCGTACAGCGACAGCGGCCGCTTGCTCATGGCCGAGGCTCGGTGAAGGAGGGGGATCTGCAGGAGGAGGTGGAGGGGCCAGCTCAGCTCGGCCCCTGTGACCCTCCATCCCCTCCCTGCTCCCTCCCACCGCTCGCCTTCAGCTTGGTGTCCTCGTCCCGCAGGGCAAAATGGGTGAGCTCGTAGTCGTAGGGGACGTCGTCGTAGGTGTAGGCATGGAGGGAGAAGTCACAGCTGGCCATGGGGAGCCGGATGAGGTTGTACTCCAGCCCTGCCAGCACAGCGGGACACGAGGTGTCTGTGATGCCCACGCTCCCTGCCACCATCCCACCTGTGTCCCCCACGTCCTACCCTCCTCGGAGAAGTAGGAGCGCAGCAGGTGATCCTGGGCTCTCTCCGGCAGGGATAAGATGTTGATGGCGGCCGCGTCGGTGATGGAGCCACCAAAACCCTTCACCCTCTGGAAGCGCTGCGTCGTGTCCAGCCTGAGGAGGACATCTGCAGGGAGGGGAGCCCAGCATGACGGCGGGTTGCTGCAGGGTCCATCCCATCCCTGCCGTCCGCGGCAGTACCTGGGGCGCAGAGTTTGTGCAGGAACTTCCCCTCGCTCCGCTCCAGCCGCTTGCCAGCCTTGCTGCTCTCGTATTTGACATAGTAGCCGTGGGCTGGCAGGACCAGGGGGTCCAGCGTGTCGCAGTAGGTGGCATTGCAGACGCAGACCATGGCATCACGGCCGAAGTACTTGGGGCTGCAGGGCCGGGCGCCTGGGGGGCACGGAGGGTGGTGGGGGCAGCCTCAGGGACGTGTCCCTGCCCCGGGGGTGACACCGCTGCCCCCGTGCTCCACATCCCGGCACCTCCCGAGCACCGAGCACCGCACTGCCCACGGATCCCCGGACACCTCCCGGGCATCCCCGGCCACGGACTCCAAAGGTATTCCCAGCTCCTCCCGTCCCATTCCGGGCCGCCGCGGCACCCCCATCTCCGGACCCACCGCGTACCCGCGGGTTCCCCTCGCTCACCTGCGGCCCGGTGCACGGCCAGCAGCACCGGCAGCAGCCGCCAGCACAGGGCACCGACCGCCCCCATGGCCCCGCCGCTCCCGGCGCGCTCGGAGCCGGCCCGGCTGCACCGGCTCCGCCGCCGGCCTTGCCTTTAAGGGCGCCCGGGCAGCTCGTCCCGCCCACACCCGGTGCAGGAGCGGCACCGACTCTGGGCGGGCCTGGCCCCGGCCCTTCCCCCGCCAACCGGGAGAACCGCGTGGGAACGGGGTCGCTTCCCCCCGGTCCCTCCCCGAGAAGAGCAGCCAGTCCCGGTCCTGGTGCCGGTTGCGGTCCCGGTCCAGGTGCCGGTTGCGGTCCCGGTTTCAGTCCCCGCTGCCTCCCCAGGCCCCGACGGCACCGGTCGCTCCGTCCCGCGGAGCCGCTACCGGGAAACCGGGAGCCGGCACCCCGTGACCGGTCAGCTGACCGCCCGCCCCGCCCCGTTGGGCCCCGCCCGCCCCGTGACACCGGCGCCGTGGGCGGCGGCGACCACCTTTATTCGGTCTCTAGCGAGGGGCAGCGGCCGCGGGAGCGGCCCCGCAGCGCGGCCCGGGCGCAGCCGGGCGGGGAGGAACGGGCACGGCCAGCACCGGCACCGGCACCGAACGGGGCGGAGGGCCTGGAGACAGGGGACAGAGCAAGGGACAGGCGTGGCAGTTCCGGGGTACGCTGGCACAGGAGGCCAGGGACCGGGCCAGCACAGGGGACAGGCAAGGTCGTCCTGGAGGACAGGCACGGCTGGCACAGGGGACTGAGGATGAAGCCAGCATGGCCAGCCAAAAGAACAAGGCAGAAGACAGGCACGGCCAGTGGAGGGGACAGGGGACAGGCATGGCTGGCACAAGGGACCGGGGATCAAGCCAGCATAGCCAGCCAAAGGGACAGCGTGGCCAGGGCAGGGGACAGGCACGGCCATGCCAGGCTACAGGCACAGCTGGCACGAGGGACAGGGGATGGCCAGTGCGTGCGTCAGGCACAGCCACAACATGGGACAGGGCAGGGGACAGGCGTGGCCATCCCAGGGAATAGGCACAGCTGGCACAAGGGACAGGGCAAGGGACAGGCATGCCCAGAAGAAGGAACAGGACAAGGAACAGGCATAACCATCCCAGACAGGCAGATGGGGACAGGCACAGCTGTCCTGGCTCCCCACAGACACCCCAGGGGACCAGCCCCAAACCCCAGCCCTGCTCGGGGAAGGGGCTCAGCCGAACCCCCGGGGCAGCAGGGCAGGGCCCAGCCCCACCAGGGCAGCAGCAGCAATGTCCGAGCAATGTCCAGGGCTGAGCCCAGAGCAGGATTCCCTCCCCAGAGCAGAGGGTCCGTGCCAGGCCGTGCCCTCAGAGCGCGCTCTCCTTGCAGGCCCCGCTGAGGCTCCGCGGGCGGCCGCGCTCCAGGCGGCGCGAGGACAGGAGCCGCCGCAGGGACGACGTGGAGCTCAGGTCCCCGCAGCTCTGCAGGTGGATCCCTTCGTGGGGCCGCTCTGCACCCGGCCAGGCACTCCAGGGAACCTGCAGGGCACGGGGATGGGCTGCAGCCACAGGGATGGCAGCCCTGGCTGTGGCACCCCTGCCCATGGTACCCTGCCCGTAACACCGCTGCCCATGGCAGCCCTGCCTGTGAACCCCTGCCCGTGGTACCCCTGCCCGTGATACCCCTTCCCATGGCACCCTTGTCCGTGGACCCCTGCCCATGGTACCCCTGCCTGTGATGTGTGCCTGTGGCACCCCTGCCCGTGGCAGCTCTGCCTGTGCCACCCTTGCCCATGGCACCCCTAGCCCTGACACCCCTGCCCGTAACACCCCTGCCCGTGGCACCTCTGCCCATGACACCAGTGCCCGTGACACCCTGCCCATGGCACCCCTGCCCGCGACACCCCTAGCCCTGACACCCCTGCCCATGGCACCCCTGCCCGTGACACCAGTGCCCATGGCCCCACTGTGTCCGTGACACCCTGCCCATGGCACCCCTGCCCATGGTACCCCTGTCCGTGACACCACTGCCCGTGGACCCCTGCTTGTGGCATCCCTGCCTGTGACACCCCTGCCTGTGGCACCCCTGTCCATGACACTCCTGTCAATGACACCCTGCCTGTGAACCCCTGCCCGTGGCACCCCTGTCTGTGGCACCCCTGCCCATGGCACCAGTGCCTGTGCCACCCCCCTGTGCTCAATCCCCCCCACCCCAGCACGGCCAGGCAGCACACGGGGCAGGAGGACAGAGGTGACAGGGATGGCAGAGGCGTGCATCACGCGCCCACGCTGGCATTTGGGACAGGTTGGTTCCCGTCGAGGCCTCCTGGGCTGCGCAAGGACTCCCGTAAAGCTGAGCTGTGGGGATGTCCCAGCAGCTGCCTCCGGGTGCAGTGACTCAGGGGCAAAGCCAAAGCCATTGCAACAGGGATGATTTTCCCACCTGTGGCTCCAGTGGGGATCAAGGAAAAGGAGCTGCCCCCCAGGAAGGGCTGGGCAAGGATGGTGCTGCAGGAAGAACGCTCTGCCTGCAGCCAGGGTGCCCACACAATGGGGGTGCAGCAGGGGAATGAAACAGTGGAAGGGCCAGGGTGGAGGTGTTGATGGGGAGAGAAGGGAGGGAGAGCATGGATGGGAAGGAGGAGTTGCCCATCCCTTGTGGCTTCCAGAACCCACCTGTTTGTGCCCGTGGAAGCTGTGCCCAGACACCTCCACGCTGCGCTTGGGTCTCTGCAGGAACCTGGCCACCAGCCCACGGGTGCCCCGGTAGCCCTTGAGGTCCCCCAGGGAGCGGGTGGCCGTCTTGGACAGCTGCTGTGGCACCTTCTTGGAGGGTGGCAGCTTGTTCTTCCCCACGGAGCCAGCCCGGAGCAGCGGCGGGGAATCACAGTGGGAACGGTGGAGCAGGCAGGCCTCGGAGCACAGCCCTGTGGGGAGGGTGCTGTCACACTCAGGACACTGCTCTGGCAGTCCTGTCCTTGTCACCAGACCAGGGACACTGCTCTGGCAGTCCTGTCCTTGTCATCAGACACAGGACACTGCTCTGGCAGTCCTGTCCTCACTGTCAGACCCAGGACACTGCTGTGGTAGTCCTGTCCTTGTCATCGGACCAGGGACATTGCCCTGATGAACCTGTCCCCATTGGTGTCCCCAGGACACTGCTCTGGCAGTCCTGTCCTTGTCATCAGACCAGGGACACTGCTCTGGCAGTCCTGTCCTCGTCATCAGACCAGGGACACTGCCTTGATGAACCTGTCCCCATTGGTGTCCCCAGGACACTGCTCTGGCAGTCCTGTCCTTGTCATCAGACCCAGAACACTGCTCTGGCAGTCCTGTCCTTGTCATCAGACCCAGAACACTGCTCTGACAGGCACAGGACACTGCTCTGGCAGTCCTGTCCTCACTGTCAGACCCAGGACATTGCTCTGACAGACCCAGGACACTGCCCTGATGGACCTGTCCCCATTGTCAGACCCAGGACACTGCTGTGGCAGTCCTGTCCTCGTCATCAGACTAGGGACACTGCTCTGAGAGTCCTGCCCTCGTCATCAGACCCAGGACACTGCCCTGATGGACCTGTCCCCACTGTCAGTCCCAGGACACTGTTCTGATGGATCCATCCCCACCATCAGACCTGGGAGGCTCCTCTGACAGTCCTGTCCTCATCATCAGACCTGGGACACTGCTCTGATGGACCTGTCCCCTTTGTCAGACTCAGGACATTGCTCTGACAGGCACAGGACACTGCTCTGATGGACCCGTCCCCACTGTCACACCCCAGCAGACCTATCCTCAGAGCCCTGGGGTCCTGCTGTGTCCCATCCCCAGTCAGCAGGAGCAGTCCCAGCCCCAACAGGCTGAGTTCAATCCCCAGAGGGCTTCAGACACCCCCCTGTGCCCCATTTCTCTCCCAGTACACCCCAGTGCTCTGACCTGTATCAGCGGAGGAGTCGGACACGGTGTCCTCCAGTGCTTTGGTATAAAGTACTTCCCTGAAATCTGCTGGGAGCAGAGAGAGCCCTCAGGCCTGGGCAGGTGTGCACAGCCCAAGCAGCAGAACCCTCCAGCACCCCTGCTCCCAGCCCAGCAGACCTCCCCTGCTCCCCCCACTCCATCCCAGACTGGCTCTAATCCCACCCGGCCGCACAAAACCGCAGCCAAACCCTGCGGCACATCCCGGCCGCGCCGCACAGACACTGCCACGCTCCCATCCCATCCCAGAGGTCATTGTCACCTACCAGCACGGCCGGCCATGGGGACACCGGGGTCACTGTGCGACCTCAGCAGCGGGCGCGGGGCCATCCCCGGGGCCGGGGACGAAGGGCACGAGGTCTCGCTGTTGCGCCGGGGGCGGCCGGCGGTGGCGCTGTCCGTGTGGCGGCCACCCCCGCGTCCCTGCAGCGAGGAGCCCTTGTCCTTGAGGCGCACCTCGGGGAAGCAGGGCCCGGCACAGCGCACGGGCCCCACCAGCCGGTTGCAGCTGTGGGTCACGGCTCCCCCCACCAGGACGCCGCCGCCGCCGCCGTCGGGGCCGGGCTCGGCGGTGGAGCACGAATAGGAGCGCTCGCCCCGCACTCGGGGCTGGGGCATCTCCTCGAAGGGGCCCTGCAGGGCCAGCGTGGGGCTGCGGGCGTGGTGGCTGCACTGCACGCAGTCCACGCTCAGGCAGTAATCGGCGCGGCTGCGCTGGATGGAGCGGAACAGGACGTAATCCACGGAGCGCATGGAGCCCTGCAGCTCCAGCAGGCACGAGTCCTCCGAGGGGCTGCTGTCCCCGGGGATGTCCATGATCTCCGACATGATCAGGGAGCCGCTGTCCATGGAGACTGCGAGGGGAGAGGATGGGCACGGCTGAGGAGCTGCCAGAGCCGGCCCTGCCATCATCCTGGGGGCGGCACTCACCTTCCCCGCTGAGCACGATGGAGGGGACGCGGTCACAGGTGCAGGCGTGGGAGCCCTCTGTCAGCTGCGAGTCGAACAGGGTGGCCTGTGGGGCAGCAGGCACGGGGCTCAGCTGAGCTGGAGGCCCATCGTGCCCAGCCTGCTCTGCTCACAGCCCCACAGCCCCCACCTGGCTGTCTCCCCGCAGCCCCATCACAGTCTCGTAGGATGGGGGGAAATCGGTTGGGTAGAGGGGCACGGGGCTGTCCATGGAGCCGTTGTAGGTGATGCTGTGGAGACAAAGCAGAAAAGCCACTCTGGGTGGGAGAAGCCCAGCCTGGGGACACACAGATCCCCCCTGTCCTAGCAGCCTTGCTCCCAGTGGTACCTCTGAGCGTCCGTCTCGGAGCTGCAGGTGTACTCAGGTGGGTAGTAGGGGGGTGGTGGCACTGGGGGCACAAACTCCTCGAAGTCCATCATGCTCTGCAGGAAGGTGTCAGGTGGGGACGTGCATTCCAACGTCACAGAGCTCGAGCGCTGTGGGACCAGCTGCAGGGAGAGGGGACAGGGGAGAGCTGGGACCTCCTGGGCTGAGATCCAGCAAGGGATGTGCATCCCGGGCTTTAATCTGTACCTGGCTGGGGCCAGGTCCTGCCCTGGCACCCCAGGGACCACCCCAGCCTGGGACTCACCACATGGACGATGTCAAGGGAGAAGATCTGGATGCAGCACACGACAGCAGAGAGCATGCAGATGACGGTGGAGAAGATGGTCAAGCCACAGACACTGAAGAGGAGATCCTGGGGAGCAGTGGGGTGAGCTGCAGAGCCCGCAGAGCCATGGCCGGGGCTGCGGCCGCTTCCCAGGGAGCCCTTGCATTCCCCAGCTCCTCCACCTTGAGCGCCACACGGATGCTCCGGCAGTTGGCGTTGGGGAACATGGTGAGCTGCTCGCTCTGCTGGCTGCAGGAGGCGGGCGGGGGCTCCGAGCGGGCCTGGCAGCAGACACACGTGTCCCTCTCCTGGCGACAAGAAACACTGCGAGGAAGCTCCGGATGCCGTGCAATCCCCCTGAGAGCCACCAGCACATCCCCGCCAGCTCCGCAGAGCCCCCCCACAAGCCAGGCATGAACCCGGGGGTCCCTGCTCGGCCTCACCCTCTCGCAGGCCTCCAGGGTCTTCACCAGCTGCGCGTTCTGGCACGACAGGATGGAGCCGGCGAGGCTCAGCATGACGGCCAGCACCGAGAGCAGCGTGAAGAAGGCGATCTGCAGCGGGAGGAGAGGGGCTGCCGGCGGAGCAGGGAGCCGGCGGAGCACCCGGGGGATGCTCGGTCTCCCCACGCTGGGCTAGCCCCGCCTGCGGAAGGGTGTCCCCCCAACACCTACCACCAGGGTGAGCGGCCGCTTCCAGGAGACGATGCCGACCAGCCCGGACAGTGCCAGCTGCAGGTGCACAAGGCCCGGGGTGAGCACAGGGAGAAGGCTCTGTCAGGCACAGGGGCCAGAGCAGCCCCTGCCCACGGGCAGAGCCCCCTGGTCCCCGCAGGCCTGGAGCCAGCCCGGGAGCAGCCCTGGCGCCACGAGATGGGAGAAACTGCTGATTCAGGGCCTGGGGACTGCGGGCTGCTCTGGCTGGGCAGCAAGCAAACCCGGGCCAGCATCCGTGCTGCAGGGTCACCTCGGGGGACCCCGGGTGCTGCCCCCACCTCAATACCCGGCAGCCAGAGCGGAGCCCCCATCGCCACCCTGTCCCTGCCCTGTGGTCACTGTAGTGCCCCCACAGCCCTCCCTGCGGACCCCAGACATTCCCCCACACCCCTCGGGGGTCCCCATCCCTCAGAGTCACCCTGGGGGAGCCCTTGGGATTCTCCCACAATGCACCGCGGCAGGCACGGGCAGAGGCTGGGGGAGCACCGGGGCTGCCCTCCCCTGGGACCGGCGGCCGGTTCGGCCCCCGGGGGAGCAGCGCAGCCCCCTCGGCCCCGTACTCACCGAGAAGCCGGCCCAGGACGGGCAGGAGTGCCGGATTTTGGTGGAGGGAGTGATGGTGGCCGCCACCAGGCTGAAGGTGACGATGAGGACGCCCAGCACGGCTTGCACGAGCCCCAGGACGAGCAGGACCTGCAGCCAGGCGCGCTGGAGGCGGAGGTGGGTGAGGCTGCGGGAGCTGCGGCCGGTCAGCGAGCGGCTCGAGTCGCTGGGGGAGGGCATGGCCGCGGCGGCGGGCGGCGGCTCGGGGCCGGCCCCGGAGCCCCGGGGCAGCCGGCGGCACCGCGCCAGGACCGCGGGCAGCGGGAGCAGCCGCTCTGCGGGAACGGGCCGGGCTCCACCTTTCGGCCTTGCCGGAGGATGCTGACGGCGGCTCTTCCCTGCCCCGGGCGGGGGGGGGCTCGGGCAGCGCCCACGGCCACGCGGAACGGAACCGGCCTAGAACCGCCGGCCGGGCACGGAGCGCGGCCCCGGGACCGCCGCCGCCTCCCTGGCCGTCGGTGCAGCGCCGGGCCCCCGCCGGGAGATCATCCCGCCCCGCGGGGACCGAGAGCCGCCGCCCGGGACGCGGCCCCCGGGGCAGCGCCTGCAGGCGGGAGCCGCGCTCCGGACCGGAGCATCCTCCGCTGGCGGCGGCGGGCGCAGAGCCGGCTCCCGGTACCGCTAAGGGCGGCGGGCGGCTACCGGCGGTCCGTCCGCTCCGCGCCCCGCAGCCGTGGCGCCGCACGGAGCGGCGGGCGGGGACGCCGGAGCGGCGGGAGGCTGCGGCCGAGCATGGCCGGGGAGCGCCCGGGGCCGCAGCTGGAGCGCCGGGGCCGGTCCCACACAGGCCGGCGGGGCTGGGCCGCGCCCGCGCCGGGGCCGCCCCCGTGAGGCACGACGGGAGCTGTAGTCCGCCCACAGCGGCCGCGCGGCACGACGGGAGCTGTAGTCCGCCCACAGCGGCCCCGCTGCTCCCCTCCAGCCCCCCGGGAGGCGCACGGAGATGGCGAAGGAAGAGAGTGAACCTTCATTTATTCCTTAAATAAACCGGGAGCGGGCGGGAACAGCACACGGGGGAGCAGCGGAGGAGGCGGGGACGCCCGGAGGAGCCCCGGTTCCAGCGGGACCGGGAGGGCACCGGCCCCCACGGCTGAAGGCACAAAGCCTCTCGCCAGCCCCGGAGCATCCGAGAGGAGATGGACTGAAGCAGAATGCGTGAGACCTGTCCTGGGGACGCCCAGGGACACCAGGGCAGGGGACAGAGGGCAGGTAAGGGGGGCGAGGGGCTGCACACGGGGCTGGCTCAGCCCCCGAAGGCCTTGGCTGGAGGGTGCTGGGGGCAGCAAGGGGGTCACAGTCCTCGAAGTGGGTGGGGAGGGGGCTGCAGGAGCTGTTCAGCCCTCCCTGGAGGCAAAGGGGTGCCATGTAAACGCCAGGGCTGCTCCTCGGCACCCAGCCTGGCTTTGGGCTCCACACGGGCGAAAAAGGCAGGATCCCCACAAGCAGCAGCTGCCCGAGCTCTGCCTGTCCCTGCCCTGCTCTCCTCATCCCTGGGCCTGAAGAGAGGGAGAGGATGGGGAAAGGGACAGGACAAAAGGACGAGACAGCCTGGGGAAAGCACCAGCCCCGTCCTCATCCCACTGGAGCAAGCCCCAGGAGGAAGAGGGGGATGACGTTCTTGGCAGAGCATGGGGGTCCCCTGGGCACACGGGGGGGGGGGGCAGGGGACCCTCCCACACCCTAAAGGAGCACAAGTGTCATCACCAGGTGGGGAAACAGGAGAGCACAAGGAAGGCAAGTGACCGTTCCAGTCCCTGGAAGCAGCATCGCAGCCATCTGGGGAGGCTCCTGCCCCCAGCAGCTGGTGCTGGGAGGGAGGACGATGGCTCAGGGCTCCCCACCCTGCTCCCCCCCAATCTGCTGAGGGGAGGGGACCAGCACAAACCACAACAGCCTCTGTCCGTGAGGAGAAAAGGGGGTTAAGAGCAGCAGACGATTCAGGCACCAGCACTTCCAAGCCGGGATGAGGCAGCCTCTGAGAGCCGATGGGGATCCAGTGAAAGTGCGACTCGGGTTTCCTCTTCCTCGGCCTTCCTCTTCCTCGGGAGGAGCCCCGGGGCGCCGGGAGGGGCAGGGCCCGCAGGCTACGGGGCACGGAAGGCGTTGGTGGCCGCGCCCGCGGCGGCGTTGGCCGCGGCCGTGCGCACGGCCTGGTTGGAGAAAACGCCGGCGGCAAACTCCTCCTGCGCCTTCTGGAAGCTGGCACCCGTGCGGCGGTACAGGGAGTGGATCTGGGGGCAGCAGGGAACGGGGTCAGGGCTGGAGGCCCGGGGAAACAGAGCTGTGACGGCCCAAACCTCCCCAAAAGGATGGCTCAGGCTGCAGGCCCTGGGAAACAGAGCTGTGACGGCCCAAACCTCCCCAAAAGGATGGCTCAGGCTGCAGGTCCCATTTAAACAGAGCTGTGACGGCCCAAACCTCCCCAAAAGGGATGGCTCAGGCTGCAGGTCCCATTTAAACAGAGCTGTGACGGCCCAAACCTCCCCAAACGGATGGTTGGAACTGCAGGTCCTGAGTAAACAAAGTTGTGATGGCCCAAACCTCCCCCAAAAGGGATGAGGGATGGCTCTGGCTGCAGGTCCTGGTAAATAGAGTGGTGACGACCCAAACCTCCCTCAAAAGAGATGGCTCAGGCTGCAGGCCCTGGGAAACAGAGGTGTGATGGCCCAAAGCTCCCCAAAAGGATGGCTCGAACTGCAGGCTCCCAGTAAACAAAGCTGTGATGGACCAAACTTCCCCCAAAGGGATGGCTCAGGCTGCAGGCCCTGGGAAACAGAGCTGTGATGGCCCAAACTTTCCCAAAGGGATGGCTCAGGCTGCAGGCTCCAGGTAAACAGAGCTGTGATGGCCTAAACTTCCCCCAAAAAGGATGAGGGATGGCTCAGGCTGCAGGTCCCACAGGTGAACAGAGTTGTGAAGACCCAAACCTCTCCAAAAAGGGATGAGGGATGCCGCTGGCTGCAGGTCCCCAAAAAACAGAGGTGTGATGGCCCAAACCTCCCCAAAAGGGATGAGGGATGGCTCTGGCTGCAGGCACCAGTTTAACAGAGCTGTGATGGCCCAAAGCTCCCCAAAGGGATGGCTCAGGCTGCAGGTCCTAAGTACACAGAGTTGTGATGACCCAAACCTCCCCCAAAAGGGATGAGGGATGCCTCTAGCTGCAGGTCCCCAGAAAACAGAGGTGTGATGGCCCAAAGCTCCCCAAAAGGGATGAGGGATGCCTCAGGCTGCAGGCCTCTGGTAAACAGAGTTGTCATGGCCCAAAGCTCCCCAAAAGGATGGCTGGAACTGCAGGCTCCCAGTAAACAAAGCTGTGATGGACCAAACCGCCCCCAAAAGGGATGGCTCAGGCTGCAGCTCCTAACAACACAGCGCTGTGATGGTCCAAAAATCCCCCAAAAAGGGATGAGGGATGGCTCAGGCTGCAGGCTTCGATCCCCAACCCACCTTTTTCAGCATGATGATGCCCAGCACAGCCACGGCCGTGAAGGACAAGGACACCAGGATCATCATCACTGCCACGGCCTTGTTAGTCCGCAGTGCTATCAGGCTCAGGATCCAGCCACTGCAAAACAAGAGGCTGTGGCCCCCAGGTTCCCTCTTCCCCCACCCACCTCTCACCCCTTGCAGGGTCATGGCCCACCTGAATCCCCAGTTTGGGATGCCGATGGCCTGCAGCACATACATCACGTTCTGGGCAAAGAAGACGAAGAAGAAGACAAAGAAGTTGAAGGAACTGTCGCTCCTGGGAGGAAGAAATGAGTAAGGTTAGGAAGCTCCCAAACCTTCCTTAAAGCAGGAGAACAGGGAGCTGGGGGTGGGAGAGCCCATCCTGCAGGTGCCCAGGGCTCGGGACACACCTGAAGGCTTTGTACATGGGCCGGTACCAGCAGACAAAGGAACAGGGCGTGTAGAGCAGAGCCCAGAGGATGGAGAGGCCAAACCCAGAGCCGGACGTGGGATCCACGCAGAACCAGGCGAGCGAGGACAGGAAGTTCATGAACAGAGCAATGGTGCTGGCTGAGGGACGGCACAGAGCTCAGGAGCCCATCCAGGCTCCCCCAACCCCACAACCACCTGTTCATCCCGATTCCCCAGAGCGGCAGCACCCAAATTCATCCTTCCAGCTGCTGCCGGGCTCTGCTGGAGACTCACCCATCCAGAGGTAGTACATGGTTGTCACTGTCTTCTGGAAGTCAGCCGGGATCTCCACGGGGATGTCCTGGTAGAAGCACGGCTTCACCGGGCAGAAGGACGGCAGCGGGGGCCAGTTGTTGAGCCTCGCTGCGGAGGGAAGAGGGTGAGGAGGAGCCAGGAGGGCTCCAGGGGGGTCCCAGCCCTGCCCAGCCCCGCCACTCACTCTGGGCACCGCCGAGGGCCGCGTTCTGCAGCTCCCGCTCCCGCCGGTCCAGCTCCTCCGCTTTCCGGTTGAGCTCCTCCTGCCGCTTCAGCAGCTCCGCCGTGGCGGCGGCGGCCGAGGCCTGCGGAGAGGGGGGACACGAACCTTGGGCTCCGGCCGGTGCCCGCGTCCCGGCCCGGCGGCGCCTCCCCCCGTACCTGCGAGCCGTAGGAGCCGTAGTTGCGGGGCTCGGTGGGACTCGCCTTCCGCGGGGGCTGCGCGGCCGCCGCTACCGGGGGCGGCGGCGCTACCGAAGGGGTCTGGAAGGGCGGCGGTGGCTGCAGGGGAAGAGGAGAGGGGTGAGACCGCGCCGGTAGCGGGGAGGGCTCCGGTGCCGGGAAGAAGATCCGGTACCGGGGCAGGCCCCGGTGCCCGGGCAGGCCCCGGCGCTCACCGCGTCGCTCTCGAAGGGGTTGTAGCCATCCAGCACAGCGCCGGGCCGGGCCTGCAGCGCCGCGGGGTCCTGGAAGGGGTTGTCCGGGAGCACCGCGGGGCCGCCGCGCTGGGCCATGGCCGGACCGGGACCGGGAGCGCGCTGCACCCGCGGGACCGGCGCCGCCGCCGCCGCCAGGCCCCGCCCCTGCCCGCCGCTGATTGGTCCCGCTGCGCCGTGACGTCATCGGGGAGACCCCCGCCGCAGGGGGCCGCTGCGCACGCGCCGGAGCCGCGCCGGGCGGGGCGCGCGCGTGACGCGGCCACGTGTCCCGGGGTCACGTGCGGCGCGCCCGTCCCCCACCCCAGCCCCGGGCCCCGCCCTTCCTGCGGGCACCCCCGGGAGGGGCGGCACCCAGTACCCATCGCACCCCGGGGTCCCGGTGTCCATCACCGCTCCGTGTCCCGGTGTCCATTACCCATCACCTCCCCGTGTCCGGTATCCACCGCCCACCACCCCTCAGTGTCCCGGTATCCAGTACCCATCGCACCCCGGTGTCCCATTATCCGTCCTCCATCGCCTCCCGGTGTCCCAGTATCCCGGTATCCATCACCCATCACCCCACCGGTGTGCCGGTATCCATTGCCCATCACTCCCCGGTGTCCCGGTGCCCATCGCCCCCGATGTCCCGGTATCCATTACCCATCACCCCATCGGTGTCCCGGTATCCACCGCCCATCACCCCCCGGTGTCCCTGTATCCATCACCCATCACCTCCCGGTGTCCCGGTATCCATCACCCATCACCCCACCGGTGTCCCTGTATCCATTGCCCATCACCTCCCGGTGTCCCGGTATCCACCGCCCGTCACCCCCCGGTGTCCCGGTGCCCATCGTCCCCGATGTCCCGGTATCCACCACCCATCACTCCCCGGTGTCCCGGTATCCATTACCCATCACCCCACCGGTGTGCCGGTATCCATTGCCCATCACTCCCCGGTGTCCCGGTGCCCATCGCCCCCGATGTCCCGGTATCCATTACCCATCACCTCCCGGTGTCCCGGTGCCCATCACTCCCCGGTGTCCCGGTATCCAGTACCCGGTATCACCCCCCGGTTCCCTCACGGTTCCAGGTCTCCACCCAGCCGGACCTGCCGGGACAGCGGCTCCTCCTGCCCTGCCGTGTCCCCACCCCCGCTCCTGCTCCCTGCTCTTACCGGGCAGCCCCGGTACCGGTACCGTTCACCTGCTGCCCACACAGCCCCCCCGTCCCCTCAGGGGTCGCTCCAGCAGCTGTCACCGAGCCGGACCCACCCCGAGCCCAGGCACGACGAGCGCTCGGGGAATTCCTCCTGGAGCTGTTATTTATAGGAATCTCCCACTCCTGCCCCTCCAGCTGCCCATGGGCTGCACACTGAGCCCATCCCAGGTCCCGGGAGCATCCCGGGAGCAGGACACGCTCTGTCCCCGCCCTGTCCCCTCCCCGCGCTCAGCACACTGCTAAAAACACTCTGCACAGACTGAGAGTGGCATCTGAACGCCACAGGTGAGCTCCCACCTCTCCCAAAGCTGGAGCTGCTCCCGGCAGAGGTGGAAGCTGTGGATTTGGGGTTTGGACAGCAGCAGGAGTTTGTTATTTTCTTGAAGTTAAGGTATGAAGCAGATAATTTAATTCTCCTCCAGCCTCAGCGTGGGGCTGGGCGCAGGGAGGGTCACAAGCCCATGGAGATGGCTCAGTGTCACCTTCCCTGAGGCTCTCACAGGCCCATGGAGATGGCTCAGTGTCACCCTTCCTGAGGCCCATGGAGATGGCTCAGTGTCACCCTTCCTGAGGCCCATGGAGATGGCTCAGTGTCACCTTCCTGAGGCTCTCACAGGCTCATGGAGATGGCTCTGTCACCTTTCCTGAGGCTCTCACAGGCCCATGGAGATGGCTCAGTGTCACCTTCCTGAGGCTCTCACATCACCCATGGAGATGGCTCAGTGTCACCCTTCCTGAGGTCCATGCAGATGGCTCAGTGTCACCTTCCTGAGGCTCTCACAGGCCCATGGAGATGGCTCAGTGTCACCCTTCCTGAGGTCCATGCAGATGGCTCAGTGTCACCCTTCCTGAGGCTCTCACATCACCCATGGAGATGGCTCAGTGTCACCATCCTGAGGTCCATGGAGATGGCTCAGTGTCACCTTCCCTGAGGCTCTCACAGGCCCATGGAGATGGCTCAGTGTCACCCATCCTGAGGACCATGCAGATGGCTCAGTGTCACCTTCCTGAGGCTCTCACATCACCCATGGAGATGGCTCAGTGTCACCATCCTGAGGTCCATGGAGATGGCTCAGTGTCACCCTTCCTGAGGTCCATGGAGATGGCTCAGTGTCACCCTTCCTGAGGCTCTCACAGGCCCATGGAGATGGCTCTGTCACCTTCCTGAGGCCCACAGAGATGGCTCAGTGTCACCTTCCTGAGGCTCTCACATCACCCATGCAGATGGCTCAGTGTCACCTTCCTGAGGCTCTCACAAGCCCACAGAGATGGCTCAGTGTCACCTTCCCTGAGGCTCTCACAGGCTCATGGAGATGCCTCTGTCACCTTTCCTGAGGCTCTCACAAGGCCACAGAGATGGCTCAGTGTCACCATCCTGAGGTCCATGGAGATGGCTCAGTGTCACCTTCCTGAGGCTCTCACAGGCCCATGGAGATGGCTCTGTCACCTTCCTGAGGCCCACAGAGATGGCTCAGTGTCACCTTCCTGAGGCTCTCACATCACCCATGGAGATGGCTCAGTGTCACCCTTCCTGAGGTCCATGCAGATGGCTCAGTGTCACCTTCCCTGAGGCTCTCACAGGCCCATGGAGATGGCTGTCACCTTCTTGAGGCCCGTGCAGATGGCTCAGTGTCACCTTTCCTGAGGCCCATGGAGATGGCTCAGTGTCACCTTCCTGAGGCCCATGGAGATGGCTCAGTGTCACCCTTCCTGAGGCCCATGGAGATGGCTCTGTCACCCTTCTTGAGGCTCTCACAGGCCCATGCAGATGGTTGTCACCTTCCTGAGGCCCATGCAGATGGCTCAGTGCCACCCTGAGGCTCCCCACACTCACTCCAAGTGAAACCAGACATTTCCTTTCCCCTCTGCATGGGCACAGCCTGATGGTGCCACATGTGTCACCCACACCCCAGCGAGGCTCTGGCCCTGCCATCAGCTGTGACACAGCCCAAAAAGCACCCAGGGAACAGCCCAAACCAAGGCCCAGCCTCCCTGCAGAGCTGGGAAGAGTCCAAAAGACACAGCCAGCCCTGGGGTGGGTGTAGGACAGCTGGATGTGGGCTCCTGACAACCCCAGCTAAGGCTGAGAGGTTCCTTCAGGTAAGAGAACCCTCCCTGTCCCTTCTCTGCCTCCCACCCCAACACTGGACCCAGGGCACAAAGAAAAAGCCAATCCCTGGTTTTCTACCCCACAAAACAGCATCTACTCAGGTCCAGCTGCAGCCCTGAGGGCCAAAAGCAGCTCCTACTCAGTGCAGGTGGATACAGCAGGACCACAAAGTTTCTTTCATCCCTCTCCTTCCCCCCACAAGGCACAGCAGAACAACCCCAGGATCAGCAGCTGTCAGGCCAAACCCAGACCAGGTGCTTTATTCACTTCATATTTATTTTTCACAAAGACTGTACAAAATTCTTATAAAACTCTGGTGTGGGGATGGGCTATGACATTGATCCAAAAAATAATTCCCATGCAGTCCCACCAGTTCCATAACTTACAAGGAAACAGAGAAGCTACAGAGAGCTGCGAGTCCTGGAGTATTTACACCGAGGAGGGGCAGGAACAGGAGACAAAAGCAACACAGGACAAGAGGTATTTACAGCACGGACACACAGACCCCCCCTCACCTCACAAGAACAGCAGCAGCAACAGCAGGTCAGGCCCGTGGTGCTCCTAGGCCGACAGAGAATCTGGGCTATTTACAGTATCTCACATATTAACAGCTTTACAAACGTGTCCAGGAAGTTCATCTCATGTTTATATATATATATATATATATATATATATAAAAAAAAAAAAGCACCAAGTGTCTGAATAGAAATCACACAGGCCTCCACGGGGGCTAGAATCCGAGGGCTGGCTGGCACCTGTGGCGTCACCGGCTGATGTCCCGGCTCGAGTCCCACATTTTTGTGCTGGGCTCCATGCCCAGCATGTCAAAGAAGGGGTGCTTGAGGGCCTCAGCCAGGGTGACACGCTTGGAGGGCTCGTACTCCAGCATGCTCTCGATGAGGTCGAACAGGCGGTGATGGTCCTCAGCCTCCGAGGTCAGGTATCGCTGCAGGTGGAGGGGAAAAGGGTTTCATGAAAGGCGAAATGAAGAAGCTCTTACTGAGAAAAACCTCTTGTCCCTGGTTCTGTTTTTGCTCTCAGAGGAACCCATCCCACCTGAGATAGCCCAGCTACCCCAAATGGTATAAAAGTAGCAGGATGGCTTCCAAGGTAGTGTTGGGAAAGGGTTTAATGAAAGGCGAAATCAAGAAGCTCTTACTGAGAAAAACCTCTTGTCCCTGGTTCTGTTTTTGCTCTCAGAGGAACCCAGCACACCCGAGGTAGCCCAGCTACCCCAAATGGTATAAAAGTAGCAGGGTGGGCTCTGAGGTAGTGTCAGAAAAAGGTTTAATAAAAAATAAAATAACAAAGCTCTTAGAGAGAAAAAACGCTTGCCCCTGGCTCGATTTTTGCTCTCAGAGGAACCCAGCACACCTGAGATAGTCCAGCTACCTCAAATGGTATAAAAGTAGCAGGATGGTTTATGAGGTAGTGTTGGAAATGGAAAAAGGGCTAATAAAAGACAAAATAACAAAGTTCTTACAGAGAAAAACTGTCCCTGGCTCGATTTTTGCTCTCAGCCTGTATTAACAGATATTAAAGATGCTGCTAGAAAAACTTTTGTTTTCAGTCGAGCCAGCTAGTACACCCATATAAATGCTTATACTACCATCAGACAAGGTGAAAATCCTACAGTTCTTTTTTAGATAGATTAACCCAAGCAGCCAAAAAGCAATGCCAAACTCCAGGCTTGCCCAGAGGGAGAAGCTGAGCAGGGGCCAAGCTGCCTCACCCGCAGTGGTTTGCAGTTCTCCCGAACGTAGCGTCCAGCTGAGGTGTTCTCGTCCCAGTCCAGGCGGCCGTGGTAGAAATATTTCTGTTTCCTGTCAGAATAAAGGGACAGCAGGTTACACAGCAGCAAGGTGCCAGCCCCAGTGGGACAAAGTGGCATTTCCCCCAGGGTGAAGCACTGCCCGTGGGAGCAGGAGGGCTGGCTTTGCTCACCTTGTCTTGCGGACCATTCGAGAAGGAATTGGCCCCAAAATCCTCTCCATCATGGCCAGGTGCTCCCGGTTGTCGTGTGTCTGGCAGGGAGAAATGGAAAGGGAAGGCATGGAATAGATTCCAGTGGTTCTGCCTCCAGCCCTGGGTGTTCCCCCACCCAGAACCCCCATCCTGGCCAACACCTTGGGTGTCTCCACGGGACTGCAGGGATAGGGGGACCCCCATCAGTCTCAGGGAAGCAGCCAGCATCCTCTCACCAGTTGGGAAGTACCCACACCACACAGTTCTCACCTGGAAAAGGGTGAAACCCACATAATACTCAAAGATGATGCAGCCAATACTCCACACATCACAGGGCTGGCTCCAGCCAAGCTCTGAAAAACAATGTTGTTTAAATAAATGATCCAGTTACAACCCAAGAGTCCAAATCCCTCTTTCTTTTAAAAATAAATAACTAATAAAAAAATAAATAACATCCTATTCCAGCCAGGCTCCTGGTGCTCTGCTGGCAATATACTGCCCAGCTGATGGTGGATCATGGAATCACCAACTCCAACCTGTGACCAATCCCAGTCCAGGACACTCAGTGCCACATCGAGCCACTCCTTGGACACCTCCAGGAATGGGGACTCCAAACCTCCTTGGGCAGCCCCTTCCAATGCCTGACCATCCTTTCCAGGAAGAAATTCCTCCTGATGTCCAACCCTGGCACAACTTGAGGCCATTTCTCCTAGCTCCCTGGGAGCAGAGCCCAAACCCTCATGAGGAAGCTGTGGAGAGTGAGAGGATCCCTCCCCCGAACCTCCTTTTCTCCAGGGGGAACAAACCCAGAACAATGACAGGGCTGTCACCATGGAGGTCCCAGGAAACAGCACTGCAGAGCTGTTAAATCAACTTCCCATCTCCCAGGGCAAACCCAGAAAGCTCCTGAATGATGTGGATGCCCAACACTCCCCATGCCAGCGGGGTACAAGGGGCAGAGACCCAGGGGCACCTTACCCAGGATGACTTCAGGGGCTCGGTAGTGCCTGGTGGACACGATGGTGCTGTGATGCTCGTGGTCAAAGGTGGCACTGCCAAAGTCCACCACCCTGATGGCCGTGCTCTTCACGCTCCTCTCGTCCCGTTTCTGCAGGGGGGTACAATGGGATCCCTCACCTGGCAGCCCCTCCAAACCCTGCTTCACCCAGCTGAGGGCACCACGGCAGGGGAAAGCTTTGGCAGCCCCAAAGCAGCTCCCAGCACAGCCACGGCTCACTCAGCACTGCCTGGCAGGTCATGCAAAGCCCTCAAGGACTGCAGGGGGCCCACATGCCCTGGGGCTGTGTCTGACCCCTCAGGGACACCAAGAGGAGAGCCAAGTGAGGCTGTGAGTTATGTGTTACCTTCTCCAGGTTGTAGGAGAGCTCGTAGTCAGAGTTCACAAAGAGGATGTTCTCTGGCTTGAGGTCAGTGTGGGTGAGTTTATTGTCATGCAGAACTGAGGGAGAAAAGAGTGTTTGGGTGAGGGGAGAGAAGCAGAACGAGGCTACACCCCCCCAAAAGCCATCACTGGCACCAGTTTAAGCCACATTTCAACCTGGGTGTGAACAGCCAGGCAAAGCCCAGGCCATGATGCTTTACCAGAAGCACAAAGATTTATTGTATTGATCGCCAGAAGGTGCAGGGGGGTGGATGCTGGAGTGCTCTGAGCTACTGCCAGCCCACAAGCACCAGAAAATGAAGAGGATTCATTCCCAGAGGGGCAGGAAGGCTCAGGCTCAGAACCACAGCAAAAACTTGTTGCTCTGGGCCACCAGTTGCAGAAGTGCAACCTACTCAGCTCCCCAGGTGAGCCCAAAGCACAGGAGAGCAGCAGGAACACTTACACTTCACAGCCTGGCACACCTGGAAGGCCATGTGCCGTACTTGGTGGATGGGGTAAGGCAGGTAGTTGTTATCCTTCAGGAAATCAAAGGTGCTGAGCCCCAGCAGCTCGAAGGAGATGCACATGTGGCCGTGGTAGTCAAACCAGTCAAACATCCTGACACAGAGACTGACAGAAACATTCCAGTTGGGAACAGCTCTGCAGGCTCCTCCTTTCCCTGCTCAGTCTGTACCTCACAGCGAGCCAAGACGCTTCCAAAACTATCCAGGATCACCTTCAACCACACAACACCCAGCACCCGTTCCACCCCAGCCCTGAAACCAGCCCTTCCTGCTGAACACCAAGAGCACACTCACTTTGTGTTCTCAGGATCCTTCTCGTTGATTTTCTCCAGCACGTTGATTTCCAGTCGAGCAGCCTCTTTGTATTTCTCCACGTTTTTAATGATTTTCAGAGCAACGCGCGCACCACCCCTGTGGGAGAAACAGGAAGAAAGCACAAACTGAGCCCTGAGTAGATAAAAGAAGCTGTGCCCTGTGAAAGGGATCTTCTGACCAGCCTCCCTTGCCCAAGCAGGTTATTATTATGGGGTGTCCACCAAAGGTGTCCCTTTCCCTCCCTACAAAACAACCCTGTGGGAGAAACAGGAAGAAAGCACAAGCTGAGCCCTGAGCAGGTAAGAGGGACTGTGCCCTGTGAAAGGGATCTTCTGACCAGCCTCCCTTGCCCAAGCAGGTTAATATTAAGGGGTGTCCACCAAAGGTGTCTCTTTCCCTCCCTACAAAACAACCCTGTGGGAGAAACAGGAAGAAAGCACAAGGTGAGCCTTGAGCAGGTAAAAGAAGCTGTGCCTTGTGAAAGGAACCTTCTGACCAGCCTCCCTTGCCCAAGCAGGTGTGTCCACCAAAGGTGTCCCTTTCCCTCCCTACAAAACAGCCCTGAAGCTTCCCCCAGCACATGGGCAACACAAAAGAGGGTGAGAGCCTGGAGCAGCAGAGAATATTGAAAAGCAAGAGAGTGATTTTCACCCCCAGCTGTGGTCTCCCCCTTTCCCCACATACCTCCGGTGATCCATGCACTGCACCACTCTGCCGAAGGTCCCTTCCCCCAGGGTGCTGATAATCTCATCTGGGAGGGAGAGAAGGAGAGGGAAGGAGCTGAGAGAGGGAGCAGGACCTGGCTGCAGCGATACACAGGGCAGAGGAGAATGCATTGCAACACCTATCCTGCACACAGCTGGAGAGACCGGAGCAGCGGAAGGCTGACACCGGCTGCACAAGGCAGCTGCCCTAATTTCCCTGGCACTTCAGTAACAATACACAATATAAACGTAGCTTTAACAAAAGGGGAAGGAAAAGGAGAGGGTTTTCTCTTTAATAAACAATGAAAATAAAATGAAACAGAAAGATAAGACAGATCTGCGACTGCGATGGGAGCTTAACTAGAGAGCTAAATTATGTTACGATTTGGCTGTACATCTTTCTTGTAGCCAGTCGCCGACGCGATAGATCAGATGCCCCTCGTCGTCGTCCTCCACACTCTTGGCCCTTCTGCTGCTCTGTCGACTCCGCTGCTGGCCCAGGCAGACAGGGAATTCATCATTCACCAATCAGATTTTCAAACCAGCGCAGCAGCAGCCAGCGTCACGCATTGGTTGGTTTGGAAATTCACATGGTTGTTTGAGGAGGGGTTGCAGGAGGAGATTCCCAGCCAATTCATACGGCACAGAGGAATATATAACGATAGGGATATTGCAAGGGAACATGTCAAGATACAACACACTAGCTCAGAAAAGAAAAAAACAGTTTGCTTTTTTGTTGTAGCAAAAAAAAAAAAAAAAAAAAAAAGGAAAAAAAAAAAAAAAAAGAAAAAGGAAAAAAAAAAATAAGAAAAAAATAAGAAAAAAAAGAACCTACAAACAGCCCCAACCCGAACCAGTGTGACAGCAGAGCTGTCAGAGTGAGGGAGCTGAGGGGCATGGAAAGGGCTGGCTGTTCTTGCTCCCACGGGGGCTCAGAGAGGAACAGCACCGGCCTTCGGGTCCTGGGGACTGCCTGAGCACGCCGCAGAGCAGGGGCAGCAGGAGGCACGTGCTGGCTGGCAGCTCCTGCACAAGCCCAGGCTGCCCCCACAGGCACCCCTATCCCACTCCAATAACCTCCCACACAGCTTCCCCCAGCCCCGACACTCAGGGGAAGATGAACTCCGAGATTTCAGAAAAGCAGCTTTAGATACAATGATCCATCCAAAATGGAAAGTTCCCAGTGACTGCCTGGGGAAAGATGGACACTTCTTCCTAGACCCTCCCCCAAAGAAGCTGATCCTGGAAGGACTAACTTCCAGAAGAGAAGCAGAACCCAACAGGGAACTGGGACAGCCCTGGGATGAGGCAGATAAGAGGTTTATGCTGGAGAAGAGAAAATTCCTGCCTTCGGTTCCTCAGCTAAGTATCCCCATACTTGGGAGCAACCAGCCAGCAGACTTGGGACCCAAATCCAGCCCCCAATCCCCTCCCTGGACACAGAGCCAGAACAGACCAGACAACACTGAGAGCTCCACACACAGAGCAGAGAATGTGTCTGGGGTCTAACAGAAGTGGAAGGTGAACAGCAGAACAGACAAGAAGAGAAAGCCAGGGATGCTTCCGGGAAGAGCCTGGGATGGTTCTGCCTCCACCTGAGCTCAGTGCTCCAAAAGCTCTGCTCCTCCACAAAGCCCACATCAGCTGGGCCCAGCCAGGAGGATCCTGCTCAGAGCCAGGGCCCGAAACGGGGACCACAGGGGCAGCCACCTGTCCCAGACTCTCTGGGACTGGCACCAGCTGAGCGCTGGCTCTTCGAGCCTTGCACAAACCCTGCCTGGCTGGGGCTCCTCCACGAGCATCACTGAATGGGAGGAGATGCAGCACCACCCTGGGGACCCTCCAGCCTCGCCGGGCACTCCTGTCCCTCCCACTGAGAGAGGACCTGAGCCACCCGTGCCCAGCTGGCACCGGGCAGCGCCAACCGCGGCGCGCAGGGACGCGAGCAACAACAACAACTCCTCCAAACAACACACGCACACACACAGACCTCAATCCGACTCCGACAGAGCGTTTAGAAAGTGAATTTTTCTACTTACCCAGCTCAGCACCTGGGGGAGAGAGAGCAAGGTTACAGGGCAGGCACGGCACAGCAGGATACTCACCGATGAGGAGCGGCTAAAGGACCGGCTGCGGCGCCGCCTCCGCCTGTGCTTACGCCGGCTGCTTTTGCAGCTGCGGTAGCTGCCCTCGCGGTCCCGGGAGCGCTGCCGGTACTCGTAGGAATGCTGCCGGTACTCGGGCTCGTAGTAGGAGGCGTCGCCCCGCTCGCGGCTGTAGTCGTTGCGCCGGTAGCTGTCACAGTAACGGCGGTCGTAGGCCCTGCGGTCTGCCGAGTGGTCGTCGTAGCTGGGCGCGGGGAATGGGGACAGGGGAAGGGGTTAGTCCTTCTAAGAGGGATCCAGAACACCTGAGGTAGCTCTGAGATAGCCCAAATGGGGTAAAAGTAGCAGGGTGGGTGCTGTGGGAGTGTTGGGAAAAGGTTTAATGAAAGGCGATATTACGAAACTCTTACAGAGAAAAATCTCATGCTCCTGGCTTGATTTTTGCTCTCAGAGGAACCCAGCACACCTGAGACAGCCCAGCTACCCCAAATGGTGTAAAAGTAGCAGGGTGGCTTCTGAGGTAGTGTTGGAAAAGGTTTAATGAAAGGCAAAATAAAGAAGCTCTTAGAGAGAAAAAATGCTTGCCCCTGGCTTGATTTTTGCTCTCAGAGGAACCCAGCACACCAGAGACAGTCCAGCCACCCCAAATGGTATAAAAGTAGCAGGATGGCTTCCAAGGTAGTGTTGGGAAAGGGTTTAATGAAAGGCGAAATCAAGAAGCTCTTACTGAGAAAAACCTCTTGTCCCTGGTTCTGTTTTTGCTCTCAGAGGAACCCAGCACACCCGAGGTAGCCCAGCTACCCCAAATGGTATAAAAGTAGCAGGGTGGGTGCTGTGGGAGTGTTGGAAAAGGTTTAATGAAAGGTGAAATAAAGAAGCTCTTAGAGAGAAAAAACGCTTGCCCCTGGCTCGATTTTTGCTCTCAGAGGAACCCATCTCACCTGAGATAGTCCAGCTACCCCAAATGGTATAAAAGTAGCAGGATGGGTTCTGTGGTAGTGTCAGAAAAAGGTTTCATGAAAGGCGAAATAAAGAAGCTCTTAGAGAGAAAAAATCTCGTGCGCTTGGCTCGATTTTTGCTCTCAGAGGAACCCATCCCACCTGAGATAGCTCAGCTACCTCAAATGGTGTAAAAGTAGCAGGATGGCTTATGAGGTAGTGTTGGAAATGGAAAAAGGGTTAATAAAAGGCAAAATAACAAAGTTCTTACAGAGAAAAACTGTCCCTGGCTCCATTTTTGCTCTCAGAGGAACCCACACACCCAAGATAGCCCAACTACCCCCAAATGGCAAAAAAGTAGCAGGATGGCTTCCAAGGTAGTGTTGGGAAAGGCGAAATCAAGAAGCTCTTACTGAGAAAAACCTCTTGTCCCTGGTTCTGTTTTTGCTCTCAGAGGAACCCAGCACACCTGAGATAGCCCAGCTACCCCAAATGGTGTAAAAGTAGCAGGATGTGGTAGTGTTGGAAAAAGGTTTAATAAAAAGCAAAATAAAAAATCTCTTACAGAGAAAAACTGAGCCAGGGGCATGAGGTTCTTGCTCTCAGAGGAACCCAGCACACCTGAGATAGACCAGCTACCCCAAATGGTATAAAAGCAGCAGGATGGGTTATGAGGTAGTGTTGGAAATGGAAAAAGGGTTAATAAAAGGCAAAACAACAAAGCTCTCACAGAGAAAAACTGTCCCTGACTCGATTTTTCCTCTCAGAGGAACCCACACACCTGAGATAGCCCAACTACCCCAAATGGCATAAAACTAACAGGATGGCTTCTGAGGTAGTGTTGGAAAAAGGTTTAATAAAAGGCAAAATAACAAAGCTCTTACAGAGAAGAACTGAGCTGGGGGAAAGAGGTCCTTGCTCCTGCTGAAACATCCCACAAAAGGGATTATCTCCTTTGTTCTCTTCTTTTTCTAGTGAATTACAGTCCAACAAATTACCTAGGCTGGACCTCTTGGCCTCTGTCCAATTGGGCAGCCCCAGGTCTGAGGTGAAGTCCCAAAGGTCCTATGAGGTGTCTTTGTACCAAATTGGGAGAGGAACTTCTGGGCTTTTTGCTTTTTTTAAGCAGACAAAGAATAATTTGGTCACTCCATCAGCATGGAGCACATTCCTACACTGGGGAATGCTGAGGGGCTGGAGTGGACTTGAAGATCATCATTGCCTTGTCCAGTCTGGCCTAGAACACTGACAGGGTTGGGGCAGCCCCATCCAACCTGTGTGCCAGTGTCTCACCACCCTCACAGGGAAGATCTTCCTCATTGTCTAGCCTAAATTCTCTCTCTTTCAATTTGTACCCATTGCTCCTCGTGCTGTCACTACAGCTCCTCATGGAGGGTCCCTCTCCACCTTCCTTGTAGGCCCCTTTTAACACTGGAAGGTGCTGAGAGGTCTTCACAAAACCTTCTCTTGTCCAGGCTAGAAACTCTCCCAGCCCAAATTCTCTCACAAACTTCTCTTCTCCAGCTGGAAAACTCTTCCAGCCTAAATTCTCCCCAGCCTTCTCTTCTCCAGCCTGGAAAACTCTCCCAGTCCCAATTCTCTCACAACCTTCTCTTCTTTAAGCTAGAAACTCTCCCAGTCCCAATTCTCCACAACCTTCTCTCCTCCAAGCTGGAAAATTCTCCCAGCCCAAATTTTCTCACAACCACCTTCTCCCCAGGCTACAAACTCTTCCAGTCCCAATTCTCTCACAACCTTCTCTTCTGCAGGCTGGAAAATGCTCCCAGCCTCAATTCTCTCACAACCTTCTCTTCTCCAGCCCCAAATCTCTCACAGCCTTCTCTTCTCCAGGCTAGAAACTCTCCCAGCCCAAATTCTCTCACAACCTTCTCTTCTCCAGCCTGTAACACTCTTCCAACCCAAATTCTCCACAACCTTCTCTTCTCCAGCCTGTAACACTCTTCCAACCCAAATTCTCCACAACCTTCTCTTCTGCAGGCTGGAGAATGCTCCCAGTCCCAATTCTCTCACAACCTTCTCTTCTTTAAGCTAGAAACTCTCCCAGCCCAAATTCTCCACAACCTTCTCTCCTCCAAGCTGGAAAATTCTCCCAGCCCAAATTTTCTCACAACCACCTTCTCCCCAGGCTACAAACTCTTCCAGTCCCAATTCTCTCACAAACTTCTCTTCTCCAGGCTGGAAAATGCTCCCAGCCTCAATTCTCTCACAGCCTTCTCTTCTGCAGGCTTGAAATGTTCCCAGTCCAAATTCTCTCACAGCCTTCTCTTCTCCAGGCTGGAAACTCTTCCAGTCCAAATTCTCTCACAACC
This sequence comes from Melospiza melodia melodia, assembly GCF_035770615.1. NCBI lineage: Eukaryota > Metazoa > Chordata > Aves > Passeriformes > Passerellidae > Melospiza > Melospiza melodia. Next base: position 9,508,155 of record NC_086218.1, read on the forward strand.
TTCTCTTCTTTAAGCTAGAAACTCTCCCAGCCCCAATTCTCCACAACCTTCTCTTCTCCAGCCTGGAAAACTCTCCCAGCCCAAATTCTCCACAACCTTCTCTCCTCCAAGCTGGAAAATTCTCCCAGCCCAAATTTTCTCACAACCACCTTCTCCCCAGGCTAGAAAATCTTCCAGTCCCAATTCTCTCACAACCTTCTCTTCTCCAGGCTGGAAAATGCTCCCAGCCTCAATTCTCTCACAACCTTCTCTTCTGCAGGCTTGAAACTCTCCCAGCCCAAATTCTCTCACAAACTTCTCTTCTCCAGCTGGAAAACTCTCCCAGCCTCAATTCTCTCACAACCTTCTCTTCTCCAGCCTGGAACACTCTTCCAGCCCAAATTCTCCACAACCTTCTCTTCTCCAGGCTAGAAACTCTCCCAGCCCCAATTCTCTCACAACCTTCTCTTCTCCAGGCTAGAAACTCTTCCAGTCCCAATTCTCTCACAACCTTCTCTTCTCCAGGCTAGAAACTCTTCCAGTCCCAATTCTCTCACAACCTTCTCTTCTCCAGCCTGGAACACTCTCCCAGCCCTTCTCCATGAAGAAGGTGTTCCAGTTCTCTTAACAACTTCCCAGCCTCCTCTGGACCTGTTCCAACAGTTCCACGTCCTTGTTATGTTTGGAAGACCAAAACTTTTGCAGTGCTTTGAGGGAGCCCAAGGCAAGAAGCCAGGAGCTGCCAACCCTTGGCACAACAAAGGGGACAGGGATCTGTGTCCCAGCCAGGTGAGGGACACTGAGGGACCCCAGATCTTCCTGTACTGAAACTGTGAAGGGATAAAAGCTCAGAGGGTCCTTTGTTCAGGACCCCTCCTTGAAGGCACCAGCTAGAGCCGTTTCTTTGTTATTGCACCAAGATTTTTAAGGATTGAGATGTCTGAGAGAACCTGCTGTGAGAAACCAGTAAGGAAACTGGTCTGACTGGGAGTGTGGGGTGTGTAGGGAGTCAAACAGGGCAAACATTGGGTCACTGAAGGGGCTCAGTCCCAGCCCAGGGGGTGCAGTGGCACTGCCAGAGGGGCTCTGGGTGCCAGACAGGGAAGTTCCCCTAAGAGGGGAGTGAGGGGCTTTGGTGACAAGCACTGCCCAGGCTGTGACAGCTCAGAGCAGCCCTGGAACCTGGCTGAGAATGGATGACTCGGCCATGATTGAGGGACTGCAGCATCTCCCTTAATGAGCAGAGACTGAGGGAGATGGGCCTCGTTAGCCTGGAGATCACTGAGAGGAAATCTCATTATTGCACATTAGTGTCTCCAAGGCAGGTGCCAGGATGGTGCCAGACTCCTTGCAGTGGTGCCCAGGGACAGGATGGGCAGCAAAACCATGAACTAAAACACACCATGCTCTACCTCAACACAAGGAAGCTGTTCCCAGAGAGTGGCAGAGCACTGGCACAGCTGCCCAGGGCAAGCATGGCATTTCCCTCTGAGAGGACACCTCACATCAATATATCAAAGGCAGGTGCCAGGACGGTGCCACTTTTCAGTGGTGCCCAGTGACAGGATGGGCAGCAAAACCATAAACTAAAGCACGTTCTACTTCAACAAAAGGAAGAATTTAGTCCCACAGAGGGTGGCAGAGCACTGGCACCGCTGCCCAGGATGAGCATGGCACCTCCCTCTCTGAAGAATACCACATCAGGATCTCCAATGCAGGTGCCAGGACAGTGCCAGACACTTTTCAGTGGTGCCCAGTGACAGGAAGTTGTTTCCACAGAGAGTGGCAGAGCACTGGCACAGCTGCCCAGGCCAAGCCTGGCACCTCCCTCTTTAAGGATATGCCACATCAGTATCTCAAAGGCAGGGGCCAGGACAGTGCCAGACACTTTTCAGTGGTGCCCAGTGACAGAAAGTTGTTGGCACAGAGGATGGCAGAGCACTGGCACTGCTGCTCAGGCCGAGCATGGCACCTCCCTCTTTAAGGACATCCCACATCAGGATCTCCAATGCAGGTGCCAGGACAGTGCCAGACACTTTTCAGTGGTGCCCAGTGACAGGATGGGGAGCAAAACCATAAACTAAAGCACGTTCTACTTCAACAAAAGGAAGAATTTAG